>NC_049170.1:82461255-82776646 GCF_009769625.2 Cygnus olor | reverse complement strand
TGGTCAGCCCCTAACACTCTTGTCTCTGCCGCTCCTTTGTGGTTACTCTCCCCTTCTGCGTGGGCTCCTCTCCACGGGCTGCAGCTCCGGCCCGGGGCCTGCTCCTGTGGGGGCTCTCCATGGGCTGCAGCCTCCTCCAGGCCACATCCACCTGCTCCACCGGGGGCTCCTCCACGGGCCTCAGGGGAACTGCTGCTCTGTGCCTGGAGCACCTCCTGCTGCACTCACCTTGGGGGCTGCAGGGCTGTTTCTCACTCCTCATTCTTCCAGCCTTTGTGGTGCAGCAGTTTTTTTTCCCTTCCTTAAATCTGCTCTCCCAGAGGCCCACCCAGCATTGCTCACTGGCTCAACTCTGTCAAGCAGCAGGTCCCTTTCGGAGCCGGCGGGAGCTGGCTCTGATCTGACATGGAGCAGCTGCTGGGTTCTGCTCACAAAGGTCACCCCTGCAGCCCCTCACTACCAAAACCTTGCCACATAAACCCAATTTTAAAATTTGTTTTAAAACAAATTTAAACCCCAGTTTAATTTTTTTTTTCAACTAATAGCTTGTTCAGGCAGGGCTTTCAGTAAAAATACTTAGAAGTTTAACAAGAAGTCTCCCAGCTGTCCAACCAATCTAAAATCCTTAACAGAAAGGGTATGTTCACCTTCAGGTATGTTCATGTCAGTGGGTCATGAACTGAAGAAATAGAGTTGCTAAAGGTGCTACTGCAAAGGAGCAAACCTTGTTTCACTTTTAATAATTACTGGAGGTGCTGAATTTAAGGTTTCTAAAGAAATTGCCTTGTTTCAGTCGGTCCTAGAGAGCTAGGTCTGGTTTAGATCACTGTACTTAATGATGTGATGGGGAGCATCCAGGTGAAGAATGACGCAGCTTTAAGGACAGGATGAAGGCATGGGTGTTTACTGTGAGAAAGTGAAAAGCACAGGAGAAAAAATGGTGGTGGTGGTAGACTATAGAGTCTTAGTTTCCCTGGGTCTACCATGAAAAATACAGGAAAGCGAGATGAAAAATTTGAAAAAAGTTAGAGTGGGATGAAATTATATTTAACTTGTTACAATAGTGATAGCAACATTTAAATAGTTACCTGAGAATATTTTAAGGAACCGCATAGCTGAAGAATGGGTTAACTATCTCCTCAATTGTAGTCTGTATGTTGCTGATTTTATTTTTGTTCAAGGCAAGAGACAAAGTGACTTGTGCTTGTTCTGCAACTCCCTTTACTGTTGCTGCAAGAGAGGGAATAGAAGAGGGAGGTTTACAAAACATTTAAGTCATTAAAGCGGGTGTTACTTCATACGTTAATGCTATACCTCACATTAGTTGCCACTTCTGTGGTGAAGTGGCAGATGAATTGGAAATTCCATTGCTAGAACAGTGCTAAAATATTTTCATTGCAGATGATTAGCTTATAACTCACTGCAGTATATTATATAGGTGCCAGTTATGATGCTTATGGACCATGTCACTGGGGTAGTTCTTTTTAACGCTGGATGCTTAATATTCTTTGTGTCAGAAAAATCCTGTTAGGAATCTTAGCACTAAACAAACATTTTATAAATGGGTCTAGGAAAATCAGGAAATAAAATAAAGCCTTCAGGGCATCTGCCAGCTATGTTTTGTATTAAGTACAATCGAAGTTCAGTCAAGCTGGCAGGCTGTCACCTATATTTTTCAGTGTACTCGCTTTTCAGGCATGCAGCAAAGAATGACAGTGCACTGCAGCTTGTGGTAGGCTACTAATCATGTCGCCTTGTAGGGAATAACTCTGTGCTGCGGAGCTTTCCAGATATTATAAGGTGTCTTTTCAGCTTCTGGCTAAAGGGTATTGTGAGAGAAAATAATTGTACTACATACATTAATGTACTTACTATACACACTGTAATGCTGTAAGTTGAGATGTTCCCTTTTTAGTTTTGCTACATTGGTCATGTGTAATACAATGAAAGAAATGAAGTGCTGCTTTAGCATTTTGCTTTTTAGACAGCTGGTGAGTATTTAGAAGCTGCAGTTGCCTTGTGCAGATTCACATGATATAAATGAGATGGCTAAAAAAGTCTTTAACAGTTACTACCTGATAGCTGTTGTTTCTTTAGCTGAAATGAGGATGTAAATTCGTGCAGTGAATAACAACAAGTCAGTTCCTGGAACCAAAGGAACGAGTGGAAGATTGCTTGGAATGGTGCTGCTGAAGCAGTGCACAAAATTTGTATTTGTTATATAATAATGACAGTAAACCTGCCTGTCCCTTTAGAAAATGGAGTAATATTTGTAAATCTTCAAGGATTAGTTGGACATTCCAATTGTAGTGAATTGCTGTTTGAAGTTCGTTTTCCTCGTTAACTACATCTGGCTCTTCTGGATCATTGCATTCTGAAATACTGGAATTTAAATGTTTAGTAGATATGTCAGTTAGTACAGGATATGATAGCAGAAAAAGTTGTTGAGATTATTACAGGATTTTTTGCGGAAATGAACGTGGTATGCATAGCTTGGAAAGTGTTCAACTGTCAGTATATTAATTCATATTCATACTACTACAGGGGGTATTCCACGTTTGTGAAGCCAGATTGCCACGGGAAGCTGAATGCATTTTAACCACAGCTTGGTTTTGATGTACTTAGCTACCTATTTTTGGTGCCCTGTCCTTCATATCGAACCAACATTCCAGAATTTCCAAAATTCTTTTATTACAATACACGGGTAGTTCAAGTGGCAGTCTAATACAGTCTTTATGCTATTCTCTTTTGACACATTTTGTCATGCCGTTGTCCATGTCCTGGTTTTCTGGATTCATTTAGCAGTCTAGCATTTATGCTACTTACACTTTAACAGGTGCAAGTGCTCCCAAGTCTTCTACAATTTGTTGGAAATAACAGTTCTGTTCTCCTATGGTTGTTCAGGTGTGTGTAAGAGGAAAGCATAGGCGTGAGAGATAACAATGAAAAGGTAGTATTGTGCAGGGAGGAAAGACAACATAACACTTCTGCATCCAGTTTAAGTGGACCAACTGAGGTACAAGCTGCCAGGAGAACTTTATGCCCACCCTTGCATATGTACACATACCCATACAAGTAACAGAGACCCGTGCCAATTACCACTCAGTCAGCAGAGTGAAGCCTGGGGGAACTGCGACACTTGCTCCTGCCAGTCTGTGTCAGGCCCTGGGCAGCAGCTCAGTGCCAGCAAGTAGTGGTTCCACCTCGGGCACGGCGTCTACGTGGTGTTGGGTGTCCCCATCCCAGTGCTCCCCCAACCTCTTTTACTGGTAGGAGTATACGTAGATTTCAGCACAAGCTGCCCAACAAATCTATCCGCAGTAAAATAACAATACAGTTTTCAAGAAATTTTGGGTTTTGTTCCTCTGTCATTGTTGATTTGTGGCCTTTACTGAGAGTTGTTGCAGTTGGTTCTTGTCTGCATTGTTCTGTCTCCCTTGGCTCATGATGCTGTGTTACCCAACCCTTGACCAGGGCAAGTTGCGGTGCTGCTGCTGACAAGTAGCTAACTGCTCTGTGCTGTTTCTTGCCTACTGGAATTTCAGAAAGCACTGCACAGACAGGAGGGAAAACATTTCCTTAAAGAATGTTGAGATAATGACTTCTTTTCCTGCCCAACCATTGTTTCTGATAACGTTTGGCAGTTTGGGCTCGTGTAAATTTTTAGGATATAGGCAAGAATGAGTTGTTAACGGAAGCAGCCAACTGCAATTTGCACTGCAGATCACAGAAAGGACCAGCAACTGTGCTCAGAACAGCACCCATGTCCTCAGCAGCGGTGATGTGCCACAGGGGCCTCTATCCTGTGGGAGCTCCAAAAGGAAGATGCAGGTCTGAGGCTGCAGGGAGTGCCTGCGGCCTCTTACCAAGGCTGGGGCAGCCGGAGGTGGTTTCCTTGCTCACGGGAGGTGTGCAGTTATTAAGGAGCTGTGTTGCCAAGTGAAGGAGCTTCAGGAGGAGGTCAGCAGACTTGCAGAGCATCAGAGATAATACGAGATTGACCAGATCTTTTCCATGACTCTGCAGCTTGAAGAGTCCAAGCTGTTAATTGCACTGAAGGGAGGCTCAGGCGGAGTCTGTGCCTGTTTTTTTGGGAAATGGGAGTTCCTGTGATGTTACAGGTTGGATGGTAATGGCTTCTGGCACAGGGAGGAAGGTTCCTGCTCCGCCTCAAGATTTGCAGCTGTAGAATCGGTTCACTGACCTCATAGCTGATGAGGAGCCAGGAGCTGTGTCAAATGAAACATCTGTGCTGGCTGAGGTTGAGCCACACAGGAGCACCAAAAGGAAGTGGTGAGTGAGAGCAACGGGGGTTCCCTTCTGTAGGGGACAGAGCACCCCATCTGCAAACCTGACTTACTGTCTATGGAAGTGTGCTTCTTGCTGGGGACTTGGATTTGGGATGTTGCAGAAAGAATAACAAAGCTTGTCCAGCCCTCAGACTATTACCCCCTGCTGCTCTTCCATGTGAGCACCGGTGATACTGCCAGGGTGACCTGGAAAGTATCGAACGTGACTGCCTGGCTCTAGGGGCAATGGTCAAGGGCTTGGGGGCCCAGATGTTGTTCTCCTCAATCCTGGTGGTGAGAAAGTAGGACTTGAGAAGGAGCAGGTCAACAGCTGCAGGTCAACAGTTGGTTACACAGCTGGTGTTTGCAGCAGGGTTTGGCTTCTACAACCATGGGACCCTTTCAAGGCTGCTACCTGACTATGTGGAGCAAAAGTATCTTTGCCAGCATGCTGACCAACCCATGATGAAGCAAGTCCAGCAAAGGGCCACAGAGGTGATTACGGGATTGAGGCATCTAGTGGACAAGGAAAAGCTGAGAGAGCTGGGATTGGTTTCCGGGGATAAGAGAATACTCAGAAGGTTTTTTAAATACTTGATGGGAGGGAGTAAAGAACACAGAACCAGACTTTTCAGCATGGTAGCCAATGACAGAACAAGAGGTAATGAGTACAAGCTGAAATACAATGAATTCCCTTTAAACATAAGTAAAAAACTTTTATATTTTCTTTCTTTTTTTTTTTTTTTTTAAGTGAGAATGATTAAACACTAGAGCAGGTTGCCCAGAGAGATTGTGTTGTCTCCATCTGTGGAGATTTTCAAAAGCCCACTGGACATGGCCCTGAGCAACCTGCTCTGATTGACTCTGCTTTGAGCAGGTGTTTGAACTAGATGATTTCCAGAGGAGATGGCCAGCTTCAGCAATGCTGTGATTCGAAGAACTTTTTTCCAGGTATATGAGAGTCAGCCCTGTTAAAAGAAGTGTCAGCCCAGCACTGTGTACGTGTAGCTCTGAAGGAGCTACCTAGAAACTTTTTGGTACTGAAGCTATTTTTGTTTCTGGCTTTGAAGAAATCGGAAACACTTATTTGCTTCCTTTGAAAGATACTGTTTGTTCATACAGAATCAAGAACAGCTTTTAGACACTTCAGGTCAAAATGCATATGTGAGTTGGAAGGAAAGAAAATTACAGTGACTAAGAGCCATTGTTTAGTAGTGCTCGCATGCTAGGGAATCTTACTGGTCAATGACCTTATTTGTCTAGCTTTCAGTGTTAAGATCTGAGGCAGTACAGTGGCAGGAAAATCATATCTAAAAATGTTGAACTCTTTAGAACTCAGAGTTCTGTGTTTTGTTACTTTAAAAGTAGAAGTACTTTCAGAAGTTGATGTAAATGTTTTTAGAATGTTGTTCCCCATATACATACCATTGAGAGATCAAATGCATGCTGATGATACTTTGAATTTCCTGTATTGTGTGTGTCTAAGTGTCTTGTTGACTTGAACATCTATGGTCAGCTTTTCCTTTTCCTCTTTGTTGTAATAATGGGTCTTCACATAACATAACTTTAAGCTAATCGTTGAGCTAGTCTTTTCAAGTTGTCCTTCTCTCTTACCAGTGATACCAATAGGCTGCTACAGTATACACCTAGATTCCAAAATCAGGCATGCACAAATTTGTCAAGTAAAACCAGTCTACTAAGCATTGCCGTATTAAAGGATAATTTTATAGAAGTATGCTTATATATTCAAGTGGTCTGCAAACTAATTTTTCCCTTCGTCTTCTCCACAGAATGTGTATGTAAACATAAACCGCATCATGTCAGTGGCAAATCGCCTGGTTGAGTCTGGTCATTACGCTTCACAGCAAATAAAACAGATCGCTAGTCAGTTGGAGCAAGAATGGAAAGCATTTGCTGCAGCCTTGGATGAACGTAGCACACTACTGGATATGTCCTCTATCTTCCATCAGAAAGCTGAACAGGTTAGTGAACGTGGAGGGAGCCAACAAAAGTTTTCATGCTGGAAAGGTGAATTCCGTTGTACTTCTGTCCAAACAAAAGTAAATGGAGTGTTTAAAAAGGTCGGTTAGAAAGCCAGATCATTCATTTCAGCTGATGTTCCAATGGAAACTTGTTCTCTGTAGGACAGCCTGCTACCCTTATATTCTCCCCAAAATGCCTCGCCAACACCAATGCGAGATAAATCTTAGCCAAATTAGATACATGAGTCAAAATGAAATAGACATAAAAGCTTAACTATATGAAGCTCTTGAGTTGAAGGAAGGGAAGAAAAACATTTAATATAATCAGTGTCAGTATAATGCCTTTTCTATTTCCAGAAATCATTCACTTATTCTATTTACTTCACTCCTCCACCCTAATGAGAGAGAAGTGTTCGCAAATCAGTTCTAGAGTTGTTAGTATTTAACTCCTAATAATTGCTTATAGAAAACCAAGCTGAACTGGCCTGAAAGTTGAGAAGTTAATTAACAGTCTTCTGAATCTGAAATTGTGGTGGGAGATGTTTACTTAGTATCCCGTAAGAGATTCCTCCTAAATTAAACAAAAAATTTAGCTGTAGGCCCATACCAATTATTTTAATTAAGTCATTAACCATGTGTAACTGCAAGAGAGGAGGTATATATGGGGGAATAGGAATAAATATCTCCAAGTTAATAGTCTTGATGGTGAAAGCATGTTTTTCCCCTCAAGGGAATTCAGTTCTGAAGGAGTTGCTATGCGTGTGCTGTTGAGTCACCCATTGATATTATAGACTGTCTACTGTGTATGTCTCTGGTGAATTTGGAGGGCAGAGGTTCTTGAATGCTTATGGCTGACTGAAGCTCTGGTATGCTGTACAGCTGCCATAGATACTTTTCTTTCCATTTGCAATGCTAGATTGGATCTAAGAAGAGGTCTCACGTCTGATATAACTTTAATTTAGAATAATTGAATGGACCAGTTGGGAGTTGATGATAACTGGAGAAATCAAGAGAAGCAGCACACCTTATTATTTTAAGAAGGTTGTTGTTTTTTTTTCCATTTTCTACCATACAGAAATTCAATTTATAAATGCCCAGAGATTAGAAATGTGAACATACTAAGATGCAAATACACAGTGCCTCTCATTGTTAGTGATGACGTTGGTTTAATCTTAGAGAGCTTAAGGCAAAGTATATAAACTAACGCTCCTATAATAAGTATTTTTAGCGGGTTTTAAAGAGAAGTTGCACAGAAAGAAGAGGAAGAAATTGTTTTCTGCTGTAAAAGTCACCAACCAGCTTGAAGCATTTGTTAGACACATCATGATAGCTTATCAGCATTGATGCTCTTCTAATTGCTGAGGTTATTTAGGTTAATTTTTAAGCATTATTGGTCTTACATATGGGAGAAAGATGGTAAAACATGAGCAGATAGGTATACTCTGACTGAAGTGTTGTCCTTTTTTGTAAAAAATTGATTTTAATCAGAAGTCAGGGGAGTACGTTTTTCGAGTGCAAAAAAATTTGTGGGCAACTGTGGTACTAGTTGGTGTTCCTTTCTTCAGCACTAAACACATAGGTAAATCTAAACAAGGGGAAAAAGAAGAATGAGAGAAAATACTGCAGTATGTTCAGGGATTAATTTACTTCCTCTCCTTAATTGTACTTTTTGCAGTTTTCACTTGATGATTAACTCTGATGGATTGTCATAGTTGCTTTGTAAGATACCTGGCCTTGATGTAGCTGTTGACAGTGGAGAGTGAGTTTGGAGTGACAGAAATGACCCCTTTAGAGACTGGTGATGTTTGACCTACATAGAAATTATTAATAAATAAGTAGCGAAAGAAATAACACACCCTTCTTGAATGCATGTGTTCCCTTGCAAGCTACAGGTGTCACTGCCTCCTCAGACACAGAGAAGACTGCACCCAGCTGTCAGTTCATGCTGACTGGTACAAAAGATGCAGCTCCGTGGTCCTACATGGAGCTTCTTTTAATGTTAAGTGCTTAACATTAGAGATTTGTTAAAACTGTCCCTTGATTAAAAGAGAATTAAGCAAGTATCTAAGAAATAAACACTTCACCACCCTTTCTTCCTGTAGTCAAACAATAATGGAGTACCAGAAGTGGCCTGTGGACTACTTTTCCTCAAAAGACTATGTGTGACCCAGGAATTAAGATCCATGTAATGAGAGAAATGTTTTGGCTTCTTAAAGCTTCTGAGACTATAGAACTTCACACAAAGAGAAGACAAATTTAGTTTACAAGCTATCACACGTGCTAGGCTATACTAAGTGTAACAGCTATGAAAAATCCTAGAAAAAAGCAGATTCTTTTTTCCTCTTTCCTTGCCTAGCATAACAAGGGTGTAAAATTCATGCCCCCTAGCTGTCAAAAATAAGTTGACAGAACTTTTGAAGTGCGTACAGCTGTGATGACAGTTTCTGTTCTGTCAGGGCAGCTTAAGCTTCAGAGATAACTTGAGTTATCCGCAGAAGAGATTCTGTTGCAATATCCTCAATTTCCCCTGCAAGGTTTGACTTGAGCAGCTATGCTGACATAGCTGTGTGCTCAAAGTACAGTGTTAGTCCTAAAAGACCCCCGCTTAAGTTGTAAATCCCTTACATGCTTGCTACTGTAGTAGCTTGCCAAATGGATTTAGTGCTTCTCTGTGTGGGGAACTTAGTGCTGTGGGGACTAAGGTGTGAATTTACTGTGCTCTTAACGTGCTTTGCCTCCTTGACACTCTTTCCAACAAAAGACAACTAGGAAGTGTTTCAGTGAACCATTAATTGGCTTTCACCATTAAGTCTGTGTATGTGAGTGTGTACAAGTGCAAAGTAACTTTGTTTTCTCTAAAGCTTTAAAAAAAGTGAGGGAATAGCTTAATTAATGTACTGTGAGTATCTGAACAGGGAGTTGACAGGTAAGAGGGTCTGTAGCACGTTTTTACCAATTTTTGTAGACAAGATCTTTGTTGCCTTTCATGCATCTGAAATGGTAGGTGCAGAGTGAAATAAAGTTTTTCTTAGCTGCAAAGTTGAGAAAAGGAGCAAGAGTAAACTTGAAGTATCAGCATTGCCAACGGTTTAATTGGTGCTGAACGCTGCCAACATGTAATTAAGCCTGCCTGTCTGTGAAGGGCTGAAAGAGTTCCCTATATATACCTAGAAGCAACAGTATCATCAGGCTTGAAAATTTGTCTCTGTTCAAATATAATCTTAATTTTGGGCAGTTCAGAAATAAATGCATTGAAGACTTTTCACTTAACAGGAGCCTTCTCAATGACTGTCACACAGATGTTTGTCCTTTTGTGTGTTTCTAAAGTATATTTACTTATTGATAGAACCCCAAATTAAGTAGAATGTCTCTTCTCTGTTGCAGTATATGAGCAACGTGGATTCATGGTGTAAAGCCTGTGGAGAGGTGGAACTTCCCTCAGAACTGCAAGATTTAGAAGATGCTATCCATCATCATCAAGGGATATATGAGCATATTACCTTGGCTTACTCTGAGGCAAGCGTCTTCTTTGTTTCCTCAGGTTGCTGACTTGATAATATGGTGTAATATTAAGATTGGGTCATAAACTGGCATTGGCTGTTGCATGATGTGTTAGTTGGAAACTCAAACGCCAGGCTTCTTCCCCCTAGTTTAGTATACTGTATTTTGCTGCTATTACTCAAAGTTAAAGTTAAATTTTAAGTCTTCCTCTTAATCATATCAAATTTAAAGGCAAGATGAAACCAATCAATCAATGGTACAAACAATCCATGTAGTGTATTAAGTATGTTTAGTTTACATTTGTGTATTCCTACCTTCTAACAGCAGTACGATACTGTCATTAAAATGCTTGAAGGGAAACAAGCTGGAAAAGTATGCTGTTGGTATGGATTGCTTTAAGTGTGTTTTGAAAATCAGTCTGTGAAACTGTCTGACAAAAAAGGTTTAACCATCCGAGGACATCATTTGACAAACCAGAAGTTATATACTTAGTTTTGCCAACCTTGAAGGCACTTCAGTGAGCCAACATGCCTATGTAACCAGCCTTCATAAGATTAGTATATCCTATGCTGCTGCTCTGATCCTGAACATATTGGAGTATTTTTGAGAATGCTTTTTAGTATTTGTATTATTAGTAAATGCACCATAAATGCTTATTCTGAAGGTGTCCTAAAAACAATGACTGACGTATACATCATTTTTCTTCAAATTGAGTTCTCTCATGTTCTTCAGTTAGCTTAGAGAAATCAAATGGGCATAGACTTCATTATTAGCTCACAGGTATTTTTTGTATTACTTTGAGCTTTGCTTAATTTTTTTTCACCCGGTTATCAGCATCACAGAATAAAACTATTTTTGGTGTTATATGGAACTGACCTGAGTCAAATAAAGCAGTTTCTGTTGCAAATTACGCGGAAATATGCATTTGATTAAATCATGGTATAAAATTATTGACACAGGACATGGACACAGGACAGCTTAGGCCACACTTTGCACATTTTAAAAGGAAGTGGTGTAGGAATGAAGTAATGTTTGCGATTTATACTTGACATAAAAGACAAAACTACTTTCTGATGAATCAACTCTGTTAGGGGCAGTTGAATCTTAAGTGTGGTCACGTTTCATTTATCAGTAAAGGAATGCAAGGTTAGTGCTGATGATCAGTCCATATTGTTAGTATACTGGATTTTTGCATGCCTGCCATCTTAGGGCCTGCATAAACTTTATTACCATTAGTCAGATGTCCAGAGTTCATGAGCTGTTGTCTTGTGTAAAACACATGCTGATATACCTGTTCCTGATACCATCTTTGGTGATAAAACTTGTGATCTTGCTACATGTTTTAACTCATTCTTGAGAACTTGTTTTTTAGGGAAGCTTTTTATTTTTTTATTGTAACCTTTGTTCATTGAGAGGATCCCCTTTTAAAATGACAGAGAGAGAGAGAAACGTAGCATGTTTGTAGTGGATGAGTGTGATGAGGCAATCTGGGGTGCATGCTCCATGAGAATGCAGCAAGGAATAAAAAGGTTTGGGCTGTCTGGAATAATTATAAAGCATTGAAGTTAAAACATTGGGATTTTTGTTTGGTTGTTTTGTTCTTTTTTGGTGTGTTTTTAAACAGGGATGTGAATGAATCGGAGTCTGCTGTTAAGTGTAAATAAGTACTGTGGATTACTACGGTAAATACTGTTTACTTCCTGGTGATGCATAATAAAAATAAATGAGATGGGTAGATAATAGGATTGCTCACAAACACTTTGGAAATTTATCTAGGGTTTCAGAGCTGTAGCTTTTGACATAGGCACCTTTCTTCTGATTTTACGTTATTGCTTTTCCCCATCTGGTAAAGGAATAGCTTATTCTTTAGAAATCAGAATTTGTGCAGAAACAGTAGTCATATATGTATGTACAAGTCATGTTCCTCTGGACAGAAAGTTTTATTTCTTCTTATTTAAATGTGCATTCTTTTTTTGGAGATCGATGGAGTTACCTTTCTGTGTAAAGATATTTTAGAACTACCGCTTATTATTATTACATGTATGACTTCATTTCTGTTACAGCGCAGATCTCCTTTCATTTTGCGGGGAATGAACAGCTGGGAGAAAGGAACAGTGTGGAAATTATAACAGTCATTTTTAGATTGTGATGTCTTGACAATACAATTTGGTTGCAAAGTAGAAGACAGTAAATGGTTTTAAGACTAGCTCTGAGTCTTATTTTACTGAGGATAATTGCTGTATACTACTAGAAAAGTAATTTATCTAAGCTCATAATCCTAGATGACTGGTGTGCTTGAAAATCCAATAGCTGTGCCTTAAATGTTGTTACATATATCTTGCTGAAATCTTAGGGTAGTTATGCCCTGGGAAGGAAGAAAGGCCCACTGTATTAATCCAAAGGGGAAACAGGCATGGTCATTTGTTTGTCAAGCTAATAAACTAATCAGATCAAGGGGCTTTCACATATTTTTTTCTAAATTTCATGGACTCTTGATAGGTAATTGAAGTCTATTGTCTTCAAATATTTGAACAACTTGTTCTAGATAATGGTTTTGGATATAGAAAGGGAATAAAAATCATTACTATAGTAGCAGCTACTGTGGACTACACTTTTTTTCTACCTGACTGGACTTTATGAGAGCTACTGTTTCAAGTGAGCTTCATTCTGTGCATTCGTAGCTATCACTGAAATTAAAAAGCTTAAATGAGAAATAAACTCTCTTGCAAACTATTTGTTAGAAAAGAACTTCCTTTCAGATCTGTTTGACTACTAAACAGCAATCTTTAATTGTGCCTAAATTTAGTGAAAATTGATGAAAATAGCCATTGGGAAAAAGCCTTGGCCAATTTTCTGTTTGTGACATGGTGTTGATTTGACAGATTCTGACTGTTGTTCACGTCCCACTCTTGTAGTTTTGGATGAATTTTCCTTCCTATTGGACAAGCAATTAGGAAAGTTTTTTACAGGTAGCTGAGTTGATACCAAACTGTAATAGTTCTCTGAGCTTCATGCTAAAACTGACGGAGTAGCTAACAGCAATGAAAAGTGCTTTCAACAGCCCTGGCAAGTGTTAAACATCAACAGTGGCCAGATAAGGAAGGATTATTGCTTTTTAATTAGCATGGAAACTAAATGTTTTTGCCATGGTTTGAATCAAAGAAGACAATAACTATAAATTACTAACATTCTTATAGCTTCAGTAGTTAGACACGTTTTGGAAAATAATATATTGTGCTACATGGAAGGGTTTTAAGTAATTTGATCAGGTTAGGTTTGTCTTAACACCAGTTTGCCTTTGGCTTGCCAGTATCAGTAATAATCTAAAAGCTGTAAATCATGTCAGACGAAACTGTCCTAAGTCCATATCTGTTGGTCTAAATGCATTCGTCAGATTAATATTAACTCGTAAGAAGTAACTTCCCTGTTCCTCTTCACAGCAAAATAAAAGAGAGAGATGATCCTGGAAAGACAGTTCTGGACAATTGCATAATTTTTGGTGCTTTATTGATGAGAGAGAGTGCTGAAGCTTAAAAGAGCTTCATAGTGAGATTTGACTGTTCAAAAAAAAAAAAAAAGATCACAGTAAAGGAAAAGCACTCTTATCAAAAGACAGGCTGTTACTTAGAAGAGTGCTGCTTCTTTAAATTTTCTTTCATAGAGTAAGGATATAAAAATGCAGTTGTGTGTTTTCTTTTTTTCTTAGAACAGCTGCACATAATCACGCCTGGAATAGTAATAAAGATTTTGTACTGCTCCCTGAGTTCTTAAATCTAAAATAGGGAGCAGGGGAAATGAAATAGTAGAGTAGCAAGATTTTGGCAGACAAGTAATTCTTTGTGCTTTCTGGTGGTCAGGTGAGCCAAGATGGAAAGTCACTGCTTGACAAACTTCAGAGGCCGTTGACTCCTGGAAGTTCTGATTCTCTCACTGCTTCTGCCAACTACTCAAAAGCAGTTCATCACGTTCTGGATGTCATCCATGAAGTACTGCACCACCAGCGCCAACTGGAAAACATTTGGCAGCATCGAAAGGTCCGCTTACACCAGCGGCTTCAGCTATGTGTTTTTCAACAGGATGTTCAACAGGTAGGTTTTACTTCATGTTTTCTAAATGCATTTCTGTTCTGTCAGGTTGTGATTGGGTGCTGGTTGCAGTGACAGGTGGGTTTGATTGCTAGACCCCATGTTCTTTAATTCAACAATCAAATATATCCATGGGATCGATTGACTGATTCCAAGTTCTGTGTGTTAAGAGAGGAGACTTTCTATTACAGGTAGAAATTATGTTCGTAAGGTAGCTCCGCTTCATTTTCTTTCTTTTTTTAAATTACCTTCTCTTTTTTACTTGAATTCAGGTAGGATGACAAAGATTTTTATTCTAGACAGAAGCTGTTTTAAGTTTGTGCTGGAAGCTGGTATTCACATTCTAGGTAAAATTCCGGACTTGATGTCAGAAAAGAGTTGTAGTAGTAACATGCAATAAATTAACTGTGTTATTCTGTAACAAGATTTTAGTTTCAAATTCTCAGGGATACTTTACAGGTGTTCTTTTTTTTTTTTTAAACCTGAACATACTGTGCTAAATAAGTAGAATAATTACAGATAAGATTACTTTCTGACATGGTCACTGTTCTTGAATTGATGGCTATTAGCTGCCATGTTTTTGCTATTATTATGGCATCCATAAAAGTTAGGAGTTAAGTACAAACATTAATACCTCTGTGTGACATGGTTTTAGCTTAAAAAGGTAAAGCTGTAAAAAAATCTCCTTTAGTAATGGATTTTTAATAAACAGAAAATTTTCGATGGCAGTTGACAGAGATACTAGTAATGTATTTATATCCTTGATATCTATTCTATAAAAAGTAAAGATATGGTCAATACTTACTGATCATGTTCGTTCATTTCAGTGTAAAAGTGTTTACAGACCAGGAACTTCTGAATGTGAATTTTAGATAACCAGTCATACGTTCTGTTAAAATAATCTTGTTTCTTCCAGATTAGTTGCACTTTAAGTCAAATTTCATGTACTTACCTGTTTCATGTACTTACATCGAGAAAATGTTGGGTGTAAGCAGTTGGGAGGAAAATAGCCTGGTTTCCATTTGCAGTCATTGACAAAGATTTAAATCAGGCAGGGGCAGGGTGTGTGTAAGCAATCTTGTTTGCTCAAATTTCTATACATAGTGCCTATCTTTTCCTGTATGTTAAAGAAAAAAGATTAAAAAATACTTAAACATTAAGTTTAAAATTATTAAAAATGTTAATTAGTTACTTTTTGGTGTTAAAAAGGCAAATATTCAAAAGGCAAGCAGTTTTCCAAATTCTCAACAGTGAGCTGTAACAAAGAATGTGGAAATGTGTGAAAAATGTCAGCTGACCAAAAAAAAGAAAAAGAAAGCAGAGTTAATGTTATGAATGTCAGGAAAGTCACTGAGAACCAATCTGAAACCACTCTTATACCACTGTATAAATCCTAGAGGCTCCTCATCAAGTTTAGTATATCAACAGTAGTTAGTCTGGAAGGTCTGATGTTGGTACTTGCATGTGAATAGTCAGGGAAGTGGACTTGTCAAAATCACCTCTTACATTTAACAGCCTTCATTCTGAAGGAATTTTCAGATATAGAAATTAAAATAGTAGTTTGTTTCTCATATGGAAAAAAAACAGATCCTCTCAGCTGTAGCCTAGTCTCAACAAGTGTGGATTGGGCCCTGAAACTCGCTCATCTACTCTGAATTCAGTCCGGGGAGGACCTACCAAGGCCAAGTGGCCTCCTGCGGTTATTTGCAGGATGCATAATTCAGATTTCAGGCCTGTAGGTTAGGCTGCAGGCAGTTTATTTCCTGGGGTGTTTATTAAATGCTACAGTGAGCCTTACTGTGCTGATCCTACTCTTTGCTTTTATTATCTTGGGAGTCATAAAATGTTTATATGAAATTCTCATTTTCTTCTACATCCTAATTCACGGCTCTGGGTGAAAGACTTAGCTCTGAAACTGCTTGTTTCTTTAAAGCTGGCAAATAACCCTTTGTCAGACTGAGGTCATGGTAGAGGCATGATCTGCTTCTTCAGCAAGGAGCTGGATGTTCCTCCTCCGTCTGAGACCAGTCAGCTCTCAGAACTGGTGCATTTAGCATCAAACAGTCACAGGACTGAAAACACCATAGACAGCTGTACCTACTTGTATGACTTTGTGTATCAGGAATGCGTTATCCAAGTTACATGTGTGGATTATCGGTATACCAGAAGTTTTTGTTACAAAAAAATTCAAGAGGGTTACTCTCCCTCTAGGCTTATTATACAGTACTTACCTACTGGCTGGCAAAATTTCTCTTTCTTCCTTGTTATGCCCTTGTTTTTTCTGTATGCTGTGCAAGGCAGGTCTTGCATTAAGGTATCAAGATGACCTCTTGACAATTTGAAACTGCATCTTCTAGTGTTAATGTGCATCTCTATCAACCACTTCAGATTTAAAAGTAAATTTTATGTACAGAAACACAGCCCCTGGTTCAGTGAAGTAGAACACAGTTGCCATGCTCCTCAGTCCTTCCCTTAATATCCAGTAGCTGTTACTGTCAAAGACTGTGTTGTCCTTCGGTTTATCCTTGTAATGGTCATTAGCCATCCACTTTAAGGGTTGTGAAATGTTTCACATGGAGGTATAGCTTTTTGTTATGTTACTTCAAATTAGCTTTATATACTGGTGTATTTTGGACACTGCTTTTTAGTTGATCACAGTGTGAATTGTGGTTAATGTTCCCTTTTGACGTACGGCTTGTCATACTCCAATTTCATGCTGTAAGACAGTGATAAATCAACATCCACACCAGATAAATTCATCAAAAAGTAGCCAGTAGCAGAGCTCTTAAAGAAAATGGCAAGCACATAATGCAGTTTTCCTGGAATAATCTTGCTTTGGCAATTTGTTGCTCCCTTAGCTTTGAAAATCCACAGGAAAAAAAAAAAGTGATCTTGAACAATAAAGATTCTTTTTTTCTTGAAAGAGTAAAACAAAACAAACCTTACCAGATCATCTAATTTGTCTGAGAAATGTTAGCTCTTCAACTGAATACTCATTGACTCTATTCAGTGCATGAAATTACTTGGTTTTGAGGTGTTGTTTAAATTTATATCCAAGACAATTCTGGTATGATTATGTAGAGCTCCAAAGAAACTTTCTGAAATATCTTAGTTTTCATTTGCACATTCTCTCAAGGTTGCTAATCTTTCTTCAAACCTTAATAAATTAATTTAAGATTGTCTAGGATGATTTAACAACTAGTGTGAAAATCTTCTTTCATTATTGTCAGTGAAGCTAAATGTAATTTTTTTCATGATAAAATAAACGAAGTGTAGCCCTTTTCCACTGTTTATAGTTAAATAAAACACAGTGGCAAGTAACCAAGTTGCACTGTAAGTGAATTTATAACTGTCCTTCAGGATGAGTCAGTGATTTCCTCCTCATCCCTGTCCTGGCTTAGTTTTCTACCAGGTTAATGAAATAAATCAGTTCATGAAAGTGTTAAGTGCGTGACAGAGCTGAGTTGGAAGACAAATAGGCTGTGTACCACATTTTGTGTTACTCCTCCTTAGACAGCTGCTTTTCTTTTTTTTTCTTTTTCCCCTGTTTTGCTCAGCATTGGGAAGGAGTTTCTTGTGGAGCTTTCCAAATCAACAGAAACACTATGGTGCTAGCTAGCTGTGTACACCAAGAATCATCTGCTAATTTCTTGGAGCAAACAGTAAGGCAAGGCACTTGAAATAATAAAAATGATAGGTACCACATAAATTACATCAGATCTGAAAGGTGGAATGTGAACACCTCTGACTGTGTTAAACTGCACAGAGTTCTGAGTTTCACATTAAATAGCAGAAACATGCCAGGATATCTAATTTCTTGTTAATATATTACCACCAAAAATTGGATGCTAATTAAAAAAATAATAATTAAAAAAAATGCTGTTGCATTCAATTGTTGAAAATAATCCTCCTAATATAAAATATGCTAATAAAATTATAATTTTATGCTTAAGAATTGACAAGGTTATCAAGTGGGAAATATACATTAGCCTTTCACATCAGGGAAGGAAAGGAAGTGGCTCTGACAATTCCGATTTAAAAAAAAAAAAAAAAAAGCAGACTTGTAAAAAGGTCAAAATAAAGATAACGTTTCTGGTATAGAGATACTGCTGACACTCATACAGTGAAAGCTTTAGGGCCTGAAAAACAACGTTAGTGGCTTGCAAGTCAGACATTAGCAAAACGTTCATGTAGAAGTTGATTTAAATCATGTATTTATTACATCCCCACTGACCTTGGATGTCGTCTTTGTCTGTTCTGGATAAATGTGCTGTTTCTCCTTTCTTGATCTGCTGGCCACAAAGACTGAGGTTTTGTTTTAACAGTCATTTGTTTCAGTCTTGACTAATGAAGGGCGGGTCAAGAATGCTTTCTAGTTTCTCGGCATCAAAATACTACTGATTTCACTGCCTGATTCTACTGTCGCATTTGGAGGCGGTGCCAGTGTGAAATAATTGTTTTTGGGAGAGAGTGTTTGCACATTTTAACTACTTGAAGATAAGAAATTCCAAGATTTCCACCCTCCCCTTCTAAATTTTATGTCTGGAAAATAGCACCGAGTAAAGCGGTGGAGATCAAAAAAATATAAGTGTGCAAAATAGCTAAAGGGAGTGTGGGGGGGAAGGACTGGATAATAATGTGGGAAAAATTGGTGAAAATGAGCATGTTGAATCTGCAAAAGATCAGCTGTCTATCGTTTATTTCTGCAAACAGCACATATGCAACATATATTGCAGCCATCAATGATGATTTTGTCAAGATGAAGCCATCTTTCCGTAATAATTACTTCTTCTAAATAGTCTGTATCAGTGCTTTAAGGATGAGCACTTTTCTAGATCCTATATTGGGCATAAGGATGATTCTGCTGAGACTGCAGTTACAGCTTAATTGCAATTTACTAAAGCAACTTGCTGTAGTCAAGAATAAGATTGTTCACCCTTTCAATGAAAAGTGTCTTACTATGTGTCTATGTATTACTGCATTACCAGAGTGAATTCCATGTACTTCCAGTACTAGTAGACAAGTTCTTAGTGGGTTGGTATGATATATAGGATAACTCTTTACCTCTTCCAGGAGGAGGGAGAATATGCATTGTTTAAGTTGCAAATGCCTAATATCAGTGTCAACTAATGGTATTGTTCTTTGGTCAAAGTGGTACGTAGAAATTTTCATTGATGGGTAAGAGAATACTCTTATGTCTGACTCTGCTTTTACATGCTGTGAAATTTCCGAACACCTCAGTTTTGTTAAGAATCAAGGTAAGAAGGCTGAACACTAATAAGATTTGTATTCATACTGGTTTCATTTAGGGGCAGCAGTGCCTCTCTAGTTTACTGGTTTAAGTTATGGTCTGTGTACTGGATTTCTGTGGCAATTTCTTCTCTTGAGAAGTTAATGAGCATTATTTGGCACAAAATGTGTTCTCACTGTACTGCTTTTTGCTTTTCATCCAGTTTTCTGGGGCAGATTTTGCTGTTGATTTCATTTGTTAGCTTATTATTGTCAGTAGTCTCTAGACTCTAGTCTAATTCTCTCATCCAAACATGTCTCTCTTCAGCTCTTTTTAGAATGAGAAGGGCAGAGTGGTGTACTGAAACTAGTCAAAAGCATTGGTAACATAAACTTTTCAGATGACTGAGGCCATGTTTGGCTGCTCCTTCTACCTTCTTCAATCAATTCTTACCCTTGAAAGAATCAAGTGAAATTGAGCATCCTGGTGGACACCAAGTTAACCATGAACTAGTAGTGTGCCCTTGCCACAAAGAAGGCTAATGGTATCCAGGGCTGCTTTAGGCAAAGTGCTACTGGAGTACCATGAACAGTACCACTGAAGGACCATGGAAATGGTGAAGGGACTGGAACATCTCACATGTGAGGAGAAGCTGAGAGAGCGGGGACTGTTCAGCCTGGAGAAGTGGAGGCTCAGGGGGGATCTCATCAGTGTGCATAAATACCTGAAAGCAGGGTGCAAAGAGGATGGAGCCAGGCTCTCAGTGGTGTCCAGTGACAGAACAAGAGCCAGAGGGCACAAACTGGTGCACAGGAGGTGCTGTCTGAACATCAGGAAACGCTATGATATGAGTCACCGAGCACTGACACAGATTGCCCAGAGCGGTTGTGGAGGCCCTTTCCTTGGAGATATTCAAAAGTCATCTGGTCCTGGTCCTGGGCAAGTGGCTCTTGGTGATGCCGCTTGAGCAGGGGCTTGGACCAGATGATCTCCAGAGGTCCCTTCCAACCTCAGCTATTCAGGGATTCTATGATAAACTAAAAGAATGCTGGAGGTGAACATTACGTAAAGCATTCCACACCTCTTCATAAATACTGTATAAAAGTGATTAGCTGACTTAGGAAAATTACTCATATGGAGTTGTTTTTAATTCTGAACAGCATTCTTGAACCTCAGAGTATCTTCCAAAGAATTAAATACCATATGCATGCTAGTTAATGAAGGAATTAAAATATGGCTAAGATGTATTGGTTTGGAGAGAGACCAGATGTTTTTGTTCATTCGCTCATCAGAAGCTTGGTATGTGTGCAGTAATCCTTTGTGTTAACTGGCAGGAACTAATTGCATGTACAACTTACTATTTATAAAGCTGTCAGACCAGTCATTGTGGTAGAAGCTTTAATGTCCTTAAAATGTCTTTCATTCCTCACGTTTTCTGCTATGGAATTTACAGTACACAATTATGTCTATCTGATGTTTTGGGGAGATACTTCTGTGGAACTGGGGCAGAATTCTTCATGTGCTCTGAATGCAGGCGTCATTCATCTCATAAGGATTTCTACTCAATTATATTTTTAACTATTAGTTAAAAAAAATATTTTTCTTCTTGACTTCACAATATGCAGTAGGAGAAGCAACTTCTCCTCTAATATAAGACATTACTGTTACTCAACAGCATTGTTTGGGAATGTGCAGACTCCATTAGCGTTATATTGCAGAAAAATGTCAGCTGAAGGCACAGAATACAGAGAGACAACTCACCAGGGGTCCAGCCAGTTGGATCAGATTTGCTGTCAAATTTATGAATGTGTGGAAATTACGCTGTCCTTGGTAGACTTCAAATGCATCCTAAATCATACAATTTACCTACTTTCAGCTAGTTTTGGCCTTCATAAAAGTTCACAAGTGTTCATAAGAGCATATAACTAATGGCTTTGCAGTCCCTTTAAAGTTCCTTAGTTTCTTGAATAGTTGTCTTTTTATCACAACAGTTGTGTTTGTATTGCAACAAGATATTCAGTGCATCCATTTAGTTTTTGTGTTTTTCTTCTGCACCACAGGTGTTGGATTGGATTGAAAACCATGGAGAAGCCTTTCTTAGCAAACATACCGGGGTGGGAAAATCCCTTCATCGAGCTAGGGCATTGCAGAAACGCCATGAAGACTTTGAAGAGGTCGCACAGGTAAAATAAAATTATTTTAAAAATAGACACTTGCAGTACTGTATGTTTGCCATTGAAATATATGAAAACCTTTTGCCCTGGAACTGAAGGGCTAGGCAGAGAGCTGTACTACTACTACAAAAAAAAAAATCTGTTCCAAGAATGGCCTATTTTGTTTCTATCACAAGCTTTTATTCATTTCTCTTCTGCACTTCAGCTTCAGTAAGAAAAAAAAAAAATCCACAGTGTTACAGGGAGTGGGAGCCTTGAAGCCCGAAAGAACTGCTATTATTGTATTTTCTTTATTTTCACTTAGTTGTTTGAAAGCATTCCTTAAAAAATAAAAAGGATAAATTGAAAATCAGGCTTCTAAGAAACCAGGTGTGCCAGAAAACCCCTTTAGGTTATTTGCTTTGAATGCAGTTGAGTTTGTATATGCCCTCTTGTTTTGAATGACTAATACCACTGTTTTTTTCTGTGGGAAGACTCTAGTTTTAGCTTTTAGTGGAACTGATGATATAACTTCAAAACACACTCAAAAAAAAAAAAAAAAAAGGTCAAGCTGAATGAAGTAGAGGCACTAAGAAATTCAGGGAGCACTGAGCTCTGCAAGGAGGGTGGTTCAGGTAGCAGCCTAGAAAAGGGATGCAAGATTAGTAAAACCCATCCTGAGAAGCTGAAGGCTTGAATCCTCCCCATTAGTAACACACGGTGTCTATTCAAAATTAATAATTGGTGATAGTAAATGTCTAATGTTCATCAAGAAAAACCTCATTAAGGTAGGGTCCTTCACTCAGAAGGTGAACTACAAAATTCTGAAGTGACATGCGGCAGCTTAGCAGTAACACCTGGTATGGTCGATGCATTGGAGGTGTGTTTATAGTTTGCCTGTGTCATTTGCCTGTGTTTATAGTTTGCCTGTTTGATTACTAAAACATACTGTAAATATGGTCTTAGAGCAGTCCAGTGGCTGAGGAATTGAAATAGTATCACAAAGCTTCATTAATATTGATTTCCTATTAACTTTTGCTAAATAATAAGCTTCGTTAGTTTTATATATTCACATGCTGGATTTTCCATATGCATGTATAATACTTCATTTTAAGTAAAATCTGTAATATTTTCCAAGGAGACATACTTATTTTTCTGGGTCAGACAAGCAAGGATCTATTTGTGTAAGACACTTAAGAAATCCCAAATGATCTCATACTTAATACTGTGTTATTTGAGCAAAGAAGAAGAAAATGTTTGAGTAACCAAAGGGGATGAAGTGTGTAGAACTATTAGTGGGATGTAAACTGTTGGGAAAAAAAAAAAGAAAAGGAAGGAAAAGCATCTTGTTAATTTACATTTTTATTTAAGCTAGAAAGTAGTTGTACAGAAAATACTTAGCAAAAGCTTCCTAAAACTGAACGCTACTAGAGTTTAAAATGATCTCTTTAGGGGATGGGTGGAATTTCTATTTTTGGCGACACTGAAAACTAGACTGGTCAGAGAGCTTAAATATACTATGGGGAACCATCCTCCACTGACAGAAGGGTGGACGAAATGATCTAATAAGTAAATCTTTTTTTTCATCTCTAATTTTTTCAATTTATAGTGACTGCCAAGAGAGTCACACCCTCTGAATTATTTCTCTTACTTGTTCTAAAACTGGATATAAGCAGGCTGTAAAAGACATTTTTGCCATGGGTATTATAAGGAAGATTATGTTCAAGTATAAGAAAGCAAGCAATCTGAAGTCCCTGTTAATAACTTTCAGTTAATTTATTCTCTACCTACATTTCTGGTTGGTCCAGGTATTTTGTTTGTTTGTTTCTTAATAGGACCCTAGGCATCATCAGGGGTTTTCAGTCAGCTCTAGTCAGAAGTTGAGAGGAAGCAGTGTCAAGTGAACTGCCAGCGGCATAGCAAAATTTTATAAAATATGCAGCAAGCCAATAGTAATCCTGAAATGTTCCTGGTCGAAGACTAACTCTAGATTAGGGCTATTTTTCTTTTTTTCTTCCCTTCTCCTTCCTCCCTCATTTGTTTTTTTTTTTTTTTTAATGTGAATGAGATGCCAATTCTTCAGCAGCATTCAAAGAAATGTTAAAATAAACTGTGTATAGAATAGAAAAGATGTTCCAGAGTCAATGGACTGTAGGCTCACAAATTATTTAGTTTAATATTCATGTGAAAGGAAGGCTTGTCTCTATTTTTGCACTTTTTGGTACCACCACAGAAACATTACATAGTCAAAACTCATCTGACTGGAAGTCCTCCCCAGATTCTCACGCGTTGACATTCATGCTACACATACACACTTTGACTTGTACCCAGTGTAGTAAAACTTAGTTTTGCTGCTTTCACATGTAGCCTGTCCAATCCACTTTTTACTTAGCATTTCTCCACCTCCCACCCCCTTCCCATGACCACCTTCATATCCATGAGACCATTTAGTCAGTGCCAAGACTTCTGCTGTCGACTTAACCAGTTCACGTACGGGCACAGATTTGCAGCTTCGAGCACTGGATGCAGATCAATAGTGCGGTTGTACTTCCCCGTGCATTTCAGCATGAAATTTGAAGTCAGCTTCTCTTCTTTCAACTATGATTGATGCCTGCTTTTTCACACTCAAAACCCATGAAAATGTTATGGCAAGAATTAATCAGTGTGACATTTTTCTACTGCTAAGTTCTCTTCTCTATCTGTAGACTGCATCTGAGTTAAGAGCTCAGCCTACTTGGTGCAAGAGATGCACGAAAATGATACTTCCTTATTTGAATACACCTATAAGTTTCCTACTGCCACCAGTACCACCTCCTTTAAGGTTGGAAGAAAGCTTCTCTACGTGAATTGATTCTTACTTTATTGTACCCATGAATGGCTGTAATGCATCAAACTGAAGGTCTATGTCTTGTGGCCATCACCAGATTAAAAAAAAAAAAAAAGTTGTTATCTTTACTCTCCCAATTGTTTGGGTCTATTTGATGTCTGGAACTGAAGGATGCATCAGAACTAGTGTTTAGTCATTGATGGACTTTTCTTCCCTTAATTAGGCTAGCTGCTTCTTGAACCAATTTATGCTTTTGGAATGTATGCCAGTTCCTGTGCCAATGAGTTATACAATTTAATTGCTCCTTAGATGAAAAGTACTTCTGCTTTTTCATTTTAAGTGTGTTGTCTGATGCTTAAACGTGATAGCATCCACTGCATTTAATGAGTAATCTATTTTAATTTTCTCTACCTTTAATGCTTTGTATACCTCTGTTAATCTCCCTCTGTCCATAACACGTCTCTCCCTCCCCTCCACAGCGCACTAGGCTCCACACACTCCTGTTGTATTTATTGTTGTTAGTACTCATTTATGCACTAATCTCTTAAATTTAATTTTGACTTTTCAATGCTGTGTCACTTCCTATCCTTTCTAAAAATGTCAGGCTTGTTTTTTTTTTCTGAAGAATATACAGAGAAGGCTTCTCAATAGGAAGACTAGGAAAGCAATAGGATACATCATTTGGGAAAGTGATGGGCTGTCCATTATTGGATTTTTGTAGTATTTTGGAAAATAATGCTTATTAAAGATTTGAGTATAGTTGATCGTGCCCTGGGGCACAGAGGGATGGACTAAAGGACTTAAAGTTCTTGCCAGGTTGATTCTTTTCCTCTGGGATTTGGGGAGGGTGTACTAGCGGAGAAATTCTGAGGAAGTGTTAACTGGTTTCCAACCTCTGTGTTGAATGTGTCACCATGAAGGCTCCTTTGTCAGTTTAGGAAAGGGGCATAAGCAGATTTGAGGGAAAGCTCCTGCCCTTTCTGCCTAACCTTGTAACTGGCGGCTGCCCCTTGCTACCAACACTTTCAAAATCTTCAGTGTTCTGTTTTTTCCTCCAAGCTTTGTTTAGAAGTAAGCACAGAGCTGGCAGCAGCATGAGTTAGTAGAGCACTTGTATTTGCAATGGTTTCTATTCTGGATGGCAGTTACTATCTCCCAAGATAAATATTTATATTGTATTCCAGCTCTACTTGGAAGAGAAGTTTTAGCGATAAGGCATGCGTCTGCTGTTAAGGCTTGAGATTTGCAACCTGCTTTGAAAGCAGCCTTTAGGTTGTGTTAATTTTGAAGCGCAGGTAGTTCACCATCCAGCTTACAGGAAGAGAAGTTTGCTGTGCCTGGGCCTGTTATGTGGAAGATACTCCTGGAATTCATAAACAATGCTTCATGTGCGAGATCAAGTTTTTATTAAAATGGGAAACTTTTGTTTCAGCCATCTGTAGCTGGGTGTGGCTCTCTGAGTTGATGAAGTATTTGTTGTTGAGGAGTGCCTTGAGGACCTTCAGCCTTGCCCCTGGAACACGTGTAGTCTGTGACTGGGGAGCACAGAACACCAGAGCACAGATCAGAGCGCGTTCTGGGCCAGCACGGCCTGAGCTGCAGCTCTGGAGTGTTGAGCAATATGCTCCACTCTGAAAAGGGTGGGTTTGCCTTTGTCTCTGCAGGCTTTCCCAGGGAAACTGGGGAGGAGTTCTCTGCCTCTCGGTGCAATTAAAAGCTGAAGGTTAAGGAAGGACTAAGGTGCACATAGTCAAAATCCAGAAGCAGCATGGATGGAATTCCTTACGTAGATACCATAAATGAAGGGGGAACTCCCCCCAGATATGTGAAGGCTGCACTGAGTCATGTAATCCGTCCTGGGCTTGCTTTATGCAACTTGTTTGAGACCCTGGAGGAGAACTCTGGTTTTCTGCCTCTTAGTTAAGTTTAAGGGCCAGGTTTGGATTTAAATTTTCTGAATATTATAATATTAATTAGAGGTGTGATACAATATTTATGGCAAAGAAAAAACATTTACGTAGGCTTAATGCATCCTTGCAAGCAAATTGAGTTGAGAGAAGACGATGAGGGAGGGCAGAAAGGAAAAGAGAAATGTGCAGTTTATATTGGCAACATTTTTTTACATACTCTGTAGTACAGCCTTGTCAGAAGACCTCATGTGGTGACATCAGCAAAGCCTCTTTACTGTAGGTTTGACTTTAACCTGTATTCACCAGAGTTTAACATCCTTCTGTGCTTTCTTGATGAGTCCATTCTGAGAACCATTCTAATGCGTGAAAACCCAAGGTTAGGCTCAGAAAAGAGCATGCCCAAATTATAGCACATTTGGAACCAGTCCTATTTTGAGTTAATGAGAATCATAAGGATGCAGGCTGCAAGTTCTAAGCTTTAAGAGTTGTTAAATCTCTCTCTCTCCCTTCTCTGGACCATAGCACGCTCAGCACATCAGATAGCAGATTTCTCCCATTCTGTTTTCTGCTGTGACTGACTGATCAGCTTTAGTTAATCCTATGACATATTGGGACAATATTCCACTCCAACACTCAGCCGTAGCCTACTTCTAAATCTTACTTTGTTGCTGCTTTCACAAATGGTGACCCAGCTGACATGAATTTTGGATACCTCATTTCTGTAAGGATGAAGAGATATTTCTCTGTTTCTGTGCATGGTCACTCTCCACCTTTCTGCTGGATGTATCAATTTGATTCCAAGTGTCTCTGTCAGCAGCTAGGACTTTCTCACCTCTGATAATACACTTTTGAAAAGTCTTCTGGTCACTACTGTTGTGATTTTTTCCAGTGTTGAAACAGGACAGTTTACAAGTTATTAGACATTTAGATCGATATTTATTCTTGTTGTGAATGTGAAATACTAATACCAAGGAAGAATAAGTAGTCTTCTAAGTTATGGCTCAAGGAGACTTTTGAATGTATATAAATAAGGAGCTAAGAAATGAATTCAACAGTTAAATGAAAAAGTATCTAGAAATACAATAAAATCTTTAGTAAGATCATATTCTACTACCTTAAAAAAATAAGAAAGAAAAATGCATTCCAAGGGTCTTTTTGCTCTTTGATTTTCATTTGTGCAGTGGCTTTCAAAGCATAATGACTGAGTTTTCTTTGATTTAATCCTGTGAAACTAACTTATTTCTCTGCAGAACACATATACCAACGCAGATAAACTTCTAGAAGCAGCCGAACAGCTTGCTCAGACGGGAGAGTGTGATCCAGAGGAAATATATCAAGCTGCTCATCAGCTCGAAGACAGGATACAGGATTTTGTTAGGCGTGTGGAGCAACGCAAGATCCTGCTGGACATGTCTGTGTCCTTTCACACTCATGTTAAAGAGGTAAAACCGCTGATAAGTCACGGTCATATCTTTAAGACTTAGAATCATTATTATTCAAGGTTACTTTCATTGGTAAAACTTTGTCATGTGAAGTAATGAACCCCCTATTGCACAATCAGTTCCGGGTTGTTTTTTGGTGTGGTTCTTTTTTATTTTTGTTATTATCATTACTGTTTTCCATAAGCAGCTTTCACCTTCTCTGTTGTCCAGGTGTACTTGCTTGTTCAGTCGTGGGGAAGGGGAAAGGGGCAGATCAGCAGACTGATACAGCTGAAGGTTAGCATTGCAGAGTTGGGACTGCTGGGCACTTGTTTTTTTTATCCAGCAACTGAGTTGTCGGGCACATGGTTAGACTGGCACAGTTCAGGAGACTGCAGTGAATGGCTAGTTAAGGCAACCCTGCTGCTCAGAGAGGCTTTTTCTTTCAGTTTTAGACATAGCATTTTACTCATTTACATTGACAGTTCTTCACAACCTAGAGTTTATCTGATATTGACAATGGTTTGCCTCATGTTTTAGTCTCCTTCAAAGGTTCTATTACCTTTGATGCCAGATATTACATAATGAGTTGGTAAGTTAGCATTCAGCAGCAAACCTGTTTAAAATAAATCATTAATCATAAACCATAAAAAAAAAATCTTTACTTATGATAATTGATGTAAATGTTATTGTAGTTCCGTAGTGAGCTAGACTAGGGAACTGATAAATCAGGAAAAAAATATCAGGCAAAGACACTTAATTTTTAGCCGGATCAGTTTTTCTCATCTGATTCAGGACACAGACCAGGTGTATTTACAAGCTCATGGGAGACAGTAGAATAAGGTAGAGCTAGAATAAAGACTTCAGTAAGGGTTCTTGGTTATAGGCTGTGGCAAATCTTGACAATTGTAGATTTGTTTTCTGTTAGGTTAAATCTTTTTGCGGCTCAAATTAGGTGAAATATGAAAGGCTTGTGGATCACGGCATGTCAGTGTATATGTGTTTCTCCCCTTCACCGTACGTAAAGAAATGGTCTGGTCAGTGGGAAAGTGTAGTGTTCAAATCAGTTTCTTAAATGGGAGATTTTTGTATGTGAATCATCTGCTTTGCACTTGAAACAAATGCACAAGGCAGTTGCTCTTTGAAGAAGGTCAGGATTGAATTACATTTTAGCTTTAGATATGAGGACGTAGCTCCCCCATCAGTTTTGTGTTAGATGGTTTCTCGGTGGTACACTCCCAGGACTCTGCTTGTTTAAACAAAACGTAAATGCTGAATCTTAAACTATTCTGAAACTATTCTAATGAACTTTTTGCTTCATTTTTCTCAAGCACTTAGTGCTGTTCCATTACCTGTTGTGAAGCACAGGAGCAATCAGCTGCTGAGACATGCTCGGTGTTTCTGTAGATGTCTTCATTACCTGTTTTTCTGAACATCAAGAAAAGCAGCTTAAACAGTATTTCAATGGACGCAGTTGATTGTAGTGATGAAAGATGAAGACTATAAAAGGAGTTGCGAGAAGGTCCTTTTAAAAAAAAATGAAAAAATCAGACTGATCTGTGAGTCACTGTAGAGAAATTCTGGGAGGCCGATCCAGATGTGCTGGCATGTTGCCACTGCTCCCCTAGATAATAATGTTTTATTGAAAAAAGATACTCTGCATCTTGATTTATTTCTTCTTAAAAATGGATGTTATTGTGACCCTGTAAGCGCACACAGCTGTTACTATGGCAGCCTCTTTGAAGCCTGGACTTTGGGGAAAGGCACTGTAGTTGATGTCTAAATGTTTGTTTATTTGTTTGTTTATATATTTATTTATGGTTGTGTGGCTGACCTCTATACTTAATAAAGCAGGGAAAATTAAAAAGAGTATTTATTTACGTAAGCAAGACTATCTTATTTATTTGCATCCTACTTAAAAATACAGAGGACAGCGAGTCTGGCAGTTCGTATTTAGTAGACAAGCCCTTTGGTTAATGTGCAGAGAAACAGCGAGCTCAGAGATGTCCTGTGCTTTCTGTATTCTGTTTTGTTTTCAAGAGCACGTTGTTTGTTATCAAACACGCATGTGGAGTGCTGAGAAGGCATCACAAAGCAGATGGAAGATAAAAATGCCCTGAACCTGAAAGTCATCCATGCTTTGTTGGCAGGAGAATTGCATTTCTCCCACAGGATGTGGGAAGTCGCTGCATAAATTAGTGCATACCTGTAAGAATGTAACCTTTCTGCTGGATAGCTGAGTTATGAAATTAATGCGTGTGTTTAACTGGCAAAGGGAGGAGTTCAAGTAGTAGGATGAGATGCTGTTTGTTGAACTGTACAAAGACATTGCAGTTGCTTTAAAAAAGAAAAAGCGTTTTGCTCTTCAAGTATTCAGGGTGAATTTTGTGCTTTGTGAGTGTTGTCTTTGTGTTTTCCTCAACTACAGAATGGGCACGAAGAATAAAAACCCTGTTTGTGTGTGACAGTTTGGACAGAACCACAAAGCCGAAAAAAGCTGGTACTCAGAGCAGTTGGCTGTTTTAGAGGCTTTGAAGTCCGGCTCCAAAAGACATCCAATATCTTGACTGTTGAAGTAGGATGTTTTGTTGTATTTCATTCTTTTCCCCGGAAATACTTCACACTGAATGAATGTTCCTCATCTGGATAAGAGCATTCCAGTACTCCTCCCCCCCGTTTCTTTGTGTAACCTTTATACTTTACACAGAATTTGCCTGCAACTTTTCCCAGTTTCCCTGGGAAGCATCAGCCCTGCTGTGTCTGCTCAGTTCTGTTGCTTTGTTCTCACTTATTAAGCCCGTTTCTGCTTTCAGAAGCAGCCCGATTGCCACAAACGCAATAGATCCATTTGACACATCCTAGAAGTAACAGACTTTTGCTATACCTTTGCACAAAGCAGCTGTGTAATATGTGCACAGCAGCCTGTTATGATGCCCTTTGGAAGTGCTGGCTCTGTTTAACGTTTCCAGAAGTTCTGTGGCCAGGTTATTACAAGCTGGTAAAGTTCTCTGTGGCTTAGAAACATCAGAAAACAGCGTAGAAGTTCTCAGACGCCTCGTGAAGAAACCTCAGTAGGCCACATTTCTCAATGGGGCAAAAAAGGATGTATTCAGGGAAGGCAGAAATGTGATGTTATGTAATGCTCTCACCATTACCCATTTTGCTTATTGGCGATCCAAGCAAATCTGTTATTTCTTATATGTACATTGATTCCATACTGCTACGCTATTTTTAGATTTAAGTTTGTAAAATTGTGAGTACTGACTTTTAGTTCCCATTCAAACAGTGAGAAATTTCAGTCTAAGCCAAATTTTTCAGGAAGTGAAGCGCTGAAGTTAAAGATGTCCACTGGTGAGCTTTAGAAGTGTGGGGGACCATAAATATCCCCATCAGAGTCATTGCATTGAACTTACTGTGTCCAGGTTCCCAGCCTGGGGATGCAGCTGATCACCCAAAACTGTTCACCATTGCTAGACAGTGAATCTCTTCTGGCCTTTGCCACTTCGGTGTTTAATAATATGGGGAAGGGCATGGTCAAATGAGATATGTGAGAAAAATCCCACAGGTAGAAGATACATTTCCTAAATAAATGGTTATCATAAAAGCTTGTGTGCAAAACATGAGAGCAAAAGCCCACAGTAGTCTTTGTTGTGAAATCTGCCACCAGATAGAATTGAACAGAATTTTGGTGTGAATTGAAATTGTTCCATTCTCTGCCTCTCTCTCTCTCTCTCTCTCAGCTCCCTCAACATCTATGAGTGGGAAGACTGAAATTATGGCCAAACCAGGTGTTTGTAGTAGTGCCAAAGTAGAGCAACAGATATTTTCCTAACTAGAGTGAAGTGTGGGAATATAGATAAGGGCTGAATGCTCATGGAGGAAAATGATCTCTTAAGAGCCTGTTGACTTTTGCATATAACCTTTGTGTATGTTTTGACAAGTTGATTATAAAATAGCTCACAGCACTTTCTATGTATACACAATATGTTTAATGGTGTTACTAGAAGATTTATCTTTTCTTTTTTTTTTTCATCTTACTCAAACTAAACTTTACACCAGAATATACTGGGACTGAAACAAAGACAAGGGAAGTGGAATTGGCAGAGATTTCAAATACAGAAACCCATGGTTCCTGAACAAAACTGGTGAAATGGTAGTCAGTGCAAGCTGCTGAAGGAAGGTGCCATCATTTTGAAGGTGCCAGTGCATGGGAAAGCTGAGGAGGCCTTGCTCTGACGATAATGCTGCTGACTGACTCACATCTAGCTATGGAGTGTGTGTATTTGATTCAAAAAAGCACGTTGGTACGGTATCACTTTCTCTTGACTCAGTGCCAGAAATATGCGCTCCTTTGCCTTATCCGATATAGAAGGATGTCTGCCAGCATGGGCTTTCATTCATTTCATCCTGGGGTGCACCTTGAGGTGACAGACCTGCTGTTCTGTCACTCCCGAGGACTTGGTTCTTCTGTGCTGGTGGTCTACAGCTTAAAGTCAAAGGAAAGCTGCTCTCTCCTGTGCTAGGAACTGGAGCATTCCTTTCCCAGGCAGCTGGTCTGGCAAAATATGGGAAGTGCAGTCTCTGGTGGCTATGTTGATATGCTGGTATTCTTGGATTTTAAAGTTGAGCAGGACAATTTCTAAGTCTGAAATAAGAGAGAAACATTCAGCAGCAGTACATTAGAGTGTATTATGCTTTATTGGTTTGATGGGACCCAGCACAAATTGCCTCTCTCAAGTTTTTCAATGCTGATTGCTACTTTGGCTTGAAAAAAATGGACCAAGTTTATGGGTTGCAGTCCAGGTGTTATTGAAATAGTACTAAGTGCTTTGGAAAAGTGAAGCAGAAATAGACCTCTAAAGCTATGGTATGGGCTTTTTTTTTCTTGTTCAGTTAAGTAATGGGACAACTGGTGACAGGATGCTGGTAGTTAATGTAATTTTAGGGAGATGTAAGAAACTTGGTGTTGCTTCAAGGGCGAACTTATTCTGAATTGCAATATGTATATATATGAATTGGAATATATATATATATTAAAATATATACATGATTATAACTGTAGAACAGATGGGGATATTTGAAGCTTTTAAATATAATTAAATCTAATTTTCAAGAAATACCTGTGTATTCAGTATCTTAAGTGTCACCGAAAGATCCTCGGAAGACAGCCTACTGAGGCTTTAACATCTTAACTTTTTTGTTCTTAAGATGCAATTTTTGCCAACTGCATGTCCTGAAGGCCAAAGCTTTCAGGCAGACGTCAGACTCCCGTGCCCAGACATATATGCTAGGGAATATTATGGCAACGTTTGGCACAGTACAAATACCAGCTCCTTAAAAAACCGCCTGTGGTAATACACAGGCTGCAACACTGTGCTGGGGGCAGAGGCAAAATGAGGAATTGACAGTTTTTAAATGCAGAAACTGTGCGCCTTTTTTTTGGCTTAGCCTACTGAAAAGACTGACTGCATATCCAAAAGCTATTATAAAAATGAAAAACCAAGTAAATTATCTGATTCGAAAATAGTAAAAGTGGCAGATGCTTTGCTTAATAAAATAACTGTGAACTTGGGAACATATGTACTCACAAATAATTGTTCTCTGATTATATTCAGCAAAATCCTGTAAGGTCTTATTTCGCTTCAGTCTTTCAGGGGATTGCAGGGATGGGACTTAAATGGATGGAGGCCCATGATGGAAACATTGAAACTTCCAGGATGTTGCAGACAATTAAAATAATACCATCTCAGTGACTAATGGCATGCTCCCAAGAACTTAGGAAAGAGGTAGCACAGGATGCAGGCTCGTTCAAGCAGATGTTTCTTAGTCTGTGCTATATTTAGATCAAGAAAAAATGTGCTGGGTGAAACATTTGCCTGTCAGGGATTCAGAATTTGATTTCCCTCTCCAATTTTAATTCTGATAAGATGTGGAGAGCAGATGAAAAGAGCAGAAGAGCCTTATTCTGTGCCTGGATTTAGTTATTTATACGGTTTTCTCACTGTACATAAAAGCTGTATTGCCACTGGATAAAGTTCTTATTGAGGTCACAGGACCTAATGGTTTGTTTGGGGACTTCTTGGCTTTTCTTTTACAATGAATAGAAAAACACAGTAAGATGTTGCTCAGAAATTCACATTGGGAGAAAGTTAGTGTTTTTTCAATGATGATTTTTTTTTCCCATCAGATTCTTGTTGCTTTCACTATTTGATGGAATAATGCGTTGTCACAGAGCATCATTGCAGTATAAAATCTGTAGTTCTGCACTTCTGAACATGTATGGATAAGCTCCAGTATCTGTTCTTTCCCCACAGTAAACTGTTTGTCTTCCTTTGACTTTACAATTTTGTACTGTCTTCATCCTTAGTTTCCTATCTGAAAACAAGGTAATTTATGTAATTTGCAGTATTCCCTGTGCTCATGCTGGTTTTAAAGCACTATACAAGCCAGCACACTGTTGCCAGATATTGTGAATTAAACTCTCAATAAATTGCACACATTTATATTCAGCTTTGATAACCTGACAGTTCTGTTCACCTGTGGTGGCTTAATTCTACCTTTTGCATATAGACTGCATCAGATCAAGATTATTTTGAGGGGAAACTATTTGTCAGAAACTTACATAGTGGAAAAGTGTAAAAAGCTTACCTGGTAATGTATTAGAACATTTTTTTTCCTATGGAAGTGTCACAAAGCTCTTCAGTCGCTTTAGAAATGGCTTATACTGTTGAAAGTAGAACAATTTATGAATCACAGCTAGACAAGTATTGCATGCTAATTACTATCACACTCTTTCTGCACATTTGTAAAATGCTTTTCCTGCCCAAGCAGCGGGTGATTCGACTAATGAACTAGGCAAATGCAGTGTATTTCTGAGCTCCTTGGCACCGTGGGGTCAAGATACCATGTTTACAGTCATGCTGTGCTGATTCTGCAGCAAGAAACTGGTTCTCTGTTCCTGGCAACCAGGCAGCACGCCAGCCAGAATGACACTTTGTTGTGCTAGCAGCCGTGTCTTTCTGCTCCAGGTAGGTGGTGATGCTTTGGGCCGACTACGCAGAGCAAAAAGTCTGCTTGTTCTGTGCTGGCTTTGTCTACGGTACCCAGGGTGAGCTTTCAGGGAAGTGTTCCCAGGCACAGTACATCACCAGTCCAACACTTGTAAGTTTTGTTGACCCTATCAGGTCTTCTCCTGCCAGGCACAGGAATGGCTGAAGCATTTGTGAAGAACAGCAATCCCAGAGGTGAGGTGTCCCCTGTACGGATGTGACCCAAGGCTCAGCTGCAAAAGACGTAGTGGAAAAACATGAAGTGGATCTTAGACCTCCCATGAGCTGCAGCGCAGGTGCTTGTAAGGGAGCCATGGGGCAAGCTGGATATAGTCCAGGAGACCCAAAATGGCTTTAATTCCGCTTTGTCTGTGATAAGTCTCTGAAAATTGGGCCTTTTATAGGCAGTGCAGTAAGCATGAGGTAAAGCTCTTCTAGCTAGCACCAGATGCGTTCCATTTGTAGTCAACAGCAAAGTGTTATGCTTTCTGCAGTGTATATTTGCACAGTTGCAAGTTGCAGGAACTGTGTGCACACCAGCTCATTTGAAAGATCTCTAACGCTGCATCCTATTTCTATAATTTAGACAAAGCTTATAAACTAGGACAGGAATAAAAGCATGTCTTCTGGCCATCGAAATCTGAGTAAAGTTTGTGGGTTGTACTATCAGGCTTCTTTCTCTTAAGTTTCGTTTGCCTTGATGTGAAATTTACATTTCTAAATATGCATTTGAAAAAATATTTGTTTTGGATCTTGCATTGAGTTGTGCTGCTGGAATGAATGTTGACTAGGGCTTTTGATGCACTTGGTAAGTTCCATTGATTCGTGCTCTTTTATTAAGAGAGACTGCTGTGACTTGAGCTTGTGGTGTTTATGACTACAGAGTTGCATTCAAATGTGTGACAGGCACTGTCTTTGAAGCAGTGTGGATGAATAGGCAGTTCTGTTTGTTGTTGTTGTTACTGTTTGTTGGGTGTTTCTTCTTAGTAAATTCGGGGAAAAGAGTTTGGTTAAGTATCATTAATTTTTCCTGATTTGTGAAAGCATAGCCTAGAATTTGGGTCACTCAAAACTGAAATAGAGGTGTGTAAGGCTCTAAGATATTAAAGGAAACAAAACAAAAACAAAAGCCTAGCATTTGGTTTTAAAATAAAGTTGTAATGGAACTTATTAATCAAAACTCAGAATCCTTCACTGAATTTTCTATTTTATTGTAACTCCATTGGGAGTTAATAAACCGTTATGGTCAGAATATTGTACAGACAACAGCATAAAATGGGTATTTCTGTAGAAAATGTTAAGCAAAGAAATAAAGCATTTGTTCTACTGTCTTTGAAGCTAAGCCATTTTGATTGCTTACTGACTTTAACTGTGTTAATCTCTTAATTAGATTCAAGGTTAATGAAGCCTATTTATATCTCTAAAATATTTATTAAATTAAAATGTAGACAAAAGATCTTAATATTGTCAATCAGAAAAAAAGTTGTCTTTTCAGGATAGAAAGTAGACTTTAATCCTTGTTCTTGGAAGTCACAGAGTTTGAGATGTGGTGATAAAACAAAGGGGAGGGCCTGATTTGGATGCTTCCTGTGAGAATAGCTGTTTCATTGTGCTCTAAGAGCTCACAAGAGTGTTGTAGCGGACACAGGCATGCTCCCTCTCTTCAAGCAGTGTTTTTATCATTTGCACAGTAGTTGGTTTGTTGGTGAATAATTTCCACACAGAGCTTAGGATGCAACAGCTTGCCTCATAAAATTGTGGAAAGAACACAGTAGGATTCAAGCGACCGGTAATGATATCTAGCTGGCATATTCCTAGGGATTTTTCCATAAACTGCAATGTGTGGGCAATTCTGAACAGGGTTACGTGCATATGTAAGAAAAAAAAAAAGCCAAGAAAAATGTTGGTGTAATTACTTGTGAAGTTTTTTGTTGTAATAGCATGATAATGAAAGCAACAGGGTAAGCACCACAGCTGTAGAGATCATGGTAGAAAAATAACTTTTCACATCTGGTATCTCTCAGTATATTGTTTTCTGAAATGCCCTTTTCTTTTTCCTTTTTCTGAAGGCCACTGAAAAGTGTCATGTTATCTGTGTGCATGTGTCAGCCTGGCAGTGTAAATTTGATGGTGGCTACAATACATCTCCCTTCCTTCCTTCCTTCCTTCCTTCTCTCAGGGAGTGTTACCATAGCATTTCCCTCCCCGCGACTCTCTCGCAGAGCTGCAGATGGGATTCTCGCTATGAACTCTCTGCTGCTCAGTCGGATACACTCAGTACTGTAGAAGGAAAATAGGAAAGAAAGGGTGACTTAGCAACACAGAGAAAGCTTTCCTGGTATTTCCAAGACACGAAAACCTTATTTGAAACAAAGGCTCATTTTTATTAAATTGAAGACGGGATTTTTCAATGAAGAGAAACAAATCCTGTTTCTCCTTCTCACCCCACACCAATCTATTTTCTCTTGTCCGAGCAGATTGATTTGGAATAGTGACTGCCTGATCCTGGTGCTTACATTTGTTGCTTTTTTTATTTTTTTTCCTCCTTTAGCTGTGGACATGGCTTGAGGAGCTGCAGAAAGAACTGCTTGATGATGTCTATGCTGAGTCTGTGGAGGCTGTCCAAGACCTGATTAAACGTTTTGGTCAACAGCAACAGACCACTCTGCAGGTTACAGTCAACGTCATAAAAGAAGGCGAAGATCTCATACAACAACTAAGGTAAAACAAGTTTTTATTTAAATCTATTCTGGCATACCTCTGATATTCTGCAAGGCTCTTTCTATTTTGAGAGTACAGATAACGACTACAAGTTATGACCTATAAATAAAATTTGTAAATATTAAGACTAGTTATGTTTCATGCTGTACTGATGGTCTCTAACCCTCTGTTTACAGGAAGCTCAGCTTATAAACACTACCTTCATAAAGTGGAGACTTTGTTTACATAAGCTACCTTTGTAATAGGAGCAGTTGTATGCCTTTGTAGTCTGACACGCCGGACTCCACAGTATTTTGAGTTCTGAGTAGCAGACTTTTCATAAAGAGATGTTTGAAATTGTTTTGCAGTCAGATATGTAATGTTTTCATAGTGAAGACCATCAGTTTGCAGTCCGTTTAATTCATTAATAATCTAAATAAATTTAGGGCCCCTATACACTGATACATGTCCTATTTGCCACAGGACTTCATATTATCATATCTGAATTTGCATCGTTTTTTATACTACAGTGAAATATTTGTGTGTTGTTTTTTTTTTAATATATTATAATGATTTTTCACTGCCAGGAAGATCCTATGAAGTAAATAGTTATCATATGCCACTTCCTTTTCACAAAAAAGGGTTTCTCTCTGGTTTTAAATTTTGTTCTTCCTGTAAACAGAATGTCCTTAGGTGTTGAATTAGTCAAAATTGAAAGTCGTCTAATTTTTTAATGCTTTTTCAAGTACTAAAACAGAATTTGGATTTTTATAAACAGAATGTACGGACTTAGCTTTCAAGTAATAAGACTGGTACTAACCTTTTCTAAGGAAGTCTTGCATTTCGTGGTCATGTATAGCATCCAAATTGTGTGATTTTCTTTCTTCAATAACAATCTCCCCTCTCTATTCCTCCCCACCCCTTCTGCTTTGAATAGGGATTCAGCCATTTCTAGTAACAAGACCCCCCATAACAGCTCGATCAACCACATAGAGACAGTTCTGCAGCAGCTGGATGAGGCCCAATCTCAGATGGAGGAGCTGTTTCAAGAACGCAAGATCAAGCTTGAGCTGTTTCTGCAGCTCCGCATATTTGAAAGAGATGCAATAGATGTGAGTGTCTGCTCTTGGAGTTGTACAGCACTTTTCTCGTTGTGGAGGAACATTTATGCTGAGATGGTCGTGTGGTCGCGTTGGCATGTGGCTCAAGTGACTGATAGTTATCACCTGAAATAAGACTTTAGTCTTGTATATGAAAGTCTCAGAAGAGAGCAGAGCTCACTGACGTTAATTCCCACTCTGATTGCTTCCCAGTGTGCATTTAAGCAAGTGTCATGTGTCTTGTCGTGTGAAATCATAATGTGCCGTTCACTTAATCTGGCAAATGTGGTTCAAATATCAAGCTGCCTTGATATAACTAGTATGCTTACACTTAATGTGAATTACAAGATTTGCAAGATGGCTTCATATAAAACATCTAAACTGTTGCTTTGTAGTAACATCCCTCATCTCTTTCTTTTCCAAATCAGCAGCCTTTTTTCAGTTGGCAACTGTAAATGGTGCTTGGAATTCTGTTTTAACCTTTGGGAATGTTGTTTGCAATCTCCTTCTCTCCCTCCCTCCTCGTCTCTCTTTCTCTCTCAAATGAGATGTTTTTCCATCTCCGAAAATAACAAAAAAGTAGTTGTAGTGCTACACCCCTGCAAAACTTCAGGTGGTTTTTAAATTGTACAGATTTTGGAGGAGGGTTGCAGCTGTGCTAATTGGAAAGGTTCTGTTCATGTGCAGGGATGTGCATGCAGACAGACACAAAACTTCACATGGAGCTTATGTTAATAGAATTGCATTGTAAAGTTTCAGCTAAGTTGATCATACAACTTCTGTAAAACCAGGAACACTGTACACAGTGACTAAAACTGAGTTGGTGCTTCAGAAAGTTTGTGGTTATCTGTTGGTACATGATCCTGTTCGACTATATAATAGCTTACCTTGAGACTCAGGAAACCAGGAGCTATAATGCTGCAGGAGTTGCTAACTTGATCTCTTCCCGTTTACATAAGTAAAAGCCACAACTGTTAGATGTGGATGGTGTAAGGATAAAGAGTCAATCACCAGAAGTTATAGCTTCCAAGTTTTTTTCTTAAAACCAGGATTAGATATCGTTGCTAGATTCTGGTTTAGTTAAGCAAATTGTCATGTGCAGTGCAGGCACAGGCAGACACAGTTCCTTGATTTGTGCCCACAGAGGAAGTGAGACTGTATGCTCCACAGTAATAATAACTACTGTAAAGGAAGACTAAGAAGCTTCTCTATTTTGGTGTTCACATTGAGGAGGTGAAACTAGCCTGCAGGGACTTTGCTATTTAGATTATGTGAGGGTAGCTGTCTTGAGTATGCAAGGGAAAGGCTTGTCAGAATTGTGATCACAATGATTAATTGGATGACTGGTACGTGTGGAGGAACTTGAAAGGTATCCCCCTTTATAGCACTGTCAGCAGCTTTACAATCAGCGCAGAACTGATCTTCAGTGCTCGATGGGGTCTGCACGATGTTCTCAGAACAGTTGTGTCAAGGAAATGGCAGCTGCAGGGGGCAAAGGCATGCTAAGAAAATTAAAGAATGAATTAGGTTCAAGGTCTCAGTGAAGTTGTTAAGGTGACTGCTCTCTGCTGTAGGTTACCTAAACCAGAACTGTATAATACCAGAGAGCCAGTTGCAGAATCCCTGTGTGCAGATGTGTTTTAGTCCTTCAGTGCAGGATGACATCATGTAGACAGTAGTACTTCTGTGTATATTGTTTGGTGACGTCCGTGGGATTTTGCACTGGAAAGCTGCATATTCTAACTTCACGGGGTTTGCTTTTTCTGAAGCTGACACTTGGCAAGCTTTACAATTTGGCTCATACAACATAAAGTTAAGCACCAGTTACTGTGTTAAAAGAGTTGGTATGTTTTGTTTATATGGCTTGTAAACAAAAATAGTACTTATTTAGGATTGCCGAGAAGCCCTCCTAGGAAGAAATTGGGCTGTGATGACCCTGGCTGCAGAGCATCTTCAGCAAATTGTTGATTGCTTTGCTGTCTCTGCTTCCTCAGCAAAGCGTGCTTCTCTTTTCCCTCTCCCTGAAGGCAGACATCTGTTTGGAAACTTCCGGGAAGAAAAAGCAGGGACTGGTTCCAGGTCAGCCATGTGAAAGCAGAAGCCGAGCTGAAGTAACATGATAGTGAGGAGGAGCCAGACACCAGCTACGAACTCGCAGGCTTTGTTTTGACATCCTCCTTTGCCCGGTGATTTAAGACTTGGTTGTAGGGGTAGTTCATTCAGGGGAGCATCCTGTGAGAAATGTTTTTCTTTGAGGCGAGTAGTGTCTCTAGCTTGTCTTAGCACTTGCAAAATAGCACACGCTAAAATGGAACAAAGGGCTCACGTAGGCATTGCAGGTTCATACCAGGCAGCCGTGCTCCTGTGGACAGTGGGGAGATTTGCTGCCAGGGTTAGTCATCCTCTTTGTGTCCCTTTCCTTCCCTTCAGTAGTTAAATGCTCTTTCTTTTAGTCACTGTCTTTTTATCCTGCAACTTTTCAGATCCTTGTGTTCTTCTGATACTGGTGTAACTGCAGCACTGTCTCCATTTTGCCCCTTGGTCTTAGCACATTGACTTAGCCTTCTCTATCCTTGGTAAGCTTTTAAATGCCGTTGGCCATGAGGTACTTGAAGGGCTCCGTTGTGAATGCCTTTATTAACTAAAGGCAGGAAGGAGCAAAATAAGGTATATGAAGAGTCTCATGTTAGAGTGAACAAGTATTTGTAGCATAAGGAAGCTGTGTATGGACCTGATCAGTAGCAAGGTAGCACTGGTGGCAATGAATGCAGCCAATACGTGTGTGGTTTGGTATGTGTAAATTGTCTGTCATCTGTGTGCATTTTTCACTTATCCATGACTTAAATACCTCTAAGCCTATGTCAGGGCTCCACAGAAAGCATACTGCACACTTTTCAGCCCACAGCTTTATCTCTGCTATATTTTTGGACAATACTTACAAGATGCCTGTGAAGTCATCCAGCTGAAAAGGCAAAGATGCAAAGTGCTGGATCACAGAGACCAAACTCTCCTCCCTTTCCTATTCTCCCTTTTTCTTTCTCCCTAGTACATACGATTTTCCAGGTCCAGGTTAGCATTCAGTTGCTGCGAGGAATGCTGGTTACACCCTTCTGAGAAGAGACCTGTGGGTTTTTTTTTTTTCTTTCTTTCCCATCCAGTGTGAAAGAGCCTGCATCTCTTCTGTGTTATACCCTGCCTTCTTTCCTGTCAGTGCTCCCTAGGTTGTAACAAATACAACAGTATGTCAGGCAGCTCAGACTATGTGCTAGGAACTTCTTGAACAAATGCTATGGTAATTGCCCTGTATTTTCGCTGGGTTGTCCATTTCTTGAGAGCAGTATTAATTTGCAATTCAGTTACTCGAGTTGTCTATTAGTCATTCATCTTTGTTCTGTGTAATTAATGCTGAATGGCTTGACAAAACTTCAGAAACAAAATAGGAGCCTAGTCTGTAAGTGTCACTTGTAGAGCAGAGGAACTTCCAAGGGAAGCCCTGAAGTATGTGGGCAGACAGGGCTTAACATGTTCTTTTTGTTTTTAACTCTGCCTTCAACACACAGTGGGTTCATAATGGCTGAAACAGATCATCGTGAGCCACGCAATTACTGCTGAGAGAATGTAAGGACTACTGCTGTTGTTAGGAACCCCAGCGGTGATGTGCACTATGGCTTCTTAGCTTTTGAATGAATGTGGAACCATGCTGGCATTATTTATTTGAATCTTTGGTTTCCAGGCCTTTTAAAGGGGACAGGGAATGTCATGCAGTTGTACAGAGTCTTTCAGACTACTTTAAATGAAGTGTGGGCCATGATCTTAATCTCATGGTTGCATAAAATAATACAGGAACAAGTTATTACTCTTACTGTTCTTTGTTTTTGTCCTTTGGAGGCAGTATCACTGAAATCTCTTGGCTGAGGTGATAAAACAGTGTTGACCTCTTAAAACTACCCATTGTTCATGTCAGGTGAATCGTAGGAATAGTCTGAGAGGACATAGTGGCTGCAATTTACTTAAAATAAACCATTCCATTAATATAAAAAATTGAAGCTTAACCACAGCAATTGCCTGTTCTAAGTTTGTTTTATTTTCACTCAATTTGATAGTGAGACAGGTAAGTTGTTGGGGTGTGTTCTGAGGAGCAGTAGATTGGCTGTTTTTAAAACAGTGACAAAAGTAAGCGTCATTAAATCAAATCCACTTTTTGAAGATGTTTAGAAAGACGGCAGAAGATGGTGTTCTGAAAGACAGTTTCTCCACCTTCTTTAATGCTTAGGTTTTTCAGTTTTGCCAAGTCTAACAACAGTTGTTTCTTGAGAGTAACTTAGGAACGTTGGCGCTCTGATTGGCACTCTGATTTTGGAGAGTTTTCATAATGCAATGAATGCTTTGAGGAAGCAAAACATCCTTTTTAGTAAGGAATGAACAGTGTTATCCTGATCTGAGAGCTACTGGAAAATTTGCTCATGTTGATGAGCTTCATGGTGACCGTGATGTCTCCAGTGAAGAGTAAGAACACCATCACTAGGAAGTTTGTTATGAAGTTTGAAGTATTCTGTAACAGAACTTAGAAAGTATGCCACAGTCATTGAACTTGATAGGTGTTAGAATAAAGTAGAAAACTAATCCCATTTTACAGACAAGAAAGCTTGAAAGAAACAGATTTTCACAGGAAATAAGAAAAAATCTCGCTGTTATTTACCCTGTCTTGCATTTCAAGGGGTAATTCATTTAATATCTTTGTTGCACAGCATCATAAATTTCCAAAAAGTGTGTTCTGGCATGGATGTGCTAGGAGGAGGAGTTTAGAACTCCTGAAGATGAGGTGGAAGGAGCAGGTATGGGGTACGTGAAAGCAGAGAAGGGAAGTAAGTTGGAGAGTTGGAAGTAAGGAATTTCTCAGACTGGGCTGTCAGGAAGTCTTGAAGTTTGTGAAATATTTCAAGTCAGTTAAAAGAAGATGAAGAGCGCAGAGAGGTGGTAAGACAGGTCGGATGTGGACCGAGTAGAAGGGAAACAAATGGGAGTTGTGTAGGACTTTGTGAGAGGGGAAGCCAGTCATAATGCATATGTAGATTGTGTGTGATGTATGAAGTACATAGAAGAGAGATGAAAGAAACTTTAAGCAGTAGCTAAAGGGCCTTGTTCTGTTTATCTTCCTTTTCCTATTGTCCATCAGCTTTTGTGTTTTCAGTGTTACCCCTGAAACATGAACTTCTGCCTGTTTCCTCTGAGGTAGAACTGGCCAACTAAGATTAGAGTTTGTAAATTGCTGTCCTGATTGTTGAGTGTCTCCATCACAGCATGGTGTAGAACTTGAATATGTAGTGTAAAATTTTTTTAGAAGTAAAATTTTTGCAGAACACCTTTAGAACATGAAGTCACTGATGCCACAATTTTAAAATAGTTGCTTGACATGTCTAGTTTTTATGGTGCCATGTGAGCAAAATGGAAACAAATCATCAAGAAACTGTAGAAACTTTGTACAGATGATTTGGCTTTGCCTTCTTTTTAATTCTGTTTTTATTCTACACGTGTTATTTTTTTTCTTTTCTTCTTTTTCTTTTTTTTTTTAAATTTCCCCTGGAGTTTCTGTTGTAATTTAACTGTCTCAGTAACTTCACAGCTCTGATGAACCGCTTGGAAAGCTTTGGTGGCATACTCCTGCTGACAACAAGTGGCTTTGGTTAAATATTTATGCAGACAACAGTTTTGTTGCTAGTGCCGCTTTGGCCAGATTCTTTTTGCTGTGCCTTGGTATATGAATGGGTGTTTTCCTCCCCGTCATTTAACATTATTCACGTCAGTTTGTCCTACTGCTGAAATTGTAGAACTCAAGAGCTAAGACATACGTCGTTCTTGATATCTATAATTTTACTTTCCCAATGATCTGCTAATGATCAGTTTAATGATAACCAGTCGGCCTGTCTGAAATAAGTAACTGATGCGTCAAACCCGTGCTATAAGAACTCAACTCACTTTGATGAACATAATTTGTAAGCATTATCTGTTATACTTGAAAACAGTTTGGTATCCCAGTTAAAAGGAGTTTGTTTTCAGTCAGGTTTTGGAATGTGATTTGGAAAACATGCATGTGTGGATGGGCAAGGAAAACTTCCTGTTCTGATACATGTTAAAAACTAAAAATCTTCCTTAATGCCTTCTCTGGACGTTTTATGGCTGAGAGTAAAATCCAGAATTAGTGTATCTGAATTATTTCAGCACACAAATTTAACTCTGATTAGTTTTTGTTCTGGTTCCATTCGCTAAGTACCTTTTTGTGACAGATACTGCTTCTCAGTTGTTTGTTAGAAGTTGAAGGTGCTCACAGAGCCTGACGCTTCCTTCTCTCAGAGGGGTAAAGCTGACTTTTTTGTAAAAGGGCTTGAGAATGGTGTAACTGAAAACTAAGCTGACACTTCGTGTATGAGTTATTACTTGATGTAGTCTGAAGAACTGAAAAGATGTTTTAAGTCAACAATTTCCTTTGAAGGTGGAGATAATATTTTTAACCTTTTTAATGTTTTAATCTGTTTCACAAGTGATGTGTTGATGAACGAATTACTTTAAACAATGCTAGGCTATCCATGGTGTTACGTGCTTGACAAGGCAAGCACTGTTTGAACAAGAGGTGTTTTGGTTCTCAAATATATTCTTCTGGATTGTTTGCTAAAATTTAAAACCCATGCTGAAACAACCCACGTCTGAACCATATCAAACCTGATCAGTGAATTCAACCAACAATGAGCAACTCAAGTTTCTGACCTCCATCTTAAGTGCAACATTGGAATTAAAAATGCATTGTTTAATGGATAACTGAACATTGTCTTTCTCCTTTTTCTCTCAGATAATTTCAGACCTTGAGTCTTGGAATGATGAGCTCTCTCAGCAGATGAATGACTTCGACACTGAAGATCTTACAATAGCAGAACAAAGGCTCCAGCATCATGCAGACAAAGCCCTGACCATGAATAATTTGACGTTTGATGTCATCCACCAAGGGCAGGATCTGCTGCAGTATGTCAATGAAGTGCAGGCATCTGGTAAGATGGCACCTTCATGCTACTTAAGGTAGTGGCTTTACAAGAATTACCCAGTTGTCTCTCCATGGGATGTCTGAAAATGACAGACATGCTGGTTAAATGTAAACTGGAGAAGCGTGGACCTGTTTTTTTCTTCTTCACACTCGAATCATTTGAATAGCATTCATGAACATATGCTGTAATTATGGCATGTAATTGTTATCTAGGAGTTGGCAACACCTGGAGACGTTTAGCTTTGTAAGAAAGAGATTCCATGCAGGAAGCCAGTAAAATCAGAGTAAATAGTAGGGTGTTAATTTTATAGTTAAGTGGAAGAATTTAACCGAGTTACAATTTTCAGCTTCCATTAGGAACTCTTCCTTTGTGGTTTCTTATGATCCTTCAGTTGATGTTTTTAACTGTATTCAGTCACCTGGGGTAAATCACAGGGTTCTTTATAAATAAATAAATAATAACAGTAATTTTGCATTTTTAAAAAAGGTGCAAAACCTGATTGTTTCAGCAAATGCTCTGAAGATTAAGTTATACTTTGAGAAGTAACTGGAAAAGTAAGTGTAGAATAGAGGAAATGTCCTGTTTGTCTTCGAAAGACTTACTTATATTATAAATGTCTGGCTGATTGATTACAGGTGTTGAGCTGCTTTGTGACAGAGATGTAGACATGGCAACTCGTGTTCAGGATCTGCTGGAATTTCTCCATGAGAAGCAGCAGGAACTGGATTTAGCCGCCGAGCAGCATCGCAAGCACTTGGAACAGTGCGTACAGCTGCGCCATCTGCAGGCTGAAGTCAAGCAGGTACGAATTAATTGTGCCCTGAGCTGGGGGATCAACCCCCAAGAGCTATTTTCATACCTCTTGGAGAGATATAGTCCCATAAATAGAAATAAAAAATTACTTTGTTATATAAACTCTTGTATTTGGAGGTAGGGAGGGACATCTGTGAATTAAGCATCTAAAGAAATTTCATCCTTTGTTAATATTAAGTGACTTTTTAAAATTTGCATTAACAGTCTCTATCTGTACATGGATACAAGTCATGTATTTGAAGTGTAATTTGAATTAGGATAAAAACCGTACTTTTATCATCTGTTTGGTGATTAATAGAAATGTTCAGTGATATTCCCTGAGTAGTGCCCTAATACTTCTTCGTATATTGTTTGCTGCATCTGTACATAGTGGTATCATAGTAAGGTTTACTTCCCTGGAGGTGAAAGCTGAATTTTCCTTATCATGGCAATAAAGTGTTAAGTTTTGAGGTCCTTACCTGAAAAACACCTAAACCTTTGGTGAATTTGAGATGCCGTGGGCAAAGCCACTAAAGCAGTTGAAAATAGCGTGTTTTTTTTGTTGTTTGCTTAGTGTTTTAATAATAAAATAACACTAGAAAGTAATACTTTTACCTTATCAGACTTGAAAACCTCACAGAAGTCTGCTAGAATCTGTTGCATTTAATATGTCACATAATGACTCCCAGTACAACTTTTTTTTTTTCCCATTTGTCACGAGCTCTTAGAAAAATGCATCTTCCATATGAGACTGTGAATGATAAACCTCACAGATTGCAAAGTAATACAGAAGGGGTCTGGTTGTCATTGGAGAGGTGAATAGTAGATTCCCAAAGTATTTCAAGGAAGCAGTTGGTGACTGTGGTGGAACACCCAAAGTTTCAGTGTGGCCTTGAATTAAAGGGATGCAGAGAACTTGTAGTGTCTACTGTGTGCAGTCTATGGTAGTAATCAAATATATGGCCTTCTAGTTAAAGCCTTTGCATACTGTACTGAATTATCCTCTGTGTATATTTGTACTTGTTCACCTCCATAAAATGCAAACTACAAATGCCTTTTCACAAAAGTAATGGTTGAAATTAAAGTTGTTGTGGATTAGGATAGTTTCTGTACTTAGTTGCAAGCTGTTTTGAGGATGAAGAAAAAGAATGCAAATTTGCAAAGAAAATAAAAAATGAAAAAGAATGTGAATACCAGCTGAGGCAGTCTCATTCCATTGTGATACATCAGTAGGCAACGATGGGATAGATTAGTAAGAAAGATAAGTAATGAATTCCCACAGTACTGAAATAATATTCAGTTACAGAACAGAATATTGCACTGTAAAATAGTTATTTCCATTGGATGCTCCCACAAGAAACTGAATACCTTTCTGCATTAGCTTTGTTTGCATACAAGTTAAATATGACAAGAAAGAAACACCTGTTTAAAATGTATTTGCAGAATAAATGCTTCATATTTTTGCAGATACAAGCAGAAGATGAATATCATGGATTGTAGAGGCATATCCATGTTACACTTAGCACATGCTTTGTAGATTCATTCTGTAAGATGTTTTTAACTTTTCCAAGCCAGTACTAGTAGTAGTACCTGACTGAAAGTGAAGCTCAAGTTTAGATTTTTTTAAAAAATCAGTTCGTCTCATAATTAATAGAGAGGTAGTACGCTATTCTAGCAGCTGCTTCTTCATAATAGAGTGGGTTTTAGGAGAAAAACATGATTCTATTTTATATTCGTAGAACACATCTCTATCAACTGTCAACTTGGATTTTATTTTGAATTAAAAGCTCTACTAGATGTGAATTTTCAACCAAGCTTACATGAACACCTAGCTCACAGGTTCATCTATTACAAACTCCTCTTCCAAGTTTTCATTGTACCAATGAAGCTGCAATAGTTCCCCAGCCTGAAGGCCTAAAAAATGAATGGAACTAAAACAATGCTATATTGTCTTGGATTTCTTTTGATCCTTTTGGGAATGTTTTGGGTCAAGTAACTTCAACTTTTGGTGATTTTAGTAGCTTTTCCAGAAAAACACTTCTGATTTACCTTAATTTTATTAAATATCAGGAAGCATGATCTTTGTTTTTTCCTCTTAACTGGGAAAAGCTCCATAGCTCAGCAGGTCACAGCCGCTGTGCTTTTCTTGAGAGTAAAATGACACGGTAAACCTCCCCTTCAGTCTGTTTTATTTGTATTTTATTGCCTGAAGCAGTGAGCACATGGTTTTCTAGTCACATTACTGTGGTTTCCTACCAGATTTGTTGTTGATGAATAGAGGTTAAGCATATTTATTATGTAGATGGGATACTGTCTCCATATTTAAGTTTTTAACAAGATTGACATTTGATTTTTTTTCCTGCCAAAACTGAGATGACTGCTGTTGTAGTTTCACATTTTACTCACATGTACTTAGCTTGTAGTCATGACATTAGATTGGAATCCTGTAGGAATTTTTCCATAGGGTGCATCCCTCAGGTTGTTGTAATTGAGACCAGAAAACTGTCTCCTGGCTTCATTTTTTAGCTAAGTAAGTTTTTTTAAGTCTTCATAAGTTAATCAAGTCTTCATAAGTTAATTAAGCCTTTATAAGTAAGTCAGTCTTTATAAGTTAATAAGTCTTTATAAGTTAGTAAAGTCTTTTCCGTACTAGGTGAGCTTCTTTTGAGCACAGAAGGCAGATAAAAACATCCAGTGTTACTTCTCCCTCAACTACAGTACCAGTTATGCTTTGTGTCATTGAAGTTCTGTAGATCAAGCCTCAAGGAGGAAGCAGAAGGGCTAGAAGACAAATAGGTTTAAAGAAATCCTACAAAGAATTTGCTTTCCAACCTGATATTTAATAGGTGCAGAAAGGGCAAAAGCAGACAGAATATTGAGGTTTTCCTGCACCATAGAAGTCCGGAGGAAGAGGGTGCTCACTAAAGTAAGAAAGGACAGCTGTATGTAGAAAAAACACCATGGAAAGGAAAATGCAATCACTTTATACAGGGTAGGGACATACAAGTAGAGGCAGAGAAATAGTTAAGAGAGCATCTGGTTCATCCACAACTACACTTGCATGTTTGCCAGCCAAACCTTTGATCACCTGAAATATATAGCTACTGGATTACTTATTGGTGCAATTGCTCCCATGTACTCACTGTGTAGAATGAATGCTTTGGTTGTCTTAGCATGCATCATCTACATGGGTCAAATTCTCTACCAAGCTCCTAAGTACACTGATTTTACTATGCTTGTTAAACCTTTGCAGTGCACTGTTGTTTGCTGCTGTGATTATGGTGTATATTCTTGGATATGTCTATATATTCACATGTGTACAACAGTGTAGTTCAAGCCTGAATCCTCAAGAATGCCTTGAGCTGCCTTGGATTCATACATGTAGATCTTAAAGCTTGGTGCAAACACAATCCACAGTGTTTGAGCTCTGATTCTCCAAGAATACTATTCAGGGCGAGTATCCTGGCACTCCATATAGGGTCATATGGATATAAAAATGCACATAGGAGTGCTTGCTGAAGCAGGTGTGTCTTGTGATCGTGTCTAGTTGGAGTAAAAAATCAATACAAGAAACCAAACTTAAAACAAGCATCTATCTATAGAACTACCCTTTCAGGTGTCCCAAACTCAGTTTCGTTTCTACAATTTTGCTGATGTTCTGCTGATGCTTTTCTAGCCTGCTGAAGACTAGGAGGGGAAAAGATAGGATGTGTGGTCCGCTCCAGTAGTGAGGTGATGGGAATATGCCAACAAACACTGCAAGGCAACAGCCTTGGAAAAAGAACGGGCTTGCTGTTTACTGGTACTTATGTTATCCCTTTCTGTCAGAGCAGAGAGAAGGGGAAGGAGAAAATGCTGCTGGCAACTTCCCTCCTATGAGTCCCACCCACTTCTGCACTTCCATCCTAATCTGCAATAAGCAGGAGTGCAAATCAGTGTGTTCGAAATAGCAAGTTCTGTGCTAGCTGTCTCTGCTGCATGTGATAGGATGCCAAGTCAAGAAGAGCTTTGAATTAGTGCTGCTTTAAACGCTCTCATTCGTTGTAAACTCTCTGGAGAAGTCTAAATGTATTTTAACACAAAGGTGGTGCATTTTATTACGTTATACCTGGAAGAATTAGTTTGTATGACAGAAAGAGAGTTTAGAGATGCTGTTGTAAGACAAAATAGAAGTTAAAAAGTGATTTTAAAAAATCTTCCACCCTCTATGTTCTTCGAGATAAATCCTTTCCTCCAAGCTTAATTTCTGTCTAAAGTCTTCTGGACCCTTCTGTTTCCTAGGATGTTTTCCCTTTTCTTATTCTTGAGGCCTTCCTTGTCTTGCTCCCTTGAGTATTTAAAAACCCCAGGTGTCTTAACCTGACTTTTTTCATGTCACTCTTCACGTGCTCTGTGCTGTGATCTGGAAGCCTTTCCTTGCAGCAGCAGCAGTTGTTTCAAGGCCAGAAGCTTATGTTTGTAGTTAGAAAATCTGCATGTTGGTGCGGAGATTATGCTATTAAATTTGAAGATGAAGGCAAAAGTAACTGGCAAAGGTACTTCGATTTATCAGGAGACACTGAATTACAGTTCAGGACAATCTCGATGTATTGGAGAATTGTGCTGCATGAAGGATATGAATTTTATTAGTGACAAATGCAGAGCATGATTTACTGGCAGGAATAATCAGCTGAACAAATGCAGCACAGGGGTAATTACTGGTTGGGCAGTAATTCTGCAGAAAAGTTCACAGACAACAGTGAATAACCTCAATTATGTCCGGCTTTACTCAGTATTTGAAAGATTTTGACAGAAGTGATGGTTATCAACTGGAGAGAGCTCATAAAAGAGTAGTGAGAAAAATTAGGAGGCTAAGTTCATAGGGGAGTGGTTGAAGACTGGTTGTCAATGAGGAGTGTTGTCTAGAGGAAGGAGTAGGGTAAAATTATTGAGGGAGAGGATGGGGGAAAATGATGCCAAGAGGGATAAACGTTTGTTGTTTGTTTTTTTCTTGTTTGTTGGTGGTTTTGTTTTTTTTTTTTTTTTCTTTTGTATATTGCGTGCAGGACAAATTACATAAGGTGAAATTAAAGCAAGAGAGATTTTGACAGTAAGATGTTAGGAAGAAGACTTAAGGTGATAAAACTGTCTGGTGAAAGTGTGGGATGCCCATTTCTGGAGTCTTGAGTAATGAACAGGGCACAGATCTTTGGGGGGGGGGGGGAGGCCTTAAGGTTACATGTTGCTGCTGTTGGTGAGGAATGCACTAGGTGGCCTCCTGAGGCTTCTCCCCATCCTGGAATTCTTGGGGTTTTAGTGGACAAGTCAAGAAGGCACTTCCTGAAAAACAAAAACATTCAAGCAATTAGAAAACACTTAACGGTCATGTTTTTCTCAACGTTAATATTCTGAATTATTTGCTCTCTTTTTACTAAGCTGCACGTCCTCAATTTGCATGACTGACACTGGCTCTTCAGCAAATATTACTTGTAACTTTATTCTGTTTTCCAGGTGGCATAAGTGACATTCAGAAGCACAACCTTGCTTCAGTAAAAAATGAACCCACAAACATGTAATGGTTGACTGAAACATACAAGTTGTCAGCTAAGCAAAACAGGCAATTAAAGTGAATGTCATTGCCTGTGTTATATTACATATATATCGCTCACTGTAAACGTATAATAAATAATTTAGGCATCAATTCCAGAACCACATGTGTCCATAAATGGTTTAGTCCCTAGCAATGATGCTTTTCTTGCTGGCTGGCAGTGGAATTGTGTATTTTAAGGTCTTCTCCTTTGTTACAGGTTTTGGGATGGATCCGAAATGGGGAGTCAATGCTAAATGCTGGCCTTATCACTGCTAGCTCTTTGCAGGAAGCAGAACAGTTACAGAGGGAACATGAGCAGTTTCAACATGCAATAGAGGTAAAAGCACCATTTCAGTGACCGTATCTAAGTTCTCTGTTATTGTTCATGAGTCTCTGTAAACAGCATCATCCTAAGGAGATGTATCTCTTCTTTCCCTTTTCATACTGGCGGGTTAACGCTAGAGTATTGAAATCATCTTATGGCAAAGAGATAAAAAACACTTATTGGGAAGCTGGGGTTTTTGTTCATGTTCTTTTTTTCTTGTTTTGGAGCTGCAATGCCAGACGACCACCTCTTCTTGGTGCCTTTTTTGCAACATTGTAAAGTGGTAATTTTTTGATTGGAGAAAAATAAAAAAGCTAAAATATAAATCAAGTAAGCCTATTAACAGCAGCTTTACTGAAAATGGTGTTTCCCTTTTTTAGAATACAACAATATAAAACTAGGTGTTAAAGTTGAGAATAAATGAAACAACACACATGAATTGTATGTGTTCTGATTAAAGAACAACAGCCATTTTTTCAGTGTATTATGATATGGTCTTTTTATGTTTCCATTTTCGTTCAATGGTAAATCTTACTGAAATTTGTGTGTGGTGAAATGTCCTTCCTCCTGCTTTGATTTCAAACTAAATTTATTGGACTGGTCATCTCTGTGCAAAAATTGTACAGAGATCTTAAGTTTGACTGGAACACAGTAATATTGATTAATATGCACTATTGAGGGATTTGTGGTGACATTGGTTATATATAGTATGCCTTTTAAAGAACTTCTGCTGAAAATGTAACCAATGTTATGTTTCTTTGGGAAAACTTTTCATTTTCAGAAGTACTGTCTTGCAGTAATAGTTTCATGTTCTCATGCCATTTTGTGGAGCTCTGTGTTTCTCTTTTTTTCTTTTTTTTTTTTTTAACAGTTTGAGCTATATGTACTCTCATTTTGAGAGCTTTGGTAACTCTTAAGTATAAGAATCATGTGACCTCTAGCTGTTTGTCAATTTAAGGATAAGTGACTAGGAAGGTTAAACTCTGTGTTTTCTGAGTCATTCTGGACTCAGATGTAATCGTACTTAATATAGTTAAGTGTTGAAGAATTTAGGAAAGTATATGTTTATATGGAGAACTAAAGTTAAAGATTTTTCTTCTAATGACTGGAGAGAGTTGTCTTTTTTATTGTCCTACGTGCTTGCATCTTGGTTCAGTACTAATTTGCTATAGACTGCCTTAAAGCTGTGAGGACAGAAATAGCTATCAGACCAAAATAAGATAAATCCTTTCCATCTTTTTTTCCCTCCTTATGATGAAGGGAAAGAAAATCAACCTGGAATTCATGGTTATAAAGAATTTTACTGTGACATAGAGATGAGATGTGTGATTAATGTTTTGCAGTCGGCTTTTATTGTAGTCTGCTAATCATTGTTGATTTGCTGGTAAATCTCCATAGGATTTATTTTCCTTGTGTTTGCATAATGAAGTCATGCAGTGACTAATATTAGACAGTTATTTTTAGTTTATGAGTATGTGTGTGCGCGTGTAGAAGTGTCACTGACACAGCGGAAATGTGAGCCTTTGAGGTCTTCAAGAAAATGAACTCAAATGCTCTACTGAACCCCTGAATTTTCATCTCTTGTCAGAAAACGCATCAAAGTGCCCTACAGGTTCAGCAGAAAGCAGAGGCAATGCTGCAGGCTAATCACTATGACATGGATATGATCAGGGAGTGTGCAGAGAAGGTTGCTTCCCATTGGCAACAACTGATGCTGAAGATGGAGGACCGTCTCAAGCTTGTGAATGCCTCTGTTGCCTTCTATAAAACTTCTGAACAGGTACAGAAATGCTATATGAGCTGTGTCAGCCTTGGTAAATTCTTCAGCGTGGTGTCAAAAAAATCGGTTGGCTGGATTTGGTTATGTTTACCAATTTGATAACAATGAAACGCAGTCATAAAATACAAAAAATTCAAAAAGCACGTTATTTTCCCAGCTGCCTTAGAAACAGAAATCATGGTTTTAAAAGAGTAGTAGACAAATTGCACTAACTACTTGGAGGCTACAGTGTAATTTGTCTGGCTACACTCGCTTCAATTAGAAAAATTCAAAGATTACCAAAGTGCAGTGGTTATTGGTGAAGACTCAAATCTTTGTCAGCCTCTTCTGTCTCTCTGGCCTTTAATGTTCCCCAGATTCTTATTTTAATCGAGAAAAAGGCTTGTAAAACATTTCCGAAATAAAACAGGAATACAAGTGCTTAGTTTAATTACTGCTTGAATCAAGAAATTTTGCTTAAACCACAAGCAAGTTACACAGAGGTTTTAATGGAACTACTGCAGATGGTTAATGTTGTGTTTTGTATGAGAGTCAGAGAAAAATCAGCTTTATTTGACTTGTCAGCAGAAGAGTTAGTGGGAATATTGGCAAGGTTGCTTCCTCTGCAATCATGTCGAAAGCTTATCCTGAACTTTGCAGTCACAGAGGCTGGGAAAGATGAGCAACTTCAGAGAGAGCATCCTGAGCAATTCCACCTAAGAAGGCCAATGCTTGCAAACCTAAAGCCAAAGTTGGTTACCTTCCCTTAAGTCCCAGTAAAAATATGTCAGAAGATATATGTAAGGGATAGATCAGTTTTCAGTTTTTCTGTCCTGAATTTCAAATTTTTGTTGTACTGAATTACATGCAAGTTGGACTCCTTCTGCCCGATAGGTGTGCAGCGTGCTGGAAAGCCTAGAGCAAGAATATAAGCGAGAAGAAGACTGGTGTGGGGGAGCAGACAAACTGGGTCCCAACTCTGAAACAGATCATGTTACACCCATGATAAGCAAACACCTGGAACAGAAGGAGGCATTCCTAAAGGTAGGTTTTGTCACTTTTTGTGCTCTTCTGTGTCTTAGAAAGCATGCAGTCAAACATTCACTATTACAGCACTGAAACGTGCATGGAAAGCAATGGAGCAGTGTCTAGTTAAAAGCTAAGCTATGTACATGTTCTGAACCACAAAATGTGGTAAGTGGCATGTTAATCACTTCTGACAGTGAATAAGAGAGTATAGCCAAGTTCATAAAATTGTGGCCAGCCTTATAAATGTATTTCCTGTGGAACTTCAATAGATGTCAGGTCTCCCACTGTGACTGAAGTTGAATTGGGAATCACAGCTTTGAGCAACTGTCATTGTAAAGAATAGTTAAAAGCTGCTGCTTTGGAAAAGAAGTGACAGTCACATATTGTGGTTACTGCCTGTGTATCAGAGCAACTCTTAGTTGTACTTGGACTACAGTACAGAAAGAAGAAAATTACCAGACAAGCATCTGGGAGTAGTTGGGGTTGTGTAATAGTCTGCAGATAAATTAAAGGTTTTTTATTCTAGTTAATGCCCTAATGAAGAGAGTTATTGATCATACTGAATAAAAGTGTAACGGATGCTTGCAAAGCAGCATGACTAAGCCTATAACCAAAGGCTTTTTCCAGTATCGCCTTGAAAGACTTCACAGTATATAACTTAGTTTTACTAAAAGCCTTTTTGTTCTCAGTGCACAGATGAGAACATTCAAAAATGCATTAGCGTAGCTCTAAGTATGCTGTCAAATGCATCTTTCAGCAGCGGGCATGTGAATTTCCAGTCTTTGGGTTAAAATAATTTGAGAAATTGCTTGGTATCTTTGTTACTGCATCTAACCAATTTAAAGCAGCATTTCATGTTCTGATTATTAGAAATAAGGCAGCCAGACCATATATAGTACTTGATGTGCATTAAGATGAAGAAGGCAGCTGAGCTGGGCATTGGCAGTACAGCTGAGAGGACTCAAAGTTCTCAAGGCCTTTAAAGGACATGTCTTAATATTTTAGCACTTTTGCTTTCACTTCAGCAAAGCAATTACTTTTTGTGTAAAGTATTGGTGGATGTTTTAGAATATCCAGGTGATGTCATAAGCATGTGCACTCTGTTTATGCAATAAATCATTTCAAGTGGCACATACACAAAACGAACTATGAGCTCTGTGTCATGCTGAAAGCTCTAAAGCAGGTAATTGCTTTCCAGGATCTTCAGATAAAAACTAATATCATTTTGTTTGGTTGGGTTTTTTGTTTCAGTTTTTAGGTGTGTTTTCTTTGTCCTGCCGGATAAGTGAGGATTATTTGTTGGGGAAACAATTTTAATGGTTGGGTTGGCTTACTTGTAGAGGAAGTTAATAGGCAACGCTTCTTAATGGGGGAGGGGGGAAATACGCAAAAAGGGGGAGAGGAAGGTCCTTCATCTCTTTTGGATGCATATGTGTACATCTTGGAAGAAAATAATACTGCTGACTCTCTAGGCTTGCACGCTGGCCCGGAGGAATGCCGATGTCTTCCTGAAATACCTGCACAGGAATAGCGTAAACATGCCAGGGATGGTGACACACATTAAAGCACCTGAACAGCAAGTCAAAAGTAAGGGGATTCTTGTTCTTTTTTTTTTTTTTTTCATCATCCAAAGAGTGCAATGATCATGGTGTGTGTGATGCTGGGGGACTGAAGCCTGCACAAGTGGAAATGGTTCTGTGAGGCTTAACAGGAATTAATTAAAATTGTTCTCACACTTTGAAAGAGCTGACAGTCATCAAATTTTCTTATACCCAAATGAATTTGCTTTGAATTTATCTATCTCCTGCTTACGCTTGATCTTCTTGCAATTTGTAACTCAGATGTGCTGCTTTTGTTTAGAGAATGAGATAGTAAACTTCCATGTGATAATGTTTGGTCTGAAGCCAAAAGGGAGCTGCTGATCACTCGAAGCTTACTCAGTCTACTGGTGTGGTGCATTCTGTGAGTTCCTCAGGAATGCCAGGGTGATACAAGGCAATCCCTCGAATGATGCCCTTGGGCTCTTCATATAGCTGAATCAGTTTAAAGGAACTTGATGAAGTATAGGATAACTGGCATCATATTTAAATATCTTGTTTAGAGAAGTAGTAGCTGAGATGAGGCCGGAAAGAACCATTATGTGGGGCTTGGCTTTTGGTAGGACTAATTCAACATAGTGCAGCTTTGAGGTGTAACTTGTGTTGTAGGGAATGGACTGGAGACAGAAATCTGTAGGGTTTTCAGGGATGAAAGTGGCAAAACAACAGAAATTAGTAGGGTGTGCATAAATGGTGGGTGAAGTAGGCAGAACAGAGATTAGAGGGAGACATTCAGAAATAAATACTGCATTTTAATAGCTTATTTGCTAGTCATATACTGCTTCATGCATTTTGAACCCGTGGCTGAACACTTGTCAATGCTACAGACTTAGAAACAGAGAAGTCTAAGTCAAATTGCCTAATTAATTGCTGTTTGCAGCTATCCAAAGGGAGTTATGCAGAAGGTGGAGCCAAACTCAGAGGAACACAGCATTAGGACCTTGCTGTAATTTTTTGGTCCTAATAGAAAATTTTGAATGGATATAAGCAAAAAGTGTTACAGCAGGGAGTGAGAAAGCACCGAGTAGAACAGGTAGCCCAGAGAGGTGGTGGAGTCTTTGGGAAATTTTAAAATTCATTTGAACAAGTCCCTGAACAATTTTGAAGTTAGTCTTGCTTTGAGGGGGACGTTGGAACAGGTGATCTCCAGACGTCACTTCCACTCTAAATTATTTTTTGATTCTACCAGAAAAGGACATGCTCACTTTCTTCATTTTCCTATAACAGGAAAAAAGTTTGTTAAGCTCATCTATGTATCTGATGGTACTCAAATTGAAAATCTCCCTGTGCTGATTTTGTCTTCTTGGAGAGATAATAGAGTATTGGACATTTGTAGGGAAATAATTAGATTGTGTCTCTTGAAACTTTGCGCATGTGCAAATAAACAAAGGATTATTTCCCCCCATCCTGAAGACATCAACGTTTATAGAACCGCATAAGACAAAATTTCTGTGCAGATGCAGGTCGTATCAATAGTGAAAAATTGTTAATGACATTTGTCAATTAGCTCTTCTCTTAGTAGCAGAAAAGAAAATCAAAGCAGAAGCAAGCAGAAAGTTGAGCTATAATGTTTCTTGAGTGTAAGAAAAAAAGTATTAGGACTTGTAGGCAAACTTTAAGATTTGGTTCCAAAAGCTGTTTTGTGCAGAAACAGTCATTCTGAGAAAGATAAATGTGTTCAAATGAGGGAAAAGTAGAGAAGTCTTTGCTAATGTCCTTAAAAATAATTACATTTCAGAACAGTAGTCTCTTTTAATCTCTTTTCTAAATAGATAGGATTGAAAAGAGAACAGCGTTTATTTCAAGAATACATCTGAGTACGAGTGTGTGTAATGGTCCTGCAGAACAGATGCACCCTGTGTTTCAACAAAATGAAATAATGTGTTAGACTGTGCTCATTATATAGTATTCAGACGCTAAAAAGAACTGTTTATAAAATGGAGTAACCCTTGAGTTTCTGCAGAACTGCTGAACTTTTTTTTTTAAAACAAACAAAAAAGCAAATTAACATACATTATTCAGTGGCAGACTTGATCCTTGTTTCCAGACGCAGGTTAAAATATCTAGAAAAGCAATCTGTTAATACAGGCAAAGTTTAGCTAAACACATTCTTCTTGGGAAACAGTAATCACAATGATACTGAACTCTGAAAGATGTCATTCTGTCCCTTCATACCAGTGTAAATAATTTTGTGGACATGTCGTTACAGCTGTACAAATTCTGTATCAGACACCATGCCAAAGCCAATTTTTATGAAGCAGTAGTGGCCTGAAACTTTGTTGTGGCAGGTGGATTCAGCCAGTGACAATAGCTGTAAGCTCAGAAACAGAGCATCTTCATCTTGCCTTCTGCTGCTAGTTTCATGTGCTTCTTTCTTGCCTCTGCTTCACAGGTTACAGGTGAACATCGTAGATGAAGGAACTTTGGTCTAGTGTTGCTCATATTTTTAGATAATCTGATAGAGAGTGCAAGATGTGTAGAGACAAGCTCCAAGAGATTTCAGCTGATAGAGCCAGAATAAATTGAAAGCTTAGGAACTACTTTGGTATCCTAACAAATGTTGGAACTAAAGAAAACGACAGTTCAGAAGGCTTGAAATAGGTAGAGCTGCTCATCTAAACCTGATATGGAAAGTCTACATTCTATAACTTCTTACAGTTATTTTATAAAATGTGTTCTATTCCTTGTCAGTCCAAGAAATTAATGGCAGTAACATTGATGGGACTCAGCCAAATGTCTCTCACTGGCTTGCCATCTGTATCATGTCCTCACAGAACAAGTGCTGTTCCAATTAGCTAAATTCACCTTACTCACTGTGTATCAGAATTACTTCACTTGCGTCATTATCAAGATGTCTCTTTTTATATGGTGTCCATTTGGGTTTATTACATTATATAATGCTAGTCCCCCAGAAATCTGGTGTGTGTTCTGTGCAAGCATTTCAGAGGTGGCCTAAGGCAGAAATAAAACTGAGAAAGCAGGTGAGGCAGCATTGCATATAGCAGATCAGCTCATGACTTGGCAAGGGGACAGATTAGTTGAGGCATGTTTGAGGGTAGCCTGCCCAGCAGGAATAAAACGTTGGCTGCAGTTACCAGATTCCAACGAACAGCAAATTCTGGGTGATCTCAGCGCTCCATGTCAAATGGGACTACAGTATTTCCAAGCAGGAAGATATTGGCAGCACTGCAGCCAGGTTTCATAATCCTCAGGAAGGCAGTAGCAGGTGATTGTAATTGGTCCCAGCTCACCCATAGATAGGGAGAGATGTTTTTCCCTTTAGGCTGCCTTTGAGCTTATCTGTCAAACAATTTCTCTGAGTTGTTAGCTTTTGCAAGTTCAGATGTGGTGGACCAGCACCATGGGGCTGGGGGACACAAAGATGTTCAGAGGTCTAGCACCTAAGACTCTTCATTCGTATTCATTGAAAATGCCCGGTTGTGGGTGTCAGTAGAAAAATAAGTAAAGCATTGCTGTGAAGGATAAGCCTTTTTTGTCGTCTCTTCTGTTTCTTCCAAATGGTGGAGGGTTCCCTTTGGGTTCTTTGCACTTCCAACAGAATCACCTGACAGAGATCTTGCTATTCCCCATTCCTATGTATTTCAGCTTGCCATCTGGGTTTGCAGTAGCTACAAAATCCACTAGGGTTGCTGTTCTGAAAGAAACAGTGGGTAAAGTGAGCTTCACAAGAAAAATGCTAGGATTTATTTATTTGAAATAAAAACCAATAAGCATTAAAGAAGCAGAGTTCAGATAAGATCTGTAGCATATTGTAAGCGAAAAGCCTTTGCCATCAAAGAACTTATAAGCCAGACACATGGAATTGCAGGTTAACAGTATAATTTGGATGCAATTCTCAATGCTAGACAGTTTCTGATACTCAGAAATGGAATAGCAAATTGTGGAGTTAATTATTTGATTACCTGGAAATTCTGTCGAGGCTCAATGAACATTGATATTTGAGCAAGTCAACATTCTCAATTATACTGTTGTTTAGTCGTGTTTTTTTCTTCTTGTTCTTCTATATAATGTTTGAATATGTGGCATTTGTTATTGTAGTGAGCTAAGCTTATATATTTACCCATATATATTAAATTGTAAAAATACTTTATAGGAAACTTCTATATTCAGAAAAAAAAACTATTCTGTGGTTAATATGAGCCTTTAAGCATATACTTGTGCATGCTCACTGTTTCTGAGCAAACCCTTCAAGAACTATCTTTGTCATACTAAGTTTTGAGCTCTTATAAACAGCGGCAATCCCTGTATGAAAAGCATCTGATAGAAGAAAAGGTGTCATTAATAGGTTTCAGTTACATCTCTAGTTTCTTTAACTAATGTTTCTCTAAGTAGTAATGAAAAAGGAGCACTGAACATTTCATGAACATTATGAAAAAGAGCAAAATAAAGTAACAGAGTAACACTTACCAATTCTACAGTGTAAACTACTTCCACTGATTCTGGTATGTTTCAAAATTGTTTGTCATAACCTCTGTTGAAACTGTTTGTCTTCCTTTCAGATATCTTGAATGAGCTCTTCCAGCGTGAAAACCGTGTGTTGCATTATTGGACCATGCGTAAAAGACGGCTTGATCAATGCCAACAGTATGTGGTGTTTGAAAGAAGTGCCAAACAGGTGAGGGTTGTATGTAAAAATTCTCTTCAGTGTGATTAAGGTTTGACATGGACTGGCTTGTCCTATAATTGCAAATTTGCCATCGACTTCAATATTCCAAATGCCTGAAAGATCAATAATTAAAATAGAAAGTAAGATGAATTATTTGCTGTTCCTTTAATACAGAACAACTAAATCTGCTGAGGCAGCCGGTCTTTATTGCTGTAATTTAAAGGTAGTGTTTTGCTTCTGCCAGCTTGATCTGATACTGCCTAGTCTCATTTCTTCAAGCTTGTGTTGACAAATTGTTATGCTTGTTAACTTTACACAAACACACTTAATTTGATCAGGGAAATAACAGGCAGCAACATATTTCTCAGATGGTTGGGGGTAGGAGGGAATCTAATTAATCTAGATTAACCTAATCTAGAAAACAGAAGTTGGGTAATTCATTAAACAGTGTAATTGAATGACTGCAAAAGTCTTTGCAGTTTTTGTGTATTTGCATGGTAGGTCCAACTTCTTATATTTTGTTGAATTTAGCAGTCTGGAAATAACCATTAAATAATTACAGCTGAAAAAAATCGACTTTACTAGTCATAATGGAAGCCATAAAAATAAGCTGGGGGGTTCCAAGGCAGAATTGGTAACTGGAATGATCGGCAGCTCTTTTTTTTTTTTTTTAAACTGGATATAGGACAAAGAAAGGAAGCTAATCTGTTCCTGTTCCGCAAAAAAGAACACAACGCCCATAGTGCAAAATATAGTTAGACATATTTTAAAGGACTCTAAAAGCTAATCTTTTATTTCTTTCCAACAGCCAATGTAGGCAGAGGCTTAATTACTAGTGGTCTGTTTTGATCTTGAAAGGTTTCTGAAGCCTGTCTTTCGTGACTTCACAAAGAAAGTAATGCAAGTTAAATCCTGGAGTGAAGTCAAAGATGAATAAGCCTTTAAAACAACAATTAAAAACTACAACACCCCCACTCCAACCTCTCTTCCCGGTTTGTGAATGACCTTAACTTCAACCTCTGCCAAGCACATGACCTGCTTGCTTTTGAACAGAGATTACTGACTAATGGTCAAACACCAGAGATAAAGATCTGTCAGCGTTTTCATTGTAAATCCCGTTTTGCAGCAACCTTCAGTTTAGTCACTGCCACGTTTATTGGCACTCCATACCGACTAGCCATAAATGGGAAATATTGCTATCTTTATTATGGTTTTTGTTTGGAAGTTGGAAGAACCCGTGATTTGTGCTTTCAGAACTATGCCCTGCTATGGAAACAGATACCACAGTAGTTTGCAAGGAAAATGATAGAATGACTTATATTCCAGAATTAAGGGCTCACCTGGTCTCTAAATTGATTTTTTCCAGTTCGTGTATGCTGATGTGCACTCTATGCATTTTAGCTTGGTGAAGAGAAGACTTAGAGGGGATCTTATCAATGCGTACAAATATCTGAAGGGTGGGTGTCAAGAGGATGGGGCTGGACTCTTCAGTGGTGCCCAGCGACAGGACAAGAGGCAGTGGGCACAAACTGAAACACAGGAAGTTCCAGCTGAATATGAGGAAACGTTTCTTTACTGTAAGGATGACAGAGCACTGAAACAGCTTGGACAGAGAGGTTGTAGAGTCTCCTTCTTTGGAGATATTCAAAACCTGTCTGGATGCCATCCTGTGAAATATGTGCTAGGTGATCCTGCTTGGCAGGGGTTTGGACCCAGATGATCTCCAGAGGTCCCCTTCCAACCTCGACCATTCTGTGATTCTATGATTCCAGCATACAATCCTGACCTTCACATGAAACAAGCGGACTTAAACTGTAGGAATTAACATCAAGATTAACTTCTGGTCACATGACTCTACAGAGCTGCCAAGAAGTAATGAAAGGGTGATACTTGCAGAGGGAAAGTTTTGTTTGTCACTCATTCCATCACTGTGTAATAAACCCACAAAAAAAAAAAAAAGTGGAGGATAAAAACTGAAAAGCAAGAAGTATCAAAATAAACGTTGTTTATAGCATCAACCTTTAATGTGCTTCTTGTCTACATTGGTCTTCACCTGTAAAGTTTGATGTTAGAATGACGAGACATTGTGCAGGTGGCCAGCTGATGTGCACCTCTTCTTGATTCCAGTCAAAGAGTTGTTGGTTTGTTTCCGTCAATGGCACTTGAAAAGTGCAGGCCCATCTCTTCAGGCTAGCATCTGCACTAGTATGTGACTGGGTAAATAGCATCCTGGTACACCCTTACAGTCTTCAACATTCAGGCATTGACAGTGAGTGTTCTAGCCAAACAGTACTAAATTCATTGAACAGTTAATATGTCAGAACCAAGAAGTTTCTAAGTGCATGTGCCTCTGCATACTGCCGTAGCAGCCTATATTAAGAGTTGTAACTGAAGATTTGCATTGTCAAGTTGTTTTACATTTTTGATTTTTAGTGTTAAGTGGCTGCTTGTTGAAAGGACTCACTTTTTTCTAGTAAAAGGGAGAAGGATTCATTGCAACAATTGAGTTATGTGTAAAAGGGCAGTGAATATTAATGTGGGCAGAACACAAATCATAAAATGGATCAGCATGGTTCATAATAGTAAGAAAGTAAGGTGCTAGGATGTAGAAGGGAAACAATTTTAGCTTGCAGGTCATAGATAACTCAGTTTCAGTAACAAAACACTGTGTTTTACTGTTTACTATCGCCTTTTACCTCTACATACGTTAATTGAACTGATACATCCCACCGTTCTTCCTTTGCTGCAGGTTAAACTTCTAGGAGTATACGTAACTACAAAGTATGGTAATACTACAAAGTATGGTAATACTTTGTGAGGCTGGAATACATGTCAACCAAAGAGTGAAACAATAGTTAAATCTTAAGTGCATAGAAGAAGTATAGCCTATACATTTGTCAGTCTTGCATAAATTTTTATAGGTTGGGAAAACACGCATTTATGTTCAAGTTCAGCTGTCCTGTGTTGAACCAAAAAAGTGATTTTTGCGTGTTTAAGGAGTATATTAATGAAACTGTAAATACAGTCAGTTAAAACCATTTAACAGTAGACTACTAATGTAATAGTGGACTTCCCTGAAGTTACCAGCTTCGTATGTCAGTTGTTTTTCTTTAATCCCTGAAGCATTGCTTCATAGACTAAGTGAATTATTTTGTAGTTACAAACTGTTCGATATTGTAGAGCTATTACACAATTGCCTCAAGTGAAGTAGAGCAAAATTTACCTATAACCAATCTGTGTTTGTGAAATGCTGATTACAGTTGGTTTCTGTTGGCAAAAGTGTATTGCCTTCTCTCTTACTTTTCCTTCATTCTTGCTTTATTTAGGCTCTGGAATGGATTCATGACAATGGAGAGTTTTATTTATCCACGCATACTTCCACTGGTTCCAGTATCCAGCACACTCAAGAGCTGCTAAAAGAACATGAAGAATTTCAGATCACAGCAAAGGTAAAATAGAATTACAAAATGGGTTGGGTTGGAAGGGTCCTCAAAAATGATCTAGTTCCAACCACCCTACTATGGGCAGGGACACCACCCACTTGATTAGGTTGTCCTGGGCCCCATCCAGACTGGCCTTGAACACCTCCAGGGATGGGACATCCACAGCTTCTCTGGGCAGCCTGTGCCAGTGCCTCACCACCCTCTGAGTGAAGAATTTCCTCCTAACCTCTAATCTAAATCTCCCTTCTTTTAGTTTAAAACCATTCCCCCTTGTTCTGTTATTATCTGCCTGAGCAAAAAGTTCTGTCTTTTTTATAAGCCCCCTTTATGTACTGAAATGCCACAATGAGGTCTCCCCGGAGCCTTCTCTTCTCCACGCTGAACATCTCCAGCTCTCTCAGCCTTTTTTTTATAAGAGCAGCCATCTGATCAAATTTGTGGCCCTCCACTGGACCCATTCTAACAGGTCCACATCTTTCTTGTGCTGGGAGCTCCAGACCTGGGCACAGTACTTCAAGTGGGGCCTCAGGAGGGCAGAGCAGAGGGGGACAATCACCTCTCTCCACCTGCTGGCCACTCCTCTGGTGATGCAGCCCAGGATGCAGTTGGCCTTCTGGGCTGCAAACACGCACTGCCGACTCATGTCGAGCTTTTCATCCATCAGATTCCCCAAGTCCTTCTCTGCAGGGCTGCTCTCAATGAGTTCTCCCAGTCTGTGCTCGTGCCTGGGATTGCCCTGACCCAGGAGCAGCACCTTGCACTTGGACTTGTTGAACCTGATTAGCGCTCACTTCTCAAGCTTGTCCAGGTCCCTTTGGTTGGTATCCCTTCTTACTGGTGTATCAACTGCACCCATTCAGTTTGGTGTTGTCTGTGCTCTAAGAAAAGTATCCTTAAAGAGTTGCCACCTCTGATCAGTTTCTCTGTCCACAAGGATAAAAATAAATAAATAAAACCATGTACCATTTAAAAAACAAACAAACAAAAAAACACAGTAAGAATGTCTTAAAGCTTAAATAAGAATGTCACAAAGAAGCTTTGTGTATTTGCATTGTCTTTCTGTATTTCTTCTGGGAATGGAATAAAACAAAAGATAATCAGAAAATAATCACCGTGTTACTGGAGCTCTATCAGCCGGCCCTATGTGCAATTGATTTCTTATGACAGAATTGTAGTGAAATAGTTTAAAAATGACTTAAAAAAAACGGAAACCATGAGGTCTTTTGATTTCCATTTTTACATCCTTATGTCTGTGGATTACTGAATGTTCATTTAGGATATAAAACACAACAGGACATATTATTCATCTACAATTTAATTGTAGCATAGTAGAAAACCAGCAGATAGTGAAAAATCATTACTGCTAAGGTTATTTGTTTTATTAAAATATTCTGTGATTCTACTGCAACTTCTTGAACTGTGGCAGAATTATTTTCTTTTCTGTTTCTGGAGGCCTATACAGAGATGGAGATGTTACATGTGAGGCTTAGTAGTTTTCACATGTGAAAAAACAACAAGTGCATGACCAAAGTACCTGAGGTTACGTAAACTTGTCAGTCTTTGTGTTTCATTTTGTAACTGTCACCTGTTTCCAACTCTTGGCTCTACAGTCTTCCAAGGAGCTCAAAAAAGTAAACGAGTTCGTTTTTCTAAAGGACTACCTCAGAAGGGAAGAGACTTGGAGATAGAGCTGTTCATGGGACATGGAAAGGGAGAAAAGAATCCAGAAAGAACAGAGACCACATGTTTTTCAAACCCAGATTTTCTTCCGAGTTTCGCTCCAGCCTTTGTTCTGTTGGATTCCATCCAGCATGCAGAGCACCACTGCCCCCGTTACTTCCTCTGTCAGTCAGTGGATGACGCTGGTGCCCCTTTTGAGAGGATGTTGTTAGTGCCACTCCGTACTTGTTTCAACGAGTTTCATTACTGGCTGGGAGGAAATATTAGCCCTGGCTTGCTCTTACACTTGGAATTCCACGGTGAAAAAAAGTGCTTAGATGAGTGACCATAAGGAAAGAGAAAGAAAAGAAAAAAAAGAAAGGACGAACACCACCACCAAAAAAAAGAATGAAAAAAAAAGTTCTTAAACTGCTTTGCTTAACTCTCTGTTATCAAGGGCACTGGCAGGATGTTTTACTCTGACGTGGTATCAAAGAGGTGGAGGTATAAAGTCATGTTATGGATAATTTATGATTTACACAAAGAAAGTGCATAGTGTTAGGTAGCGTGTTAATTGGGAAAAGCACTTAGTTACAGATTTGGTGGTGGTTTCTTGTTCTTTTAGAATCTAAGAACTATGTGACAGCAAAACATGGTATGAAAAAATGTAAAGAATATAGTCTATATCCATTAAATTGTAAAGAGTATAACAAAAATAATATCTATCACAGCATTTCATTGATGCCCTTGTAAAAAGAGAGGAAGTTTCCTGAGACCTTGTGGGCTTGGCCCAATACCAGTGCTTCAGCGGTAGTGAAGAAAATACTTTCAATGGGATCAAAATCCTTTTATGTTAGTGCAAGGAAGATAAGTGTGCTCTGCAAAGCTCTTCTAGCAGAATTTAGTCTGTGGGTTAGATATGGAGCACATTTTTGAAAGAAAAATAAGCAACCAGCTTCTAATATAACAGTAAAACCCAAGGAGTTCTGTTTTCATCCTGTGCCATTTGTATTTAGAAAATGGTATCTGTTTAAAGAAGTTCTGGGATGAGAGGAGGAAGCTAGCTCCTTTCATGGCTTCTCCACCTGTACTTAGTAGCAGGTTAAGCAAAATGATCCCTTTCAGGACAGGTAGAGTTAGTAACTGTTTGATATTTTCCTGTTTTCATAGCAAACCAAAGAGAGGGTGAAGTTGTTGATACAGCTGGCTGATGGCTTTTGTGAAAAAGGGCATGCTCATGCAACAGAGATTAAAAAATGTGTCACAGCAGTGGATAAGAGGTACAGAGACTTCTCCCTGCGCATGGAGAAATACAGGACCTCTTTAGAGAAAGCTCTGGGTATTTCCTCTGATTCCAATAAATCGGTAAGTGAAATTGGAGTGTGATGATAGACACGCAAAAAAAAAGAAACTTTGCTTGCATTTGATTTAGCTATCATTTTCTCTTGTCTTAATTAATATTTCTTTTCTTTAATAAAGAGCAAAAGCTTGCAGCTGGATATAATCCCAGCCAGTGTCCCTGGGTCAGAGGTGAAACTGCGCGATGCTGCTCATGAGCTTAATGAAGAAAAACGAAAATCTGCCCGCAGGAAAGAGTAATGAATTTATTTATTTTTAATCAATGAGAGTGCATAAATCAATACTGATAATGAAGCAACCGTCGTGGCTTGTCTGGGAGCTTAGAAATCAGATAAATAGTAAAAGAGAGTGATACTATTCATTAGCTCCTACTGCCTTTTATTCAATGCTCATTCTCACAGAAAATTTGAGCATGTCAGAATGTTAAGCTTTCCAAGCCATGTTGCACTTTATAACTTTTTTTTCCTTTTTAGAATTAATGTGAATTATATGTGTAAGGGGAGGAGGGAGGATAAGTTAATAAATCAATATAGCAATGGAAAAGCATTTGACAAAATTTCTGTCTCCTTCCCCATTTCTTTTTGCACTGATTAGTAATGGAGGAACGTTATCTCTCGCGTTGCCTTCATGTGTTTTCTCTTGTTGCATTTCATTTCTCAGATTTTTCCTAGAACAGTAGAAAAAGCAAAACCTGATGAGAAATGTGTATTCTGGTTATTATGTATTCATAATGATTAAACAGACTGAGATTTGATTAGTCTTTCTGTTGTCACCTAAGGTTTATTATGGCTGAGCTAATTCAGACAGAAAAGGCTTACGTAAGAGACCTCCGGGAATGCATGGATGTAAGTTTTCTTCTTTCACTAGCTTTTGAAGGCAGGATTCAATCTGTTGCTTTCTACTTTTTGATTTAAAAAAAAAAAAAAATCAGTTTGTTGTCATAAGACTTAGATTGGGTTTTCTGCAATTAATAAGAAGCTTAGAATTACAGTTGATATCAGCCATTTCAGAATTCATCCTGTATGTTTTGTTTTTGTCAGTACTGAGTTTTAGTATTTGATATTTTCCTTATTCATAAACTTTTTTCTCTTTTTCCTTTCCTCCTCTCGTTTCCCTTTCCTCCTCTCTTTTCCTTCTTTTTGGAGAGGGACAGGAAAAAGGAGGGGGTTAATTTATATGCTTTGCTAGCAAGAGAAAAGAGCTTGTGTTAATTCCCTTATTATGTGTATCACATGTTCTGCTACTCGCTGACTTTTTGAATAGAAATTCAGAAAGATTCTATGGAAAAGTGCCCAGTAATTGTTATGCGTAAGCTAGTAATGTTCAGTGTTAGCTCTTGCACAAAACATGAACTTCCAGACTGCAGACATGACCTTCGTAAGGAATATCCTGAAGCATTAGAGGTTGTCAAGAGCACTATGCATTTTAAATGATGTAATCTGAAGGACTATGTTAAATTGTCAGTTTTAGAACGTGTATTTTCCTGCCAAAATTACAAGTGATATGTGACACAACAAACAACTGGAGTTGATGATGCTACGTGATTTTCACCAATTTTTCTGCATTGAGTGTGTGCTTACAGATAACCTGAGTGCTTCTGTTCAGCTTTTTGATGATTTTTTCATGCATCTTTTTTGTCCTGGGCAGACGTATCTATGGGAAATGACAAGTGGAGTTGAAGAGATCCCACCTGGTATTGTAAACAAAGAACACATTATCTTTGGAAACATGCAGGAAATCTATGAGTTCCACAATAAGTGAGTGACTTATCTCCCATTTCCATATTAGTGGTAAATCCACATGATGACCTGAGGGATTTCCTAATGAAAATATGGTGCATATGAATAATGAACTCTTTGCCATCCAAAATGTAAAGGATTTCTTCTCATACTGTTAAATTGTTAAAATTGTTGCTTTTTGTAACCAGGTAGGTACACCACTAGAAACTGTCTTTTTCAGTCTCAGACATCTTTCAGCTTTTAAGAAATTATTTGAATGCATTAAAATATTGCTGTACGTTTTCCAGTTGTCATGAAGAGGTAGAAATCACTGAACTCAGCAGGTATAGCGCTAACAGTTTCTTTAGTTAACTTGAGTATTCAAAAAGCAAGTCAGCCTCCTATTTCTCTTGAGATGAAGGCTAAACTTTTCCTGAAACTGAAACAATAGGAAATCTTCTGGATGGTGAACTGTAGTTATTCAGTTTTGTTTACTTTTATGTGTACATGTATTAACTGCATAAGTCTGCTGGAGCAACTTCGAACTTTCACATCAGAGTTTGTATTGAATTATAATAGCTAATTTATATTATCTCTGATACTACACATTTGTCATCCATTCCTTTTAATAGTGTTAGCTCATGTTGTTAGTATGAATTACAGTAAGATTTCTAACTCTTCACAGACAATAGATCAATGTAAACTGCTCTAATGAAAATGTTTCATGTGCCTTATGCTGTTTGTTTCTTCTCTACCCATAGTATATTCCTCAAAGAGCTGGAAAAATATGAACAGTTACCAGAAGATGTTGGACACTGCTTCGTGACATGGGTAACAAAGTCAGATTTGTGTTTAGAAGTAACAAGGGAGATAGGAAGCATGAAGGGGTAGATACTTACCCTCAAGTCTCTTTTAAATTTGAGTCTCTGTAAAAGTAACTCTTCCTTGAAATTTGGATTTAAAAAATTGTCTATCTTGAACAGGAAAGAAATCAAGGTACTGCTGTCAGGTGCCAGTACTTGGCTGCTCTCAAAGTTTATGTGAATAGCCAAAATCTCCATTTGTGTTTTTGTTTAGTTCATTATCTTTGTCTTAGCTATGAATAATCTACTTTTGCATATGCTGCCATTGTTTTCAGTCACATTTGTATTTTCTTATGTGGCCAGTTTGAGTAGGAAAATAATCCTATGTTGCTTAGTTTCTTGAGGCAGATGAAATATTCTTTGATAACTGTAAAAACTTCTTGAGACAGCAGTTATGCTATGTGATAACATATAAATTTGCATTTTTGTCTGCAGGCAGACAAGTTCCAAATGTATGTTACTTACTGTAAAAATAAGCCTGATTCTACCCAGCTGATATTAGAACATGCAGGAGCATACTTTGATGTAAGTACTTCATGTCCAACTTAAAAATAGGTCTTGCCAGTTTGAATCTTGTATTTATATTTATATTGAGTGCCTTATTTCTTAAGAAAATGCAAGTTTAATACTAAAATTTACTGTCATCTTAAGAAAATCAGTCATATATCTCACATGGTTAATTTATATTGATCAATTGGTCTTCATAAATCTGTTAAATATAAGAAGTCAGTGTTATATCACAGGAGTTCAGAACTGCAAACAGGGTTTTGACAGCAACAGCCGAGACATGAGTCTTCAGTTCTCACTAGCACATTCTGCAAATCTTAGCATTTTGATTTGCTTTGGTTGCACCATACATAGAAAAGACGACAATCTTTGTTAAATTTGTTGGAGTGCCTTTGACTTGTAATTGAATGCAGTAGTAATTCAGTTGACTGGCATTGTTCAGAGGTGCTAAACCAACCATTGCTAATTCAGTCCCAAAGTTACTTGGTCTACATGTAACATTCCATTTAGGAAAGGACGAAAATATGGTGGCTGTTGGAGAGTTTTTGGAGGATTTCAGTCATTCTGAAGGACTTTGTGCTCTTCCTTGGTGATTTTGTTGAATACATATTTACAGATGATTCAATTACATTGTTTCCTCCTCTCCTGTGCTAAGCTACTAGATGTGTAGCAACAACACCATTGTTTTTTAGAATTAGTTGTGGAAATAGAGGGAAGGGCATAATATCCCTGAAGCTCTTGGTGTTAATTTCAAAAGCCTTTCACTAAGGAGATGGGAATTCTTAACAGTATAAGGTAAAGTCTTTCTGTGAAGCCTCTATTTAGTTTTCAGTGCTTGTACAAAAGTAGATACGTTACAGAAAATCAGGTCATATCAATTAGATATGGTCATACGACCAAAAAAATTTAAAGAACTTATTAAATACTGTAATTGCTGATGAAAAAAAAACTCGGTGATAAAAGGAAGACTAGGGAAATTGTGGGCTCTCTCTAGAAGGAAATGGGAGACCTGGTCACCCAGGATATGGAGGAGGCTGAGGTACTTCATAACTATTTTGCCTCAGTCTTCACTGACAAGAGCTCCAGCCACATGGTCCAAGCCCCAGAAGGCAAAGACAGGGATTGGAAGAATGATGAACCAGCCAGTGTAGGAGATCAGGTTCAAGACCATCTAAGGAACCTGAAGGTGCACAAGTCAATGGGACCTGATGAGGTACTGAAGGAACTGGCAGATGTAGTTGCTAAGGTTCTGAAGGAACTGGCAGATGTAGTTGCTAAGCCATTGTCCTTCATATTTGAGAAGTCATGGCAGTCCTTTGAAGTTCCTGCTGATGGGAAGAGGGGAAACACAACCTCCATTTTTAAAAAGGGAATAAAAGATAGACCCCGGGGAACTACAGGCCAGTCAATCTCACCTCTATGCCTGGCAAGATCATGGAGCAGATCCTCCTGGAAACTATGCTAAGGCACATGGAAAACAGAGAGGTGACTGATGACAGCCGACATGGCTTCGCTAAGGGCAGATCATGCCTGACAAATCTGGTGGCCTTCTACAATGGGGTTATAGCATTGGTGGATAGGGGAAGAGCCACTGACATCATCTACTTTGACTTGTGCAAAACATTTAACACTGCCCCCCATTATATGCTTGTCTCTAAATTGAAGAGACGTGGATTTGACAGATGGACCGCTCAGTGGGTAAGGAATTTGCTGGATGGTCATGCTCAAATTGTTGTGGTCAATGGCTCAATGTGCAGGTGGAGATCAGTAATGAGTGGTGTTCCTTAGGGGTCAGTATTGGGACCACTGCTGTTTAATATCTTTGTCAGTGACATGGACAGTGAGATTGAGTGCACCCTCAGCAAGTTTGCCAATGACACCAAGCTGTGTGGTGCAGTCGACATGCAGGAGGGAAGGGATGCCATCCAGAGGGACCTGGGCAGGCTTGAGAGGTGGGTCTGTGTGAACCTCATGAGGTTCAACAAGGTCAAGTGCAAGGTCCTGCATCTGGACAGAGAATGGATTGAAAGCAGCCATGATGAGAAAGATCTTGGGGTGCTAGTTTACAAGAAGCTCAACATGAGCTGGCAATGTGTGCCTGCAGCTCAGAAAGCCGACTGTATCCTGGGCTGCATCACAAGCAGCGTGGCCAGCAGTTTGAGGGAGGTGATTCTCCCCTCTGCTCTGCTCTCATGAGACCCAACCTGGAGCCCTGCATTCAGCTCTGGAGCCCCCAGCACAAGAAGGACAGGGACCTGTTGGAGTGAGTCCAGAGGAGGGCCACAAGGATGATCAAGGGGCTCAGCACCTCTCCTGCAAAGACAGGCTGAGGGAGTTGGGGTTGTTCAGCTTGGAGAAGAGAAGGCTCTGGGGGGAGACCTTGCAGCAGCCTTCCAACACCTAGAAGTGGCCTACAGGAAAGCTGGGGAGGGACTCTGTCAGGGGGTGTAGTGACAGGACAAGGAGTAATGGTGTTAACTAGAAAAGGGTAGGTTTAGATTAGATATAAGGAGGAAATTCTTTACTGTGAGGGTAGTGAGGCCCTGGCACAGGCTGCCCAGAGAAGCTGTGGATGCCCCATCCCTGGAAGTATTTAAGGCCAGGCTGCATAGGGCTTTGAACAACCTGATCTTCTGGGAGGTGTCCCTGCCCATGGCTGGGGGGCGGAATTAGATGATCTTCAAGGTCCCTTCCAACCCAAACCGATCTATGATTCTATGATACTATTTTAAAAAGCAACAAAGGCTCTAATAAAATTGTATTAGAAATATGTTCTTGCCACTGCTTCCAGTGGAACATCCTCAATTCCTCTATTTTAGCAGTGTATCCAGCGCTCCATCCCCTAATTCAATTAAGGTGGATTAGAAAAGTGAAGACCTGACTGTGTACAGGTAACTTCAAGAGTTCCTGGTGATGTCATGACTGGGCCACGTGAAAATGTCGTGTGAATCCTTTGTTGGGAATTTCTGATGCTGTAATTGTGGTTAGAAGGCCTATAGCTGTAGTGCATAAACCTGCTGCTAGAAATAATGTGGTTAAAATATATACACTTCTGTGATAAAAGGCAAGCACTGGCCTTGAAGTTCATCCATGATCAGTATTTGAATTCCGTAATTATCCCATGTAATTATCATGTCACTTTTATTTTCCTCTTTAGGTTAGCCGAAGACATCTTTATTTAAAGTGGCTCTGGTTTCTTTTTAACCTCTTGCATAACCTCTTTCCTTTGGTTAGAAAATGTTACTTCTTGCTCCCCCTTGTGGATTTGTAACAGCTTTTTGGGAAAAAAAAAAGCTTTGTGACTGTTAGTTAAAACTAGCAGATGATGCCAAGAAACTTCTTTCTCAGTCTTCATGCAGTAGTCCTCACTGTTCTCTAGAACTCTCGGATTTGTTTTCTGTCCTGAAAGTAATAAAACCCCACAAATTCCAGTTTATAAAAATAATAAGGCGGTGCCACTTGTTCAATATTCCTAATCACTGCTATTTGGATTTAGGCTTGTTGAAATACTTCAGAGGGTACCCTTGGAGGTAATATTCTTTTGTTTGCATAAAGTGAGCGGGTAAATTCTCAACTAAATCACTTCCTATGACTGGAATATCTTGTCATCCAGTTGTCTTTTTTCTTCTTCTTTCTTCCTGCTAAAATAGGAATTTCAGTTAATGTCTGTTACATAGCCTTCAGAACAAGCTATATATGCATGTTGGTGCTCACAGTCCTCATGTTTCCTTTTTTCATGTAGGAGATACAACAGCGACATGGACTGGCCAACTCCATCTCCTCTTACCTTATCAAACCTGTCCAAAGGATAACAAAATACCAGCTTCTTTTAAAGGTCAGTACTAATTCAAAGTTCTTAATCTGAGTTTGCTGTTCATAAGCAGGCAAAGCTGTTTCTGAAATCAGGAAGGCTTTTTTACTCTTCACTTTGAGACTAGAGCATCCTGGTCAGCTTTACTCTTGCTGAAATATTTGTTAGGAAAACACTGAAAAATAAAGATGGCATAAATAAGGAACTTTTTCCCAGATTTCTGTAAATCAGAAGGATACCTCTCTACTAATGTTTACTTAGAAAATATCCTTTGGGTTTCCAGAGCAAAAAATCATTCATGGATTTGTATGGACAAGTGTTTTTGTAATGGTTTCTGCAATAAATTTTCACTAACCATTAGCTATGGTAATGGTATTAAATTGTTACTTGTAATGTTGCCTGGTAATGTCAAGTACAAAGTAGCTGTTAAAATAACTGAAACCTTTGGTTACCACTTTCATTCAATAGACAGATGTTTCCTTGGCTAAACAGCAATGTTCTTGAATTGTGCTGGATCTCTACTAGATGGCATTGCTTATTTTGTAATAGCTCCCTACAAAAGTAACTTAACCGATCTCTGTCTCCCCTTTCCAATCAAGAACTTCCATGGATAATTGTTTTTTAAAACTTCTGAAAAACATTCCTTGCTATTTCTGGTTGAGTTGGATGGAAGTGAGTCTGTGATATTTCAATTTCTTCCCTTGCAAAAAAATGCAGTTTGGTTAAGTTAATAACTTGCATGAATAGGTTATTGTGTTTTAGAATTTTTAGCGACTGATTTCAACAATTACTTTTTTAATCTAAGCATGTCTTAGCTGATGCATTATTGAAGGAATGGGATAGATGGGTTTCACCAGGCTTTTCAGAGCCAGATGGCTTTGCTGCATAATAAAATGGATTTATTTGATGGCTGTTGAGTTTTCTTTTTTCTATAAGAGAAGAGTCATGAAACATGGAAGGATAAGGAGCCCAAATCTTGAATGATGGCAAAACACACCTTCAGAAATTCTGTTTATTTTTGCAAACAGTGCTGAAACTGCTAATCTTCTCCCTCTCCAAGAGGATATTTAGTTACATTCACTTTTCTGTGGTGTTGTCATGAGAAATTTAAGTGTAGTGTTGTACTGTTTTGATGCAATGATTGATAGTATTGGCAGTTAAATAAAAATAGTGCAATGATGCAATGCAGGAGTCACCTGGCTTTCTCTTTAAAAGGAATTTAACCTGAGGGAGTGAATTAAGTGGACTTTTTGAATTACAGAAAGAACATAATGTACCCTTTTGGTTATATAAGCTACATTTTATCTCGATACTATTCAAATGTTCAAAGTATGTGAGGAAATTTGAATATCAGCTCAAGCACTTGTACATTAATATCGTTAAGTCTTGAATGTGCACTGAACTGAGTCACCTTAAATTACTACATTTCAGTATATTCCTTTTTCTAACTTCTGTCCATTATTTAATGTTTTTTTGTATACAGAAAAAAATTGCCTGTAGGATGCTTTCAACTGTGTGAATGATGCAAAGTAGAGTAGATCCCTGAATATTTGAAATGAAACAACATAAATTCTTTTATCAGCAGTAGTACAGACCAGGTCTTTGGAGCAATGGAGTAAAGATTGACATGCAGACGCTTTTGTGCTATCCCGCTGTCCACTATGTTTATGACTCAGCATCTGTATTGTTCTGGGCCTTGATGTAGCACTACATCCAGTAGCTGTGTCTGTGCTTATCAAAAAAAAAAAACTGTCCTTATTTTAATTTTTAAGGATTTATTATTAACCAGATGATCTTATTTAAGTCAGAGGTGGTTAACTGAATGCTTGGGCTGCTCTGTGAAGAACAGATTGTGATAAATACAACGTATGCTATCAGTCATTGGAAGAGTAAGAAGTACAAAATAACAAAGTAGATGTTACGTGCAAAAAATGATTTTTTGCTCTTTAGAAGTAGCATTTGATTGTCTGTTGTATTAGTGTAGAAACATAGGATAGATTGTCTGCTTTTCTTTTGCAGGAGTTGCTCACATGCTGTGAAGAAGGCAAAGGTGAGATTAAAGATGGCCTGGAGGTGATGCTTAGTGTGCCAAAGCGAGCCAATGATGCCATGCACCTCAGCATGCTGGAAGGTAGGATTCAAACTGGCCTTTTAACTCAGTCATATGCTGTATATTAACTTTGTTTAATAACTTTTTATGTTACTATATGTTGAGAAGATCTGAAGAATATGAACATTTTTATATCTCTGGGTTTGTATTTTATATACTTTTTATTTGGAGGTGTATAAAATGCAAACTTACTTAGGAAAATCAATTGTGATGGACAACTGGTACATTTTTGTTAACATTTTAAAAATGATCTTTCATCCTGATCTACACCTCTGCCACTGCAGATTTGAAAAATACATAGGCTAGCAAAATTTTCCACCAGTCACCTAAAATGTAGCAGGTGAACAGTCAGATATGGTAGCTTCATCTACATTTTCCAACTAGTATTCTTCTTTATAAGAGGGTCATACGTGTATTAGAGTTGATTTTTCTGATTTATGCATCAAATAATAGTCTCCAAGAAATTTGTAGTTTTCACATCTGTTTGCTGCCTGTTCCACAGACTTCTGGTTGAAATGAAATGTATCTTCTGGCAGTAAAATGTCAGCATAAGCCAATTTAGCCTGAGCCTTAGCCAGAACAGCATAATCATGTTCATGGCAGACAGTTGAGTTTGGATGTAATTGCTTCTATGTGCTGAGAACGACTTTCTGCCAAAATCCATTTTGTTATTGACGTTTTATCGTGTATGATGGTGCCATCATAGTAATAAAACTTTTTTTCTTTGACAAAGTATTTTTTTTGAGGTAAAAGCAGAGCCACCTTAGCTTGCAGTTGCAGAATAAAGACTTATTGTAAAGTGTTTTCAGTCAATATTGTTTATTTTCCTGTATGCCTTCGTAATGGAGCTTGTCGTAGGAATGCAGTACCATGCAAGTTACTATAAAACTCATCTTGGTTTGACATGTGATCCTTGGTCACGTGAATGCTCAAAATCACCTCTCTTCCCTGATTTAAAACAACAGGAATGTTGGTCAGTCTGCAGGATCAGTTCCAAATGCTTTGTTGAGGAGATGGTGGTAGTATAAATGCTGACCAGCATTGGCAATAATCTTTTAACACCAGGAATGTGACTCTGGAGAATATCCTAATTTTTTACATAAGTTGGTGTTATAACAAATCATGCGTATATAGTTGAGTCATCCCATGTTAAACAAATAGAGTGAGTGAGCACATTTCCTCTTTATGTCTCTGGAGGTTTTTGAATGAACATCCTGAAGCAACTTGCCTCTGATGCTCTCCATACTTCTGCTCTGTTTAGAATAGCAAGGAACTGTTGTTCTCCTGACAAGGCTGGTGCTTTTCTGTTGAGAGACTATTGGCAAGCAGTATTTCTTCAACATGCAATTTTATACCACTCAGAAGAGTATCGTAGACTAATTTCTGTTATCCTGTAATTCTAAAGCTCTGTATTAAACTGGGAGAACGCTGTCACTAGAGTGGAAGTAAACTCATTGGTATTCTCAACTTTCACCTTTGTTACATATATCAAGATGAGTAATCCAGCTGCAATTTCTTTATTGTGGAGTGAATCAATGGCAGGCTCATCACCTGGCAGCAGCTCTGAGCTGCCATCTTTTTTCATTCCCTGTTGGAATACATTTACGTGCTTCTTGCATGCACTATAGGGAAGGTGTACTAGCAGAAAAGATGGCATTTGGGATCCTGCTCGTGTCAGAACAACCTGATCTGATCTCTTTGTCCTTGCAAGCTGCTCACTTTCTACATTGGCAGAAACCTAGTAGGAAAAATAATTTTTGTTGTGGAAGAAGTTAAGAGAAGTCAACAGAAAGAGATGCCATTTGTTGGTGAAATTCTGCCAGAAGAGTTTATAAACTTCCTAACAGTTGGATTTCTAAATTTAGGCATAAACTTGAGCTACAGTTTCATTTAGTGTATTACAATGTTAAAATCAAGGGTTGTTTTTAGTACTGCTTCCTTGGTCTCTTATCTTTTCCAAGCTGTATTTGGGAAAAAAAAAAGTCAGATGAATTGCCTAATGAACTGAAGCTGTGCTTTTTAATTTGCTCATATTATCAACTTTTCATGGTGAACCTTTCTTCTCCTTGGGTTTTTAGGCTTTGATGAAAATATAGAATCTCAGGGAGAGCTCATCCTTCAAGAATCCTTCCAAGTATGGGACCCCAAAACTCTAATTCGAAAGGGGAGAGAGAGGCACCTTTTCCTTTTTGAGATGTCCTTGGTTTTCAGTAAAGAAGTAAAGGACTCAAGTGGAAGGAGCAAGTACATTTACAAGAGCAAACTGTTTGTAAGTATGGAAGAATAAGTGGTCTTATTTAGAAAACTGGCTAGATGATTATGACTAAGCTCAGATAATTTAAACATGCCTGAAGAACTGGAACAACTATTATACTGCACTGAAACATGCAGACTGAATCTTCTGACTTTGCTATTTTGTTATGCTTTTCAGGAGACAGAGTAGGTTGATAGCAACTGCTGAAGACTATGCGTCAGTGTCAGGATGGGGAAATCAAGACTAGGCCAGAATGTTTTTGTTTCATATGTGTTGGTTCTTTAAGAGCCTTTAAGGCTCATTTTTAGAAAGCAGGATGGAAGTAGTTGACAGAATGCATTCATTATACTAGTTTAACATGGATATTACTGTAACAGGTGTAGTAAAGATTCATTCTGGTGGATGTTCTACACATTCTGGTCTGGAAACACAAATACTCCTTGTTATGGAAAAGTTAATTCCAGAATGTCTACTGAGGCTAGTAGTCTCAGTAATACTTTTCTTTTTTTTTCTTTCTTTTCTTTAATAAATAAATAAATAAAAAGCTCTTATGGTCCACTGAAAGGATGTAGAGATGAGATTTTTTTTCCTTTCCATTTAGAAATAAAAAGTAATAATAATAAAATCCCCTCTTGCATTCCTCATCTATAGTGTGTACGCTTTACAAGTGTAATTCACACATCTTATATGATGACTTGGGTGAGAGCAGTATTCACGCTCTGTAAATTTAGGTAGTCAAGTGACAGTCTCCCTTGGTTTGATTTGCCCCCAGCCAATGCAAGACTGTCTTTCATAATAGACAGTTTAGAAAAAGAATTTGAAATAACTTTACCTCTCAAAATCAAGCTCTAAAAGAGCTTTTTATTCTATTGATCCGATTGGGGTATATGACCAAGTCTAGGTGGTATGAATACAGAGCCTTTTTTCCCTGCTTCAGCTCCTTCTTACTCCTCCTTCCCCTCTTCCCCACCTCTGTGTCCAAATTGGTAAAGCAGGTTGGTTCAAAAAATGATTTTTCTCTGTCTTACTTTGCATGTTCTGTCACTTCATTTCAAACACTTGTTGTCCTTCCTGGTATAAGGTAGCTGGCAGGTAACAAAACCGCAGCATTGTTGATCATGTGTTTCTTTGGTGCCCTGAAGAACCTGAAATACAAAAAACTTCAGTTGTACTGGAGGTAATATCAGCTGCCAAAGCATTACGTGGGAAAGGAGACAGAGATGAAAAATCAGTCCCATAAGCTTGTTGTGTCAGTTCATCTGGCAAGAACAAGTAATTGTCTAGAATCTAGAAAAGTTGCTGGAAATGTTGAAAACTGATATTGTACCCCATTCTTAAAATACAAGCTTATCTTTTTGTCTTCATATCCTAGTTTGCAAAATATCCTGTAGTGCAGATTACTTACTATAGCAATCCTTGTAGTTTGATTTTTAGAAAAGGCATTAATACAGATGTTGAAGGCATGCATGTTGTTTGAAAGGTCTTTCTTGCACATTATCCTATCTTCCACCTCTGGAAGGCAGTTTTAAGAAAGTGAGGGTCATCTCTAATACTTGGATGTGATTACTGTTGTGGTTTCCCAGTGCAGGATATTCAATGGCGTGACTTGTATTAGTGGAAGAATGTGTTTATGAACCCCTTTGAAAAGACAAAGTGGCCAAAAGCAAGTGCCTCAGGAGGGCTATGGAAACAAAGCAAGCAAGTGATAATTTGCCAAAATACTCTCCCAGTCATCGGTAATTGGCAGTTTAGGTGCTTCCTTGCCTGGGTGTGGTTTCTGTGCACTCAGTAACCCCAAAAGGATTTTTCTTCCATGAGCTCGTCCACAGACCTCATACAGACTTTTGACATATCCAGTACCCTTTGGCAAAGAGATGTTTTGCTTAGTTACATTTTAGGTACAGGACTGCCTCTGTGTGTTGTGCTTGAACCTGAGTCCCTCCCACTAGTTTCGCTTGACACCGACCATTATGGAAAGGGACAGTGACCAACCTCTGTCTGCTCTGCCACTCATTATTGTACAGGCCTCTATTGCATTGTCTCAATTGTTCCTGAATTAATAACATTTGCAAGTGTACCAAGGCTTCTAATTTTACTGGGCTTTAAAAAAATATATTTAAATTGTACTATCCTGGTCTCTCAGACTTAACGTTGGGCTGTGCAGTAATGCATATTTTCTCAGAGTTAATTAATGTGGTGTTGTATCAAGTATTTTATAAGCTTTTTAACACACACAGGAGTTGTTGGTGAGTCAAGTTTAAAATGCATCACAGACTTTAAGTATTTCAATGAAAATTTTACCAAGTGAGATGACAGAGATGAAAGGGTGGGTGTTTTTCTCTTCAAAAAAAAAAAAAAAACACCAAACCAAAAAAGCAGCAACAAAAAACAAGTTGGTATCCAAGCGAGACAAGAACCAAAGTACCTTTACTCAGGTACAGTGCATCCAACATCTCTTGCAATTAATGTATTTGCTACTGATGATGCATGTGAGAGGAAAAATACAGTTTCTAATAATGTAGGAATGCTTGTCAGCTATCTTTTGGAGTAAGGATTCTTGTGGTTTGAGCTATATTTCTCAGTTGTAATTTTTTTTGGAGGAAAGCCTATATGAAATGTTCAACTGGAAGCAAATTCACATGATTGAGATGTTATTCCAGTTGGAAAGCAAAAACATTTTTGATGATAATTAGCTATAAAAGTCTGACATTAAAACATTCCCAGAGACTGATTGTTAATGTAGTTGTCCCACAAAATTCTCAAGGGAAACTGAATTTTTGAATTTCTTTATCAGTTTCACACTACAAGGACTCACTTGTGAAGGAAACACTACAAAGGACATGCTTGGCAGAAAACGGTTTTAGAAGATACCAAGACAATTCTTAAGCATATCTTATCTTAACAAAAACATAAAAATCAATAAGTGATGAGTATTCCCTAATGGAAATCAGCAAGGAGAGAAACTAACACTTGGTTTACACCAAGTATTTCTATTTATTTTATTTAGAGTTACCGGGCTTTTTTTTTTTTTAATGTCAAGTCAAAAATGTGGAATTTGAAATTTTGGAAGCAATTTGGTATTTCAGGTTATAAGTGCTATTGTTAGTAGTTACTTTACTAAAAAAAATAAAAAGTTTAGCTTGCAGCCGCTGCTTTTGAAGAAGCCCCCTCCACCCTCCCAAGAATAAAGAATTTTCTCTGAAGCTAGACTGAACCTTCTAAAACTCTCTTCAAATAGCAGAGCTCAATTATTATATGAGCATCCCTTTGTGTCTCCTGAGAAAAAATTGCCATGGAGTTCTGACTTTTTTTTTCTTAATTCCAGACTTCTGAACTGGGTGTCACAGAACATGTAGAAGGAGATCCCTGCAAGTTTGCTCTCTGGGTTGGAAGAACACCAACTTCAGACAATAAAATTGTTCTCAAGGTAACTTTAGTGAATATGTTTAGTGAATTTATATGGATATACCAAGTGTTGTAGTTAATTGTTCTTGCTTGTTAGGAATGTAACCAGTGATGACTTCTGCTTCTTTTAGAGTGACAGCTGCTGACAAATAGTCTTCCCTTGTATGGAAGCAGATATGGTGTACTTATCACCAAAGTGACTTGACAGCAGAGGGGAACCTGTGTTGGCCTACTGAAGGATTAAACCAATACAAACAGTATAAAGGGTTTTGTTTTCAAGGGATCGTTCTCCATAAGATCACTTTAAGGTGTTCCTATTCTTTTCTGTACTTTGAGTGTAGGTATTTAGATAATTCGTATGGTATCTGAAGCTTTTCAACAATTTTGTTGATTTTTTTGTTTGTTTTTGAAGGTTGAAAGTAGCATGTCCTTAGCTCATTAATAATATAAGTAAATTCCATGAAAACAGTAAATAAATATTTAACATAACTGTATTTGGCTTCTAAGTAGGTTCGTTAGGAAAAATGTTTGTTTTCTTTTACAAACTGTTCATTGTTCCTCCAGTTTTTTCCACCCCTTTAGAATCCTATTTTGATGTTTTCCTTGTTTATTGAATGTATATAGTATATTAGAAATCAATTATTTCAGAAGATAGCAATTAAGAGAAGTAAGATTTTATACACAATATTTTTTTTTCAATCCACACCAATGCTTATATTTAATAGAATTTCAGGTGCAGGGTAACTGGGCTAAATTGGATTCAACAGTCAGATTACACATTGAGCAGCTGGATATCAAATCTTTTCTGAGGTATCTCAACGATATAGATGATATGTTGCAGACAGTCATTAAAATACAATCCCTGAATTAGCTTTCCACTTCCAAATATGTTTGAAAAGTCGTAAGAATAATACATAAAATAGGTTGTGGAAGTATATGCGTCACAATGTAAGTTTTCTTTCAGTAATAGCAGATTATTATATAAAGTTAGAATTGACCTAAAACATATCAGGAGTTTAAAATACTAATATTCAAGGTGCTATTACTGGAATTCTTGAATTAAGTCAATCCACTGTGTCTATCATGAGGTACGTATAGGGCTTCGGTCTTCTTGGGGCTTTAAGTTATGAAAGAAGAAGGTAAATCTTAAATAAAATGTTTTTAAATGAACAATATTAACAATGTTGACAAGTGTAAAGTAGTATTGTTGGTTCAAAATGAAGAGAACTAGCTTGGATTTCCATTTCTCTGTTCATGTTTTCAAAAATGATTCACACAGTCTTTCTTTATGCCTTTGATATTCATTAGACTATATGTGTGGATTTTCTCAGCTATAATAGTCCAGTCTGGTGTTTTTGTTTCTTTTACATATCAAAGGCATCCAGTATAGAAAATAAACAGGACTGGATTAAACATATCCGGGAAGTGATACAAGAAAGGACCATTCATTTGAAAGGAGCATTGAAAGAACCAATCCACATCCCCAAAACGGCACCAACAACAAAACAGAAAGGAAGAAGGTAATTAATATTTTAAAAAGTCAGAGATCTTCAAGTATGCTGTTTCAACAGCACTGTTTCCTCTGCAGTGTTGAATTTCTAATAGCTTTCAGTGAACTGGACAAAACCAAGAGCCATTGTGTCCAGTTTTGTCTTATAATTATTTTCCAGTTTCCTGCAATGCTGAATATATTGAGATTTCTGCTCTGCACAGTCGCTGGCTAGTGTAGATTTAGCCATTACAGAAGGAATTTGGAACTGCAGTGCAGGATAGCTGTGTATTTTAGATTTTCACAATTCTGTGTGTGTTACTCATATTCAGGTCCTTGGTTTCCTTTGACAGGGCTTAAAATGAGTGACTTAGCCAAAATTAGCAAGCAGACTGCTAAGTGGCTGTTTCTTGCCAGAGCTGGCATGAAAACTTGCTCTGGCTGGTTGGTTACATTAATTCCATGATGTTGATGTAGATGTTGAACAAAAGAATCTGTTCACTTTAAGCATAGAACAAAGTATTAAATGCTGAATATGTGATTTTTCTATCAGTTATTTTGTCTGTCTAGGGTCCATTGCCACAATATCTAGGTGCCCCTTTAGAGTTGTAAGTATGAGCTAACACATTACAAACACAATGCTAATATTGTAATGAAAACTGAACTATTTGCAGAGACGGCGAGGACCTGGACAGTCAGGGAGATGGTAGCAGCCAACCTGATACTATTTCAATTGCCTCAAGAACCTCACAGAACACACTAGACAGCGATAAGGTAAGTTTCCCAGGTGTTGCTCTGTTCTTAGAGCAAACGATTCATAGCTTAGTGTGAGTTAGCACCTGAAAGTAGTCCTTAGTACTTTTAGAGAAGAGGCATGGAAGCATTTGATCTTTTAAATATAGCTGTATGCAAAAGTAAGATATCTTATGTAACAGTAAATATCTTGAATACAGTGGGGGATCAGGGGTGATTATTTGAATCCAATAGGTCATACACAAATTCTGTTTATTACAAGATGAAAATATTTTCCCCCGTCTCTTCTGCAGATTGTCCAAAGCTTTGTCACAGATTAAAAATGAAGTTATATTTTCCATAGAATTTAATGCTGTGCATATTTTTTTTTCACGATGGCAGTCTCAGCTTTTCTGAAAGCATACCATCTGGTTTTTGACTCTCTTGAGGTTGGTGATTTCCATGTGGTTACTTTTGTGAAGCAAACATGCATAGACAGTAAGAGCGTTCGGTGTCTGCATGAGAACTAATGAAAATCATCATATTAGAGAGGAGTAACCCACAAGTTGAAGTATCATATGATACTGGTACTAGTGATTTCTTTTCTCCAATTTTGCCTATAGATTTTGGCTGGGTTGTCCCATAAGGATAACACAGCTCGAGTTTCTCATGGGTAGAAGAAAGATAGGCATCGAAAGAGCAAAAATTCTTATATGAAACATGTGTGTATTACTTTGGAGTTGAAAGATTTCTGGCAAGCGAGAGGTGTTAAGACCTCACAGGGAGGTAGAGATGGCTAATAGATGTTTATCAAAAAGGAGAATGAAAAAAAAGAAGCTGAGTAGTAAATTACTTGAAAACACAGTTACGGATTTTTGGCCTATTACCTCATTCAGTAAAATTCTTCTGATGATCCACTAAAAATATACAGGTAAAATAATCAGTATATTACAGGGCAGCTAGGTGAGTAGCTGCTCAGAGAAACATTTTGACAATTCCCACGGTCATTTAAAAGAGAGTTTGTTTTCCATATTTTTGCATGTCACTTAAACCCTATGATTTAATTTTCTCTTTTCTGTCTTCTTCTTCTTTACAAAAAGAAGTATGAAGGGCTTAGGGTTGTTCTTAGATTAGTCAAAAATAGCTTCTGCTTTGACCTGGTACATTTGTACAGAAGTTGGTCTGTAGTTTTGGTGGTTCTTCTTCTATGGATATCTGTTAGCAAAATGGTTGCTTAGAGCAAGAGAGTCTTCCAGTGACTCTCTTGCTATTTTATTCCTTGCATTATTAGTTATAGAGTGATTTACAAAAAAAAAAAAAAAGTTTTATCTATACTGGAAAATAGCTTAATGCATTTTTCAATGTGTTCTTAAAACCTGTGTTGATATTTCTGCTCTTAACAGTCCATGACTAGTGTAGATTTGGGGTGATCTATCACACTCAAAGCTAAGACATAATCTCTCTGATTTCCCTGATTGTTGACTGAGAAGCCAAGCTGTTTTTCTAGATTGTCCTTCAATTTCAGCTGAGGTGATGCAATTCATCCCTGCTATGTGCAGCAATTGCCCATCCTCAGTTGCTTATGATGTACTTATTTACTGGGAAATGATATGGATGGTCTCCTGTTGCCCTTCATAGCAATATTTCAGGCATCATACAAGAATTACTAAGAAAGTTGGCAAAGTGAAATGCCCCCAGGTTTGTCTTTCAGTCTGACATGAGGAAGAATCTTACCAACAACCTGTTCAACAGGATTTATAAGTTAAAAGGAGGAGGAATAGAAGGAAAGAGGGATGGAGAGAGCTTTTAAATATTTTATTGACAAATTATGTTTTAAAGTTGGTTAGTGAGCTTAGTTTTTTTTGTTTTGTTTTGTTTTAAAGTAGCTTTGAGTTTTCAAATTAACAGATAAAATTCTTGTTAGACTTTTCTTTGACAAGAACGGACCAGTCCATACTGGAAACTGGGAAATCACTTAGAGGTTACTTGTGCTATGTCTTTCCTATACCTGTCCAAGGAAGGAACTGGCTGTTTATGCACTTTTTGAAGTGTGCGGATTTTTGTTTAATATTTCTATGTTTTGATTTGTTAAATGCATTAAGATGAGAAATTTTTAAAATCTGTTTATAAATAAAAAACAAAAGTTGTTAAGGAACAGCAACAGGCAGAAGGCCGGTGAAATAAGTAGGATAAGTTGATACTTGCTGAATCTGAAGTAATCTTTCATTTCGTATGTTGAGAATTCATTGGCTCTAGTCCGTTTGGGATTTAAAATTGACTGAAATTTTTTTTTTTCTTCAGATTGGAAGCTTAAAGTGTGTTTGAATGCCTTACAGAGATGGAGCGAAACAATTATAGGGATTTTAGGTACTGTTTATGTGTTTAGTCAGTTGGAGCAGTGGAACTTCTCAGTCAGTTTTGGAGCATGTCCCAAACTGAGCTTAGATTCCAAACTGAGAAGCATTAAAAATAACAGCTAATTTAATATGTTAAGCAAATGGTAAAAATGTTTAGCATTTTATCATTTATACTGTTGCTGAACTTCATTCTGTTCACGTGTCTACTATTGTGGTTAAGAAAAAACAATACCAAACAACTCATATTAATCAGCAACCAAGTAAAACCTTTCTTCTGTTCTATCCAATCATATGTTCAGACAATTGACTCTTTTAATATAATGTTTTGGTTAGAAGCGCTAAGTTGTTATACGTGGAGAATATCAAGTGTGAAATCTTTTATCCAAAATAAAATATTCTTTCTTGCCTGCTGAGACATCTGTTTTGAAAGAACTAAAAATCGTTGGCCTTGGAAATCGTTGAGTATTGTCCAGATGAACTTCTTTCTTTGCATCCTGTTTTGTGACTTGTTTGGCAATGCCTTAACAACAGAAAATAACTTTCTCATTACCTTTTTTCTTCTCCACCCTGGCTTTTTGGGCTTATTATTGGGCAAAGAATTGTAACTTTTGATTGTTGGCTCTAGTTTTGCATCCTGCTTTTCAGTAATGACCCAGTAATGATCCAGTAAACCACTTATAAAGGCTGACATCCTTCCCAGATTCATGTAATCTGAAAACTGTATCGGAAGATGGAATTTTAGCATTCAGAATCATCTTGGTAAAGGGAGAAATGAACTGGCAAAATACTAATTTAATAGGGACTCATTTGAGTTAATGTGAATGGGTGGAAATAATTAAGTATTAATGAAAATGGTGAGAGTACTGAACGGTTTTGGAGAAGGAGATCTAGAAGTTACAGAGGCTCACAACCCGTGTATTCTTTTAAGTGTGATGCACTTATGAAATGGGACGAAGCAGCCTTATGCTGATGGTCAGAAAGTCCTCATACTTTACTCAGCAACTGTAAGGCTTCTATTAGGTACTGCGTCCAGTTTTGAATACAGAATTTTAGCAAATTAGAGGGCCATTGGAAGAATTCCAGCAAAATCAAAAGATTTGATTAGAGGCCTGCCAAACGTAACTTACTTTGTAAGATAAGAGCCCCAAAATAGTTAGGGCTGATGAGTCTGAAGAAAAAAGGTGTGAGGAAGAACTTAAGGTCTTCAAGTGTGTAAAAACTACATGGAGTTACAGACCAGTCTTTTACCCGTATTTTTAGTGGGTACAATGAGATTAAAGGACATCGTCTTTATAAAAGATCGCATGTTGCAAAGACTTTTTTTTATATATCTATGGAATGTGAAGCTCTAGAGCAGCCTGGTTTGGAAGGCTAGGGAATGTCCATAATTGGAAATATTTGTGAAAGCTTTGGATAAATGTTAGTCATGATTCACATAGATGCAATTGATCATGATCTAGAGGAAGAGAAAGGAATGGACTAGATGACTTAAGATCCCTTTCCACCCCCCTTTTTATTATCATGTGGTGTATCTCCGTATTGCAAGACAACCTAAATACACCTGTAGCACCAACCCATCGTGAAGTATTAGAAGGTATAATGGAGTCCAGAGTAAAATGAAAACTTTTTGAGAGGGAGATTCCTACTTCCATCAGAGCATCTGTTTTCAAAATGAGTGATCTTATTGCACCCTTCTCAGTAAATATTTCACCCTTCACCTTTCATTCACGTTCTCCATTCTTTACCTTCTCCATTCACGTTCTTTAGCTGTATACCCAGCATTTTAGGTGGCTAATGAATAAAAGAGATGACACTCAGTCTTTCTTTCCAGCTTTCAACAGTTACCTAGCCTCAGAGCTTGGATCTGTTTTTAACATCTTGTTTTGAATGTAATCCAATGCATAGGAAACGAAATGGGGAGGCTGAAGGAAACAACATAGGTCTGATGGATCTTTTTATGCTTGTGTTAACAGAGCTGGCAGAGATACAAAATAATCCAAACAACTATTTTGGTAGCTGAGAAGAAATAGGCTTTTATAAGAAGAGCTGTCATAGGATGTTATCCTAAATAGGAGGAATCATGCTAGCCTACCTACTCTGTGTGGTCAGTGCAGCAATATTTTATTTTTAATGAATTGTCTTTTGTGTCCAGCTGGTAACACTTTGTATTGTTGTCTGTGTGAAGTTGTATTTCATTCACATGCTTCTTAAAACTTGTGTGTAGTACTTCAGAAAACAGAAGAAGGACTGAAGCAGCGGGAGACAACCAGGTATTTAGTTCTACCAGCTGAGAACACAGAAGAAAAAAAAAAAAAAGAAAAGAAAAAGGTGACTGCCAGCAGGAAAAAAAAATCTAATTTTTTATTTTAGTAAAAAACAAACGAAGAAGCAGACACAGTTCTGAGAATACACCTCTCCTCAGCGTAAGAAATCAGGTCTGAGCAGCTGCCTGGTCAAAGTGAAATGCTATGAGAAGAAAACTTCTCCCCTATTTCTTTACTCCCACAGTGCACTTGTTTCCATTTTATAAAAGAGGTTATAGATTTTTCACACTTCAAATAATTGAGAAATCTTATTAGCTGCTCTTTCCTCCCTCTTAATGTGAAATTACCATGTGGAAGTAAATTTAATAAGCAGCCCTGAGATGAGGTAATATGGCCTAATGTAAAGGCTGTCATTGTACTTGGCAGAACTCAGCCAGTAGTGATCTTCACGGGGTCTGATGGCAGATGAAATTCTGATGTGGTGTCTCTGACTTCAGTAAACCTACACTAACAGTCTACATAACCAGCATGTTATGCTTTTATTTCCTTTTCCACTCTACAGTCAGCAGTGATTAAAAAGCCCCAGAGAGATGAACTTAGATGGCTAACATTAAGTTCAGCAACAGCAATGCACTGTCCCATGATAAGCTGTTTAATTAAACCTTGCGCCTTTTTTAATCTGCCATTCTATTTTTGTCTGGCTTTTGTTTCTCATCTTGTCTCTCCCTCTCCATTTTCCATGTTTCAGACATAGCCTCATTTATTTTTATCATGCATGATTAATTCAGTTTACATAATGGGTTTCTTGAGAATGATGGATAAAGCATAAAAAGCCCTTGTTCAGCCTAAATTTGGATTTAGGTGGTTTGTAACTCCCTTCTTTTCAGTGCAAGTCAGTCTCCTGGTTCTTCTGTGCCTCTTTCTCTTCCCTCCAGCTAGCCTGGAGAGCCTTGCCAAAGCTGTCCAACAACAGCTGTTGAGCAATGTACTTAATCCCAAACACTCCTTGCTGTCCAACTGCATTTAATCAGTGTAGAGGATGAAACTGCTTTCAGAAAGCATGTTATGGAAAGAAAACAAGCTCTGAAACAAAGAGGAACGCACTGTTTGCTGGCCATTACAGTTGTGGGGAGAAAGAATGGTTGTCATCCCGGGGAGGTGAAAGTTGATGCTGGTTGACTGTCCGAGATGCTAACTTGGAGGTGGGCTCAGGAGAGCACAGCACTGCCTTAGGTGCTTCAGGCAGCAGCGGAGAAGTCCTGTGCTGAGTTGCATCTAACAATGTCAGAGTGTTTGAGAACAGTGTGGAGCTAACAACTACATGTGGGAAGTGTCTTGCACGTTGAAGTGCGATGGAGTAGTTGGTTTCAGTGGAATACTCATCAGCTAGGACGTCCAATTCCCACACAGTCTTAATGACTATTTTGGTACCTTGGTAGTTTCTGACATAGCTACTATCAACGTTTGTTTGCTTTTTCCTTTAGCTTAATACTATACAAAATACTTCATGAACAAAAAGTCTTAGCTGCTTTTGTTTTTTTTCAATTAGGAGGAGAAGAAATAACATCTCCATGAAAGCCAAAAGCAGATGTTCTTTGCGCTGGTGTTAAAGTATATTTTAATCTCCTGTTGAAGGAGATGAAGGGTCAGACAAGGAAGTAGAGCACCAGAGCTATGCTCCTGTAGGTGTTTAGGGGAAAGTACAATGGCTAAATGGAGTTTCTGGAAAGTATCCACTTGTTACTGTCTTGGTGCTTGTACTGACTGGGGATGCATATGGACTTGCCTGAGAAAAATTCAATCTGCGTTAGCCACCTTGTGAAGTCATACTGCATCAGCTTTTTCTTGGTCCCCATCAGGCATACAGATGGTTTCAATTGTTGCTTAGTTTGTCTGAAGAAGGCTGTAATATAAATCAATACCAGAAAACAAGGGAAAGCTCTTACTTTTTCCCCTTTGGCATAGTTTTGCATGGATTAAAAACTAATAAAATACAGAGAAGTGGGGGGAGGGAAAAGGAAGTTTTTAATGAGGGAGAAGGTAGCATGTTTTGAAGATGTAACTACCATAATTTGGGTATTAGGACTGTCTGGAGAGATGTAGTAGTAAACAATGTGATTAACTTTTAGCCTGGATCTAAACGGATGCAACCTGATTTACCATCCTTAAACACTAGATGTATAATGATTTTCAGCCCTTCTTAGTCCCTGCATTTCCCCAAAGAAAACTTTATTCCTTCTTTGTGTGCAGGCACAAGCAAGGGTAGCCATTGAGATTAGCAGGCAGAAACCATGGGAAAGCCCTGAAGTTACTACAAGCTGTCTGCTAGGAGTTACATCCTGTTGTTTGTTGCAGGTTTGAGTAAGAGAAGGTCAGAATTAGCCTTTTAGTCTTACTTGGGTTTTTGCATTTTTTGTCATCTGTTCTAAAATGCTTGCTCGATAATACACGATAGTGTTATCCTAGCAAAGTTTCTATCTATTACTTTAGTTAAAGGCTTTCAGTGAAAACTAATAAATAGCAGTGCAGGCTGTTACTTCCTTTTCCTAAAGCTCATCGGATGTAGGCTGCATTTAAAAGCCTAAATGCAATAGGCAAACATAATGTGGTGAGAATGGTTCAGTATGTTGGAATAGCACATGCCTCTATATTAGCTGCAGCTGCAACTCTCACAGAGTGTTTGTCCACCTTTGTCCAAGTGTAAAGCATTGTGGGGTTACTGCCTTGAGTAGAAGGAGTTCACTGGCTTGATCCAAGCTACTGAGTTCGTAGAAGGGACATACCAGCCATGATCTAACGTGGATGTTGCACTGCAGCATCCTGAACTATAGAAGGTTTCTGACGCTAAAATCTGAAGTAGCCAGGAACACTGCTGCCTTGTGTAAGCAGAAGGCATTCCCAGGCTGTTTGGTTAAGTTAGATGGGTGTTCTGGCACCGAGTAATCTTGGGAGCTTTGCAAAGCTGAAATAATAATTTTCAGATCAAAGCAGATGAAACAATCAAAGAGAGGAAACATAAGCTTAGGCAAAAAAAATTATAATAAAGTGTTTTGGAGTTGGGGGGGGAAACCCTGAGCTTGCATGCTTTTAATTCCAGTTTGTGTAGTTTTATTTGGGGAATCAGCAAGAAGGCGGAAGTTGCAAGTAAATGTGGGGTTTGTATCAGATAGTTAAGTATTTGAGAATCTTATGTGAAGACGTTTATGCTGATTTTTATATTTATGTATGGAGTATCCTGGGTGATTTTGTGACCTGCAGATGTAGGACTGTAAATGGCATGGGAATGGGACAGTAAGCTCATTTGAAAAAGATCGCTTTTCTGCCGTGGGTTTGCAAGATGATAAAGCTTGTGAGTGATTGTATTTAGTAATATCTGTCTTTTTGCTGCAAATTATCAGCCATAAAACACTCTGAAGTGGCTGCTACTTCAACTTCCAGGGCAAGGAGCAGTCTAGCAAGAAAAACTGCTTAAATCCTCCGCCCAACACTGTCACAACCAGTGTATTTTGAACACAGGAAGAGACAAACAGAGTTAAAAATCTGTACTAAAGCATCAGAACTGCTTGGTTATGAAATGATCCCTTCTTGATGTGGAAAGCCCGAGAAGCTTGCTATCTCATCCAAAATACAAATCCTGCCAGGAATCCTAAATAGGTAACGGTATGTGACGGATGGTTTGATAACGAGCGTTCATCTGGCTTCTTGTTCTTGTTTTCCCTGACAGTTGTCTGGTGGGTGCGAGCTGACGGTGGTAATCCATGACTTCACTGCCTGCAACAGTAATGAGCTGACGATCCGCCGTGGGCAGACAGTGGAGGTCCTGGAGCGACCCCATGACAAGCCTGACTGGTGTCTGGTTCGAACCACGGATCGGTCCCCAGCCGCAGAAGGCCTGGTCCCCTGCGGGTCCCTCTGCATCGCTCACTCTCGCAGTAGTATGGAGATGGAGGGGATCTTTAACCACAAAGGTAAGAAATGATGAAAACCAAGTGTCTAGTCAGCAGCATGAGTTCGGGGTAATAGGGAGTACTTCATAAATGGGAACTTCAGTGTTCTTGCTCTGCTTTGGTTTCTAATTTTTTAGTTAGATAAAACACAGTGCTTTTTGGAACCTACAGCTATGCTGTCTATTCCAAAATAAACAGTCAGCAGTTTTTTTGTGAAAACGTGGCTGAAGACACGGAAGAGATTTACGCAAATTATGTCGTGGTAAACAGTTACGTATCGTGTTAGATCAGGCTTCGATAATAAGAAAATCTGTTCCTGTCATGCACTGAAAGTGGGGAAGAAGAAAATCTCCTGCATGTAATAACAATAGTTCGCTTAGAAACCATGCATTAAAAAGTTGTGATAAAGTCAGGCTCAGTGATGGAAGAGGTAAATATACCCATGTGCCCTGGCACTGGAACAGACTATTTGGAATTCTGTACTTTACTTCACTGAGTTTTCCAGACAAGCAGTGGCAAAATGAATTCATTTTTCCAGTGTAGCTGGATTCTGAAATCTTACTTCAGTTCTGTTTCCAAATGGAAGAATGGGCCCCTGAAGAGTGCAGTAAAAATCTGATAATTGTTTGATAGTTAAGGTTTTGCTGTGCTGTAGTCCTTTGGCTTAGTAAACTTCCCAGGCTCACGGAGTAGTTAGGTATTAGAAAGGATGTTTGCTTGCTTCATTTGAAACCATTTGAATTTGAAGGCTTCTAACAGAAAGCAATATGAATTTAAATAATTAAATAAATGTAAGCCAGTTCATTAGAAGGTGTTTCAGCACATGCTGTGGAAGAAGATGCGTTTCAAAAAGTTTGTTATTGCAAGTAGCAAGATTGGTAAGAAAATGGTATTGGGGAAAACTTGTTTTCCAAAACACAAACTTCTGTCTTTGGAGAGTTTTTCATAAATATGCTCATATTTTTTAATTATTCAGTCCATCCCAGTTAGCACGTGACAGTTTTTCACAGTTAATACAGACCCTGTATTAATATGCTTGTCTAAAAAAGGGAGAGTTTGGATTTCTCACATCAGGAACATGCACAGCGGGAACTTCCTGAATACGGAGTGATAAAAACATCTGAAGGATTTAGTTGTAATACTTTTTTGAATTCTTGTATCCTGTAACCGTTTGGGAAGAAAAAGTTTGCAGTTATTTCGATAACATTGGAAAATGCATTTGGGTATCACTAAAATATTTTTTCCTTGTACAAGGGGGTGAAATCATGGAAATGTTAACAGGCATTTTTTAATTTATTTTTTTAAATACAGAATTGATAAATCCAGTTTCCTTTGGAGCTAGGAACTTTACCTTTGAATGCCGATAATTTTATTAAGAGAGGCAGGCTGTACTGGACAATATATGTTATATCAGGAACACTGGGCCTGTCAGACTCCTGAGGGAGACACAGAGCTGTTTTTGTCTTTGAGAGGTTACTTTCATTGGGTGTAATATGTATTGCTTTTTTTCCTTTAGTATTTGTTTGGGGAAAAAAGGGGGCAGAGCACTGTAAAATTAATTTAGTTTCCGTTTGATGTATTGATTTGAAAAAAGAGCTTTAATTAATTATATTGATCATGGACGCTGAAGAACAGGATAAGGCAAATGCTAGAATCGACGTGATTTGCAGGGCTGAATGCAAGCTCAAGTGACTTCTGTTCCTGCCTCTGCCACAGGCTTCCTGTGTGATGTTATTGCATGCCATCTAAACCCCAGCTGATAAGAAGCAGCTGCTACTTGTTTATTCCCACATTACTGGGTGTCAGGCTTTAGGACTTGGAGGTTTGATCTGTAAAGTTTCCCGTGCATGTGACTGAAGTCACTCTGAACTGTCTTGAACATGCAACCTATTATATAACGCTAAGTAATCTGGAGAGGCAAATAAAAAAAAAGCTTTAGATTGTGCACTTGAAGCCACAGGATGCTTTGGCTTTGGTCTGTAACTCAGCTCTTTATTGCTTGAAAGAGGTTGATAGCACTCATTACACAGAGGGGTTACAAAAAAAAATTAATGAAAGTTGGTGGAGTGCTTTGATTATTTTTCCCCCACATAGTGAAAAGTACCTGAGACGATCTCAGAAAGCAATTGTTCTTTCTCAAGTGCTGGATTTGATTAAAGCTCTGTAAACAAGGCATTGGGGAATATGCTAATCAGAAGAGTGGAAAAACAATTAGATGATGATCTCAGTTTTTAAGTATTGTTCATTGTGGGCATTGATTGAGGTATGAATTCTTCCAAGCAACAACAAAACCCTTAACCAACAGCAACAACAAAACACCCTCATAAGAAAGAATAAGTGAATGACTTAAATAATTCAAGGCAGACCTTCATGCGCTTGGGTTAACAAGTATTAAATTTCCTAGATTTCTAGTGATTGATTCTGCAACTTCAGCCTTTTTAATATGTATTTTTTGTTTATTTGTTTGTTTACAATGCATTAAAACTTGCAGAGTATTTGAATGATTTAACAAAGCCTCCTATATTGCCCTCTGGAGTTTTTAGGTCTGCAAATGTATGTGATATGTCACACTAACTGTGTGAGCATCAGGTGTGAGTAATTCTATACAGTTCATGGGTTAAGAGATATGCAGCAGAGATGAGTCTGGCATTTGCATATGTCTGACATCGCAAGCTGCTGTACAAGGCTCAGAGAGGGAGAGAGGTTTTATGTAATCCTAAAGCAAAAGGGGAGATGACCAACCATCAGCAAAGTGGTGGGATAGCTGCTTGAATGCTGAGTGCTTAGCTTATAAAAATGGATTAAGTGAAAAGTTTTTGCACTCCTTTCAGTATAGTTTGAACTCTGTAGATCTTTAGTAATATCCTCTAACTTCAGTTGTTTCTGTGAAACAATATTCAAAGTTTTTCTGGTGCCTCATATTTCAAGTTCTACAGACCGTAAATTTTGATCTTTTCAACAGTTTTTAGCAGTGCCATCTGTTGACTAAACAAGCTGGAAAGCCATGTAGTATCAGAGATGAAGTGAGCGTCAAAGTTCTGAAATGGCAAACCTCTTCTAATTTACAGCTGATTCTTAAGTTCTGTGAAGTCACATCTCATCACTAAGTACAAAAGTGTTGGGTTATTTAATGCCTTAAATTATCTGAAGTGAGGATCATCCAAAGTAGGGTAATACTTTCTGCTTTAATATTCTTCTGTATGTTCAGTGAGGCCTAGTTCAGACAGCTGATCTTGGTCATTCAGTTTCTGTCCACAGTCTGTCAACCACGAAAGGTAAATGTTGTTTTATTCTCATGTTAGAAGATGAGATGACAGCCCAGAAAGTGACTCTTTTCATTTGCGTACAGATCTTTGTAGATCTTATTTGTCCTCTAAGAATGTCTGTTATTTTAAATATCTAATCAGTATCAAGGGGTACAAAAAAAAAGTATTTACAGTATCTTTAATCTTAAGAATTTTATAGTAGTTAATAGTATGGGAAAGGATTGCATAGAAAAAAGACTTTCATGAGGTGGATGGATAGTCATTTACAGGGAGGGTTGACTGCGGATTCCAGACCTCTTGCTTGCTCTGCTGGATATCAAATCTATTTTTATAAGTTATTTGGGTCATTTAATCAATTTAATATGCATTTTTACAGATGAGTACATTTTTAAAAATCTAAATCCCTTTTATAATAGGGAAAAAGACAAACAAGTGGGTAGTGAAGAGGCTGATTAACAGTTGGTGCACTCTAAAAAAATAAATTACTAGCTTTGGAAGAACATGTTTTTCACAAGTAATACATACGGCAACAATTTTTTTTTTCCAATGATTCCCCACATGTTATTGGGTATGGGTGAGAAAGAATGTTCCTGTTGTTTTATTTGGTGCTTTTCTCCTTTTTTTTAACAAGGTTTCTTTTCGTTCTGTTGAACATTCTTTTTATATATCCAGTTCTCTTTCCTTTGTTTGCAGGGCATTTATATAGCCACAAGGCTTTGGGTAAAAAAGCAAGGGACAGAGGATTTAGTATAACAAAATTAAGCTTTTAAGTTCAGAAAAAAATGGCAGGTATTCAAAATTGTTTGTAAATCTTTTACCTGTTTACATCAGAAAGTTCACCATCTTTTCCAACTTTGAGTCCTTCTGAAGTCTGAAGAATTTGTGTTAGTCCCAAATATCCCTCCTGCAGATGTCACTGAAGAGCAACAAGGACTGCAACAAACCCTTGCTCAGGAGGCTTACAGTTACACGTCTGCATTATAAGTTACATTTATGGGGGGGACCACATCTCACTGCCAAATGTTGTTGCGATCTGTTTGGTTCAAAACTTGGCAACAAAGGTCTTTTGACAGGTACAATGTCTGCCTGCTTTAAAACTTAAAATACGAGTATCTGTACAGGTTTGCTCAGATATGAAAGATGGGTGACATCTTCGTAATGTGGTGTGATGTACCATGCACCACTACAATAATGAATGCTGGCTTTTGATTTTACTCTGAGGATGCAGTCCTTACTGGTGCCATAAACTAAAAAATGTTTTGTTCAGCAGTCTTTTTTTTTCCCCCAACTGTAGTATCTCTCAAAGAATCTATGGTAATAAAGAGGATCAAACAGCTGACACAAAGGTAGACAAACTTCATTGAAGAGCTGTGTCTGAGGTGTCAAAGCTTTTCTTGAATGGGTATGGGGACCTCCTACCCAGGAATAAGAAAAAGAATTATTGCATGGGTGATCTAGAGATACTTCCCCAGAAAAGGGAGACGTTTTATAGTTGAGGTCACAGAATGGGATAAAACAGTCTTAAATTTGTTGCATTTAAGTTTGCTGTCATAAAACTGGAGACCCTCTGTTCAGAGTATTAATTTTAGGGGAAAGGGGAAGGGGAGAGAATAAAAGGTAAAACATCTCACATATGATGGAGATCTTTGAAAGTTACAGTTGAGAAATGGGGTGTTTCCATGTTGAGTCCAAATACTGCTGTGAGGGAAGAGGAAGTTCTAATAGCACAGCAGCAGAATTTGATCAAGTAAAATGGGAATCCAGTTTGAGCAATTGAAGATGGACTGCTTGTTTGCAGTGGAAGTAAAGAAAGACAAAACATGACTTAAGCAGCAATTGTTTGCTTAAAAGCAGAGGGAGGCTGCAGAAGGGGGAGATTTGCTGTTTTAAGACGGTGAGCAAGCAAAGTAGGGGCCATGAGTAAGGACAAAGATCTTCGAGCGTGTGGCTCAGAGCCAAAGCATTGCCTCTGAGAGACTGTCTTGACAACCTTTGCAGCTGCAGGAAATGAAAAAGTTACAACCCAGGCCAACAGGGAAAGCAACTCGTAACAATGACTAGGTATGTTGCTTGCTCTGCTTTGCTGCCTTGGGGCCACAGGGCAAAAGGTGCAGGCTGTAGTTTCCAGGGCACAATACAGCGAGGGATTAGCTCCTGCTACATAGCCAGATGTGATCGCATGCAGAAAGCGATACTGAGAAATGTGGTACAGTATACGAGATGCTGAATGTAAATTTAAGAATTCCATTTCTTGATGAATCAATTGCTTCCTGATAACGTTTCCAAATAGCAGACTGCCCATCCAGATAATCAACTGATGGAAAGCCTTAGGAGCAGCTCACAGGATACAGGGCTGAGCAGTCAGTTGGATTTCACACTCTGCTAGTCTAAATTAGCAAGAAATTGTAAATGTCTTGCTGCAGTGTCAGTTCAAGATGGTTACCAGGCAAACTTGGGCTTGAAAAGGTGCAGGCATTTTATTAGCTAAAGTCCAACTTCGCAATTACCAGTTGTTTTGAAAGCCTAATAAATCATAGATTTCCATGTAATCACAAATATTTTACCAAGAAGCATTAATAGTCTAATTGTTGCAAAGATAATTTGAAGGGGGGAGTTGGGGCTTTTTTAAAAACATGTTCTCATGCTCTGGTCCAAGTAAATAAAATAGCTACACTATAGAAGTAAAACAAGAATTCTCTGTCCTGCCTTTCCCACCTCACAGTTTTCAGTTAAGTCTGCGGTTAAAACCATGTTTTGAGGATAAGTAAACTTAAGTAAAATGTCAGCAATTACCTGCGGGCTGTTAGATCATAATTGTTGCATTGAGTTTTATAGCTGTACTGTATCAGATAGTCAGTTTGGTGACAGCCAAATTCTAATTCAGCCTTGAATAAACAGTAGTCCGTATGAATTGCTTCCTTGGCATTGTTCAGTCCTAAACTAGATAGCATGGGTTTTGAAAATTCACTGAATCTCACAATTTGAATTTCTAGGAGAGTTCTCTATAAATCAAGTTTGCATTAGCTCAGAGCACTCACAGGATGGATTTCTGCATAAATCTGCCTCTGACTTATGTGGTGTTCTACCATAACCCAGTTCGGGAAGACCTGTCTGGTGTATCTGCATTCTCCATGCTGACTCTAATTGCAGGCATAAGTACGTGGTTAATTTGTCTCTGGGATTTTTGTACATAGGTAGTGAAAGCTGAGGAAAGTTGAGGAGTTCGCTATTATATCTGAGAAAAAGAAGAAACGTTGTAATACTGGCTGGAATGTACTTTTGGTCCCAGAGATCTGCCAAATATATTTTCTCTTATAAATTGCAGATGGAAAGGAAATCACTGTGTAAAAAGTATCTGCTTCAGAACAGATGTATTTGCACAGCTGATCTCTGGGAGGTAGAAGGTGGATATAAAGCAGCAATTCTGATGGCTTTAGATTTCCCAAGAGAGTTATTTTGCTTGCAATTAGCCTTTTTCTGACAGCAAGTTTTTTGCCTAACCAGGATTTTGAGGCAGAACAGAGTGCAGACTAAAATTGTACACTACAATGTTGCTAGTATTTTGCAATTGAGCATCCTGGAGTGTTTATTTTTCTTAACTGTCCTAAGTGCAACAAATCGTTGAAAAAGTTGCTTCAGAGGTAGAAATTACTCGTTGAGGGTGTCTTTGTTCCCCGTGTTTTCTTCTGGATTCAGCAATGCTTCAGAGCTGGCGCTGGCCTGCCGAGAGCAACCTGGAAGAATTTCCCTTCTGCAAGGAGCAGCCTGGCAGGGCGGAGAGGGGAAGGGCGCTGGGGTGGGAGACGGCTCTTTGGCAGGGAGGGTGCTCCGAGAGTCAGGGAGTTGTCACAAGGGGCAGCTGGCGGTGTGTATTTTTCTGCAGCTGGGGTGCTTGTGCGTTTCCAAGGACGGTCTGGGTAATTCAACTTGATCAGTTTTTCTTCTGTCACAGAACTATGTAATACGGCTGTCTGTAAGGTCATCTGTTCCTTTTCTGGCTCTCTAGTTTTCTGGTGCTTTTGCTGCTGTGGTTCATGTTCTTAAACTTGGTACTGGAAAGAATATTTGTTTTGTGAAGAGAGGAGAAAATGGAGGAAGGATAAAATAGTTGAGGAGCAGGCTAGAGTGGATGTTCTTGTGCACCTTTCAGGACGCCATCACGTAATCGTCTGATGTCTTCACTGCCTGCAGGTGGAATTTGAAGGATTTAGCAGCCCAGTGACTTCCTCCAATTTTGGTTTTGTGAGGAGGCTGCTGAAAGTATGCATCTTCTTGACTTCATTTCACTTCTCCTGAAATCAGAGAGTAAATTAATCTCTGTTACATGTGCTAAACCAGAAATGCTCATCATTTTTTATGGAGCTGTATCAGGAGGGTTGGTTTGTGGTTTTTTTTGTTGCTGTTTTTAGTTGTTGTTTTTTTTGGTTTTGTTGTTTTTGAACAGATGCTTTTTACCTCTTGTAAATTGTTGACACTGGTTTCAAATCATCACTTCATTATACAATATTTTATTACTGCTATGAGTGCATATTTGGTGATACAGCTATTGATCAGAAGGTTGGACTAGATGAATTTGTGAGGTCCCTTTCAACCTGGGTCATCCTGTGATCCTATGTTAAAAGTTGGAATTGTTAGCATGGACTTGTTATGTTCAAAGTGTGGTCTCAATTCTTGGACTCCAGTTAGAGTCTGCAGGGATGTCAGTAGTGCATTAGATTTTGCCCTAAAATACATTAATTCCGTGTAAGAAATGGAAATGAATCGTAAAAAATATTTCTGTTCAGAAGTAGTTCTAGTTATTCTTTTTGGGTGTGATCCTAGCCTGATTAGGCATGTGTTCATTCCTTATGTAAGCTTTAAGGAATCAGTGATATGGAGATTCCTTAAACACAAAGTCAAGGTAAATCTAGTTGCGTGTGAGAACCTGCAAATATGCTAAGAGAAGGAAAGCTTCTAAGGAAGCCACCTGTAAAGAACTAGTGAAGCTGAATGGTCTTCTTTCTACAGAAATGCTTAAGGTACGTGGAAGTAAATGGGGTCTTCAGTCTTAAGTTCACGTTGTTGCTCTTTCAGGAAACTGAGAGATTGCTCTCTCTTGCTGCTCCTTTTCTCAGTGAAAGAGTGATCGAGCAGAACTTTCTAAGGCGCAACATAATTTAGTGGCTAAGCGTCTGTAAAACTGATAAGGAAACTCAAAGTAAAACCCTCCTCCTTACAGGTTTTGGGGGGTTGGTTTGGTTGTTTTTTTTAATTCCCTTGGCTCTCCTTTGAAATTATTTCCACTTGTAGTAGCACCCACCTTGTACTGGACTGTCCATTTGTTCTGATGGGACCTAAGAGCTCTTAAAAGGTAATATGTCCCCTTATGAATAATAGGAGGGGATAATGAGAATGTTAAAGGCAGGGAATTTGTAGTGAAGACAATCATGAAAGAGAATGAGAAAGAAAACAGGGCTCATTGGTAGAAAAGTGTATTAAGTGAAAGTTTTAATAAATGACAGAATTGGTTGAATGAGTGGATTGATGTTTGCTTTGGGCAGTATTACACAGAAAAACTCAATTGGTGCAAACCACCAAATTTGTTAAGCATGTGTCTTAGGATTTTTATCTCAGTCGCTAGTCATTTTAAGGAGGATATTTATCATGGCCTGACTAGGTTGTTGGTCCATCCTAGCGTGTTTTGTGCTAACTTTTCGCATTGTTTCAAGGATAATAAAATATGTGCGCTCTAATTGCTGATTGATTTAGTAGAACAGGCTTAGTTATGTTAATCCTTTCATCCTAAAGATGTGGTAGGACTAACTGCAATTGTGCCGGAATTAGTTTGGTAAACCACTGACTCAGAGGTCTGGTTACAGGTCCAGAGTAACATCTAAAGAAAAAGTGCTTACAGTAGGTTGTGCCCTGAAGATATGTGCAGAAGGAGATAGTACAGTTTTGCCTTAACCTTGAGCCTTTGAAGTATTACCTTTTTAAAAAGTGTTTCAGTTAAAATTAAGTATGACCAATATAAAACGTTTACTATGATGGCATGCATTGTTCAGGAGGAGCTAGCTCAGAAAGGAGAACGTAGAGAAACTGGCAATTAAAAATACTTTCTTGCATCTAAATTTTAATTGCTGTGCTGAAGAGGCATCATTGTCTCAACTGGCTACTTGCTTTCTGAAATATCTGAGGTCTAGAATCAGACCGGCCATTTCATAACTACATTATCACAGTTCTGGTGAGTGGTGATGATGCAAGTTGTACAAAGTATACTCTTTTCAAATTTGTGAACAGTGTGAACGTGTTTGGTTTTTGGTTCAAACCTAACTTTTTTTTTTAATGGAGGTAAAACGTGTACTGTGTAACCCAAACAAAAATGTTTTATCTTTTTCAGGACTGAATTATTCTACATCTAAAATTCAGAGTGGTTAGAAAAAATGATAATTACAGGGCAGAAATACACATCTGGGGAATTGTTTGGCAGTACCTGTTCTCTAGTGTTTCTGTGTTTTAATATCTGATAGGCAAAGTATAATAATGAACCCGTTTGCTGTGGGCTTGTTGCTCCCTTATTCCTCTTCTCACTGGTGTAAGGCTAGGCTCCAAATATACTTAAGTATGTTTAGTAACAAATCTCTGGTTATAACTAATAAATATGCAGCATGTGAAATCCTGACTATATATAAAGAGAGAAAATTCCCATTTCTGATTTTGTTCACCTGTTAGATATACTACAGAGGACTTGTTGGAGGTTACTTCATTTTACTGAAGTATCTTTTTATATAATAAAAGTATCTGTGAAAGTATGCAAGGTTTCTGTGTTAAACACTAGTGCTTGAAATCCAGATGTCCTTCAGGTGTATTCAGTGCCCATGTGCCTGCCCTGCTACCAGAAAAAGCAAGGTGTTGGGTTGTGGCTGATACTCAGCAGAGATGAAAAGTGGAGAGGTCTTGATGAAAACTTTTTGGAACTAACAAAAATGAACTTAGCAGAAGTGGAATAAGAAATGCATTTAGATCAGCAATATTGACCAGCAAGTAGCCCAGGCAGATTGCAGAAGCAATTTCTCTGGATACACATGTATGGAATTTCAGTATCAATATTTCTTACGGGGATTGTGCATCCAATATTAAAAATGTTTTTTTCTTTCATTTTTCATGACCTAATTTGGCTACTAGACGTGTTCATTTTCCTTTTAAGTGACTTAAATTCATGTTAAGTCAGGAATGTACTTCAATATTCTGAAGATTTTGGATAAATATATTCTCATCTTTTCCTTTTATCTTTGTCTGCATGCATTTCCCGTTAAGATAATTAGCAGAGATTTATGTTAAGAAGCATCCAATTCTTGTATGTGCAGTTACAACTGGTTTGGAAGAGTGAACATTGTTTTGACTGGATTTTTTTTTTCTTGCCAACAAGCTGATTCCTTTTTTTTTTTCTTTGGAGTGGGGAAGGAAGAGAAAGGGTGTTTTAAATAAGGCTGAGGAGACTACTTCAAAAAATCCAAGTAAACAAAACAGTGAGAAGGATGCTTAAGGGTGACTTGGATAATAAAATTAATGTCAAAACCCAGCATTTCTTCCATATGTCTCATTAGGACAGCAAGTATTTCTAGCTTGGAACTTTTTTTCTGTTTTCTCCAATGCGGAGACGAGGCATGGCATATTTCTTCTCCCCTCCCACCCTTTGCTAAGTGGTGCATGTATGTGGAGCAACATTCCTTGGACTCATCCAGAAGATTTTGTTTGAATTATCTGAAGCTGGTTTGTTGTGGTTTTGCTGACAGTGGCTGGGATCCTTCAAGCTGATTTGGCATTCAGCAGTGGTGACCGTGTTGAGGAGTCAGAATTTTCCCAAAGCTTTTCCAGATAAACAGAAAGCCAGGGACACTGAATGTCTCACCATTTCTTTGAAAGGCCTCTGCGTTCCTGGGAGGGGTATACATACTCCAGTTCCTTGGCTACAGCACAGAACAGGCTTAAAAATTTGAGAAAGTAACGGCCTAATGAGTAAGATGAGAGAGTTTTGTATGTCATGTGCTTTTTGATATTCTTTCTTATTGCAGGCATGAGCAACAGCTAGGGCATGTTCTGCAAAGCTGGAGACAGGAAGGGCTTGTTTAGATCCTGGCCTTGCTGACTGAATAGTTGGATGTATGGTTCATTTCCCAACAGTTTTAATTAAAGTCTGAGTACTTCAGTGTCTTGATATCAGTTGCTCTTGACAAATGCCTTACCCAAGATGTAGAAAGGAGAGGGATATTCATCCCCCAGCTGAAAATATCTCTACCGTCAATCAGAAAATGCTTTCTCCAGGTTTACTAGCTAATGATATAGCTTTAACTCAAAAACATAACGTTGCTTTGTTGTGTTGTTTTTTTTTATTGAAATTGGATTGAAAGGAGTTCTTAGAAATCCCAGATCAGGGATGCTCACACAGTTCACTGCAGAGTACAATTTCTGACTGATTCAGTGTAGAGTGCTTTTGGCAGCTGGCAGCATGGGTAGGAAAGAACAGGAAACAACGTGCTGAATGTAAACGCAGAGAGCCGCTGTGAGAACGACTCCACGCCGTGCAGACCGGCAGTGTTATCTGTGAGAGCGAGGAGCAGCAAGGCTGGCTTTTGGGAACAGGATGATCTTTGTGCGTGGAGCTGAAGAAACCAGATCCTAGTGGCGCAGCTGTGCTCCAAGCGTTTAAACTGTGGGCACATTGTATGCTGAGGGAAAGGCAAAGCTAGCTGCCTTTCAGAATTGTAATCGTGGTGTGGGAACTCACCTTATGAAGGCTTAACCTCAGATTTATTTATTGATGCATTTTTGCTGTTCTGCAGTTTCTTGGTTGCGTTGGAGCATTCTGCTGTGAGATAGAGATGCTACTTGCCAAAGATAGGGTTTGTATGCAAAGTCCGCCTGATTATTATTTTTAAAAATGGGCAATGCACAGTGTAAATAAAATTCCAGTTGGTTTGTGCAATGTTAATTTAGTGCAAGAATTTTAAGAGTTATGGATTTATGTCTAACTTTGGCTCCTAGGTCTGGGTGGTCTTTGGTCCTGCACAGTTCTGGAGAAGTCTGAGTCCTTTCTCTCCCACATGCGGAAGCATGACTCAAAATTCTGAGAACAGTGCACTTCTAAATGGTGAAAAAAAATTGCCTTATAGACAACTTCGAAAAATGATTTTGAAATTGTGACATTTAGGTGCTGGCAGAACTGAATAAAAAGATCATGCTTCTATTAATTTCAACTAGCTTCTATAATTCTAAGATGAACAGGATTTTTTTCCCTCAAGTATCTTTGTAGTACAGATTTCAAAATACAGGAATTGCTTTTTTAAATTGAATGTCTGGAATAAGAGGGGGAAGATTTCAGAGACAGGTGTAGTTTTGCTTGGGAACAGAATTGTATTTTGAAGCCTTCCCCCCGCCCCCCATTACAATCTCTGAAACTCTTTTTTCCTCGCAAAAAGTAGGTATTAAGGAAAAAAAATGTTGGTTCTTGGGCTTTTTTTTCAAGCTCTCAACTTAAATAAGTGTTCAAAAATGAAATTTCTGCATTTTATTAGTTTCCCTTTCTTGTTTTGCTTGTTTTACCCAAGATGGTGCAAAATGTAATGAGGCCTTATGAGGATTAGGCTGGAATGCTGTTTATCCCAGCTTTAATGTCAGTTAAAATGATGTTTCCATTACCATGCAAATGTTTTAGAGAAATGCAGTCAGTTTAACTCCAGTTGTCATCTTAAACAAAAGAGATGAATGTTTCCATCCTTACATGCAAGGCTAATAGTACCCAGAAATGAAGTAGCACTTCCATCTGGGGGCTCATACCACGGCAAATGGTGGTTTCAGACACTGCAGGTCACAGCTAGTACCACTGGGACACCGAAGTTACAGCAAGCTGAGCTGTTGACCGTCAGAGGCAGAGACTGATGAGCTGTTCCTTCTGTTCTGGGGTGAGCAGGCAAACCCTACTAACTTAAATTGTTTTTGTCGGTCTGATGTTGTCTATGAGTGAGTCCCAAGATTAACTGCAGAAAGTTAATCCCATTCCCTCTCTGTCTAATAGATAGGGACATGATGCTTCACTTACGTACGGCATACAAGGTGTGCGCTACTCAGTCTCCCGAGAATATACAGTGCTCTTCTAGAAACTGCTGGGCTTTTTGGTTTCTCTGTTTACTCTTTGGGATGTAGTCACTTTTTCAAAATGCTGTCTTGAAAGTGAGAGGACCGGTTTGACTGAAATTTTTAAAAATCTTCCTGAAATAGCCATTGATGAGAAGATTTTCACCTAGACGCTTCTTTTGTCACAGATCTAAGAAACTTAAGCTGCTAACCAGTGAAGTCTTAAACTGCTACGGGTAGGGGTCTGGAGGGCCTTCCATCAGTTATCGGCAGGATTGATAACTGTCTACTTTTTTAAAGGAAACAGTCTTAACTGTTTAGCTGAGAAAATGCCTTTCAGCTTTACAACAGCTAAGGTGAAAAAAGAAATAGTTAATTTTGTCTTTTAAAAAGTGCTATTTTAGATGCTGCCAAATGGCATGGGTTGTTATTTGAGTGTTTTTCTTCATGAATCTAATTTTAATTTTTTTCTTCCATTGAGCTGACTACTAGAAATATTTAAGCAGGGGGTAGTGGTGGGGGCAACTCTGTGCCCCTGTGCTACGTGTGTCATGCAGTCAGAGCTCTTCTGTACCCAAGCTTTGTTTGTGCCTAAAGGTGTTCTGCACATAGATATTCTCTTGTCTGCTGAATTAAGGCTACCTGACTGGTTCATTATTACTGAGGATGAGTTCCTAAAAAAAGAAGTGGCTGATGTGAGGAGTCGCAGAACGAGCTCTTTAGCAGACCAGGAGAGCTAAGGCTCTGAAATACAGAAAAGCTGATGGAGCTAAAGGACAAAGAGAGCTTTGTAGCAGAGCCCAAAGTAAACCGCAGAAAAGCATTAATAGGCTGCTTGTTTGGGCTTCAAAATACATATATTGATACAGGTCTCTGCCTCGGATGGAAATTGTTACTTGTGGTACACTTCAGGTATTTAAGGCTAATCTAAGATGATAATGGTACTAAATAACGATCCCCGTGAGTTCAGTAGCTACAGCTATTGTTTCAGTATATGAATTGAGATGTTTCTGAATCAATTTCTTACAAGTAGCCACAACCACCCTGCAAGCATATTCGTGTGGAGTGTGCTGTCTCCACTACAATGGTGCTATGGAGCTTTTTATGGCAATTTTGTATATTGATGACAAGTGCATATCCTTGCTGCATTCTTCTTCACCAAGTAACCTGTGAGATATGCATTATGTAGTTGTTCATGTGGTCATTCTCCCCCTACTGCCACCATAATTTACTTTTCGGATTTCTCTTCTGAGAAGGGATCAAAGCAAAACCTGAAAATAATGGTGTTTGAGTTGAGTAGAAAAAAGGAAGGACTTGTTGCAGTAGTAAGTTGCAAATGCTTTGGCTTCCACAGCATTTCAAATATCTTCCTGCAGATGTTATTGCTGTTATAAGGTCAGTTTATATGCAGTTTAAAACATATATATGTGTGTGTATGTATATATATATACACACAAATTTTGCTGTGTGTTAGTCAAAAGCTTTCTTACTTCTGGAAATCACTATTTCAAAGCTATACAGGTAACTTCACTAGCTTTTTCTAAATGTTAAAGATTTTGAGTTTAACTACAATAAGAATGGCTGGTTATTGTTTAGCATGTTTGATGTGTGTGAGAACTGCTGGGGAGTAGTGGAAAAGGATTGTTTCATTTATTATTTTTCTTACTCAACAACTAGAAACTAGAATCACTTTCAGATGTTCTACAATTTCATGAAGAATAAACTAGCCTTAGTGGAAGTCTCACTGTAGGTGGCAAACTATAAAAATAACTAAATCGTTTATCTTCAGAAAAGAAGATTTTTTTTCTTCCTTTTTTTTTTTCCCTCCCCTCAGGAATTCAGTGTCATTTGAAAGACATCTTGGGTCAGAAGAAAAATGTTAAGGATGCAGAATTAATGGTTTCAGTGAAGGAGGCTATGAAAGAGAAACTAATTCAGAGCTTAGGATGGCTTTCCTTAGAAATCAGAAGAAAAAATTTTAGTCTCAGGTGGAGGGTGCACACAGCACCTTAATACTGCAAACAGGTTAATGTGTGTATCCAGTTTGTGTTAAGTGCCGATGGTGAGCCTTCTTTGGCTTTAGGTCACTATGTGCTCTCAGCTCCACATAAAATTTCTACCTTTCCTTTCATTACATGCAATTGTTTGCACTGTTATCATTGGCAACCTCCTTAATGCTTTTTCTTTTTTCCCACTACGTGCTTGGGTTTTTTGCAGTACTGTTTGTTCAATCTCACTTCTTTAAGGCTCTTTTTTCATGACAGTATGATGAAAGCATTTCATTACTGTTTTTACAGAAATTTAATCCTTGCTTTGGCCTCCTAGATGTTTATCTATCTAGTGGTTGTAACTTTTTGTGTGTCCTCTAAAATTAAATGATGAGCTGTTCAGGAGAAGATACCAAACATCTTCTATAGGTTTTTCTAGTGTTTAGTTAAAAAATAAAAATGAACCTTCAGGGACAAATGCTTGTGTGGTATGCTAAGTGAAGAATGCATAGACTGGAAAAAAATTTCATGCAGTTTCAGTTTACTGAGCAAGCAGACAGTATGATAAACTAGAAATGTATCTCACAGAATATGAGCTTAGAACTGAATAAATCTGAAATCTGCTTTAAACCAGGGCAAGACCTTAAATGAGTTAACCAAAAGGTGTGGATTTTCTAGTGTTTGACTTTTTATTCTTTGTCACCAACTAAGCTTGAGAGAAGATGAAGGTAAGGGTAATTTCTTGTTTGGTGCAGATTTTATGAAGGAAAATGGAAGTTACACAGCAAGAGCTGCATGCTTTAGCTGACCGGAAAATGCCCGTCTTTTTTGTATTTCTTGTTGCTTTAGCCTAAAGCATTGAAAACTAACTGCACTGTAAAATAAAAAAGAGGTGTTAAAGGTGGGATTTGTGCCTTCCAGTTGCTATAAAGCTTTGTAGAGGTGCCAGACTGTATCTTTTCTGGAGGCTGGGAGGAAAAATATCTGCTTTACTGTGTTTTTAAGATGAACTTGAGCCTCAATTAGGGTAGTTACGGTAGAGTGTAATCTGCCGCATCTGGCTATTCCCACATGTGAATTTAAAGACTGGAACTGTGCTCAGTGAGTCAGAGGAGAGCATCCCTAGAAGAGAGGAGCTGCTCTGACGGCAGGGCAGTGGGCTAGACCAGGCTGCAGAGATAATAGCAACCCCCTCGATTTGCTGGCTTTGCTTGCAATGCTATCTGTGTGAACACCTTGCAGAGGAGCCGTAACACATCCCTGGGGTGCAGGCGAGTAGGTGTTTGTAAGCTGGGGGTATCGGAACAGCTGACTCCTCGCCATGCCAAACAGGATTAAACAGACTGACACGCTGGGATCGCTTCATTCAGTAAATCCTACCTGCTGCAGTAACGGGCAGCCGAGTGGCTGTAAATACTGGATCCTGGATTTAGGTACAGATATGTACGATAGAAATAACGGGCTGGGGGAGGAGGGTTGTTTGTTTGTCTTGGGATTGTTTTCCAGTCATAGGATCTTAGTAGGATGTTTGCTTTTCTCCTTCTCTCTCTGCCTCTGCTCTCCCCTCCCTCTTGACCCCAGTCAAAAAGTGCGGAGTATAACAGAAAGGACCTGCATGGGAAAGGCAGCAGTTATGAAATGAGTCTGCTGTGTAACCTGCTGGGATGCTATACAGTAAGCTCTTTCAGAAAAAGAATGCATGTACTACTTGATTATTTTTAGCTGAGATGTGGAAGTGAGAAATGGTAACTCTTGTTCTGTGAGATGTTAATAGGGGTAGTAATTTGTTTTAACAGCTTAGAAATTTTCTTAGAATAATGCTGCTAAACCAAAAAATAATAGTGTTTAATATTTGTCAGTTACTTTTACTAAGTTACTGTTAAGAAGTAACGTTTCGGGAATAGAGCTTGAAAGGAAAGGGTGGTTGGGAAATAAACTGGTCTGTAGGCAACTTGTTTAGAGCCATCATTGCTACTGAAATGAGTAATGTGGAAGAAAGCAATGCTGTTTCCATCATGACTGCAGAAACACAGGTAAGGTTGGGGATGTTCATGTTGAACTCAGTTGTTGCTGGGTCTGCATCGCCTTCTCTATTCTAATATTAACAGGAAATGATATTTGTCCTTGCCACTTTGTTGCTGCAGAACAAGTTTGATTCTCATGCATAACACTGAAATATCTGCAGGACAAAACAGTGCTAACCATCAGTGTCTGGAGCTGATGTAGCTGTTGGGATGCTTCCTTTTCAGTTGTTTGCAGCTACGTTCAAGTCTTGCATACCTGTTGCTGTATGCTGTGAGTTTATATGTAAAATAAGCAGCAGAAGGCCAGTTATGCCATTTGTTAGTAGCAAAATTGTTTTTATGGGTGGACCAAAAGGAGAGGGAAGATGGCAGGAGGATAACAAATACAGAATCAAGGATGTAATGGAAAGTAATCTCATAGGGCCGCATGTAAGTCTCAGTAGCTCCTGAAAGACAACAGGGCATCGGAGTACCAGCCAAAGGGAGTTAATGTTAGCAGGCTATCAGCTCTGATCCTGGCAATAGAGCTCTGATCTCAGAAAGATGCTCTGTAGCCCCCAGTGCTGTGTAATCACTTTCTAAAACAACGGTTATTGCAGATGTAAACAAGTACACAGTATCTTGGAAGTGGGGGGATGAAAGGAGTCGATTGCAAATAATAATTGATAGGCAGAATGCTTTGCAGCAAACTGTTCAACAGCAATAGCTTACCCAGAGCTGTGTCTGCCTTCTCAGCTGGAAGTCTGTTAATGGCATGGCAAGAGTCTTTTCCTCTTTAATGTTGCTTTGCGTTTTCCTGTCTTCACTCTTTTGCTTCATTTTTGAACTCTTATTGCTGCAGTGGTTACTCAGGCTTAGATCTATCTATTTTTTAATTCCAAAGTATTTTTAGAAAACCTGCTTTGTAAAATGCTGGGTGTAGCCAATTTTTATATAAATTAAGATCATAGACATGTACAAAGTTTTGTTGGGCAAGCATACGTGATTTCACAAGCATTTTTCCTTGTTCTCTCACTGTTTCTTAAAAACAGATGTCTGTGTATACAAGCCATGTTGTAAAAAAGCTCAATAGCCTTTCATAATAGGCGAACAAACATACTTGCATGCCCCAGTATAACTGTATGCTATTGCTTGAACTGGAATGAGAAAAATTATAACTTTGGTATTTCTGGCCACTACAAACTTAAAACTGATAATTTGGTTTTAGACTGAATATTCACAATGTACTGTACTGCATGATTTTATTGACAGAAAACTTCAACTGAGTCTTTGACTTTTCAAATTCCTTAAAAATTCTCTAAGTATGTTCAGTTTATTTTTCATCAGCATGTTGGATGCATGTAGTGCAATTGATAACTGTGTACTCCTGTTTAATTGAAGGATCCAAAATTTTTTTCCCACTTTTTCCTGAGGCCTGAGGAGGAAAAAATGCAATCAAATTGAGGGAGAAAGAAAATAAGGCCTTAAGTAATGAACTGGCAAGAAACTACTGAAATTAATAAATACATATTGTATTTTTGCCTTCATCTGACATCAGTTGGAGAAAGTAGTGGCGATGTTGGGAGGAAACCAATTCTCATGGTAATTCCACCCATTCCCATAACTTAAAAATGCTCTGCATTTGAGACAAGTGTGGATAAATATCGAAGTTGTTTATGGTTATCTGGCTGAAGAGAGAGTTGAGTAGTTTGTCTGGAACTGGATATTAGAAATCATAACATCTTTTTTCAGTTACCTTATGAGCTAGAGGAAACAATAGCATGTATGTATTTCAGTCCCTAAGTGGGTCACGTGAGTCTATATTTCATTTGGGAAATCTGAGAGGCAAATCTCATGGATGAAGTCCAGGGAATAAATCTACAGAACCAAAATTTATCCTGAAGTTATTAACCATCTGGGGGCCAGTTTGGAGGAGGAAAGGTGGTCGTAGGAGTACGGAGAGTTCTCATTTAGCTTTGAAGAAATGTACTTATTAGGCTTGCAATAGATGGTTTGAAATAATGTGTATGAATCAAACTAGCATTTTTTTTCCTTTCATAACATTTTATGGCATATCAAGCCCCAGAAATCATTCATCCATAAAACAGGATGCTTTTACTATAGAGTAATTGTTAGCAAAGTGTGTCCAAGAAGAGGATAAGAGGTCTCTGAGGACTAGGCTCAGAGGATGCAGTGGGAGAGTCCAGTATTACTAATGGGTTGGTGTAATTCTTGGCGTAGATCCACCTCTACACTTTGAAAATCTATTCTTTTAGAATACAGATGGAAGCTGTTAAATATGTGCTGTGTTTGCTTTTCCATCTCCACCAAAAGAGCATGCACCAAGAATCCTCCTGAAACTGAGCTCATGTGTCAGCTGTATAGTTCAGTATGCAAAGGTGCTGCTTATTGACCTGTATGTCCTTCCTCGCTGTTCTTGCAAAAGGGCTTTTTTGAATTTTCAGGCTTCAAGACTTAGAAGAAGGTTATCTTGTGCTGTTTCTTGGTTAGTAAAAACTGAAGTACATGTCAGATACTGCCAGCTTACTTCCCCTGTGCTTGCACATGTGATCCAGCTGCTTCCCTTGTGTCAACATGAGCAAGCACACAGGCAGCCAGACCAGGGAGTTGATCTAGCAGAAAACATTGTACCACTCCCTTGCTACCCTCAACACCCCTCCCTTTGTCCTCCCAAAATGAATTCAGATGTAAGAGCTTATGCAGGAAGACTGATGTCCTTTCACAGCTGTCATCTTTACTTGTGAACTTGAAGATTTCAGGCTTGGGTTTCTTGCTCTGAATGAGGACGTAAGATCCCCAGGTATCCCTGTTTTCATCTGAGCTACTCCAAATTTTTCTCCCCTATGGTTTGGATGTATCTCTTCGGTCAAACTTGCCATATTTTGATTCATGTAACTTTCATGTGTATTACTTGCTTTATGAAATAAGCTGAGACTGAACAGCAGTGTGGATGGAGTTAGCCCCAAGCAGTCTTCTCCTCTGATCCTTGGGAGTCTGTTCCCTCTACTGCAGTGTTTTCTCGTCTGACCTCTTATAAGTACTGCATGAAATGTAGTAACTTAAATTGGCCTGTTACTACCAACTCCTTGTCAAGCCAGCTACTCAGCTCTTAGTTTAAAAGATTTTTGAAAGATGTAAAAGGAAAATGTATACTATTCTGAAGGAGATGTTGTTAGGTTTGTCTTGCAAACTTTATGTAATGAGTTGTACATGTAACTCCATTTTTGTAATAAGAAAAAATATATATATTTAGGCATTTTTGGGTTTTGCTAAGATGACTCTATTCCAGTTTATCATTAATGAAGAATATTCAAAATTTGAAGTAGGAAAGAACTTCTAGATTTAACTTCAAAATGGTGATGGGAAAAAAGTACTCAATACCAAGAAGGCTTCCCAAATGCAGAGGAAGACAGACCCCAGAATGAATATTGATACATTTTGAGAAGGGTGGAGTTTGATTCTATACAGGAAAATTGCAGCTGCCTCTTCACCTCCTCGACAAATCTGTTTTTCTCTGAGAGTACCTGTAACCAAAGCCTTTGGGACAGGTATTTTTGGTATCATGGTGAAAAGTCTGTATCTGAGTGGATAGGCTTAACCTGAGCAAAGCAGAAATGCCTCAACTCACATTTCAACTTGTCTCTTGCTTTATTACAGCTCTATTTTAAATGAATTACTTCAGTGAAGCAGCAGGATAAGAATAAGCTATCACTTTACGTAATGAAAGTTCCCTCAAGGTGCTCATTGCTAGACTAGTAACGAACAACATGTTCATAATCTCCCTTTGAATGTGGCTGCAAGCAGCTGTAAAAATCCATTGAATCTGCCCACCAAGGCTTGCTCTGACTCATTCTTTTAATAGAGGTGATGAGAATAACAGAATTTAGGTGGTGTAAGTATACCGCGTCCTGCTTTGAAAAGACCACGTTAATAATGTAACAATTCCCTGTAAGGATAGGTTTTCTTCAGAGAATAGGAAAGTATGTTTCTTAGACCACATTTTTTTCCTTGTTTTTGAACATGGGATTGGGCACCTCCAGTCCATTTCTGTGAATTAGTGTTAAAAAAAAAAAAAAAAAAAAACATGTAACGCTATTTGATGAGGTAGTTTGCTCTAAGAAGAAAGCTTCATAGAGGTCAGCTGCTGAGATGCATTGTATGAAAAGCAGGGGACCTGATTAAAAGAAAAAAAAATCAATGCAGAAAAGAAGGGAAGCTAATTAAATTCTTTGTTTCCTTCAAATAATTCATGTTTCCCCTAAATTTAGGCTTACGGTTGAGTCTATAACTTAAAAAGGTGATTAACAATGATCTTTGTTGTGTAGAAGTTACTATTGATACCGATCTCTTCCCCCCTGCCCTTTCTGACTAATTAAAGCAAATAATAAAAATTCTACTTTATTGCCTTTCAAAAGAAGTGTTTTTGCTTCTTTTATTTGCCTTTTTTTTTTTTTCATTTTGATTCCTACATGCAAAGCAGTTTTGGACAGCTCTACCGTGATGCTATCACATTCTCCTGTGGCCACTTAGGTAGTACTGGATGGGTGGGAGCTGGGGAATGATTCTAGGAACTGAGATTTAGATGACTGAGAGTTCATGACATCAACTTTCTTCTGAGCCTTTATTGGGAATAATTGTGAAGGAAATAAAAACAACAGTTGCATGGCAAAAAGTAGCTTTTTTGTGTGCGCAATATGGGCTTTTATCATGCCAAAGAAAACTCAGCAGTGCATATGTTATTTCTGAAGAGACTGTAATCAAATTAATAACGTGGCAATGATGGATTCTGTTTTTAGTATTCAGTGCAGTCTGGGTTTCATACATTTTAATTGCACTTCGAGATAAAATGTCACATCTTTTGCTAATTTATAGGTTGCTTGTTTTAAAATACATTTATACAAGAGTTATCTTTCCCCTTCTAACTCATTCAGCTTCTTTTTTTCCAAGATTGATGAAGTTGTAGAGGAGCATCTTCCCCTTTCCTGATCTCTTACCATGCTTCACCCTGAAAAGGCATCTATGTAGAAGTCTGCAGTTACGATTTTAATAGCTATCTGCTAGTCAACCTTGACTGCGAGTCTGTTTAAAAAAATATTTCCAGCGTGGCTAACCTTTATTAAAATCATGTGTGCTCTTGCTGCTTTGCTCAGGTTACATTTCCATCTGTAGATAAAAAGTCTAAAAACAGTTCAGTTTCCAATCACTGTCATCTAAGTCTGCTCTTGATAATGGCGTTATTGAGCAGGGATTGAGCCCGGAGGAAGTTGTCTGTCAGCACCTACAGCCATCTAGCTGAGCAGTGTGGAGGCTGATAGCAGTGGCACGGCTGTATGTGTGCTCATGAATACTCCAGGTAGTCTGTGCGCTAAAAAGGTTAAGGTTTTGCAACACAAAACACTGTTAGTAAAATTAGTTTAGATCTATATTAAGTGAATTGGATAAGGAAACATCTTTTCTATGTATTAATTTTGGAGCACAAATTTTGTCATGGTTTTAGCAATTCTCTCTCTCCTCCCAATTCACTTAATTACCTTCTTAATTTATTTTTTGAGCTACAACAGCAAAGTATTTAGAAAGAGAAAATGACCACAGTTATTGTAATAGCCCCAAAGCTAAATGATATGAGTATATTATTATTAAGCTTATGGCAGAGTTCCTAACTTGAGATTGATGTGTTTGCACAGCTGTTGCTAAAGCTGTGGCTCCAAACAATCGCTGGTTGTTCTAATGAACTCTTCTGCTTTGAATCAAGAGGATGGAGGAAAAAAAAAAGAGACTGTTAAAATCAGTGTTGGATTAGTATGTGTATTTATGTTAACATGTAACTGCAATAGGTGAAGAGAAGAGGAAATAAGTATTTTTTTTAGTGTGAGTGTTCTAATAACTTTTTTTTAAAGAAATAAAATTATATAGAAGTAATTATTTCTTTTCTGTTACTTGTTCTTCTAAGTTAATATTACCACTGTGTATTGTCTCTTTATTTACATTTATGGGCTTTATTAATAGCCTTGAATATATGATCATGAATTATTATCAATATCTACGCTTTGTGATTCAAAGTATCTGTTTATTGACTCTTACCACATATTTTCACAATTTTAATAGGGAGTTGTTGGAGGTTTTCTCATGTGTTGGAATTTTTTAAGGCATTGGTGGGGGATGGAGAATAAAATACATCTGCTTTCATCTTTCCCTGGAGTCTACTCCTTTGCAAATATCTGGCAGAGGTTATACTTGCTCTGTTTTTTTCAATCTTCTGGACAAAAGGAGAAAAAAAAAGTTGGTTTAGCAGCATTTTATGCTGATTTTACATACGATAGTTTTTTGTCTTCATAATTGTGAAGTTTGTTTTTTATTGCTTTTGCTAGGGCAATGAAAGCTAATTTCCTCCCTACCTGTATGTATCTTCTCAATTTCAAAATTGCACCAATAGAGCTGTGCATCCCCTACTTCCTTCTGAGATCAGATTTGCTTGAACTCACTTGCAGTAATATAGCTAATAAGCAGCTTTTTTTCTGGAGGAGTGAAGATATTCTAAAATCTTAATAGGATAAATTCCTGTTTGGATGCTTTGCACTGTTGAGCTTTCGCTCAAGGAAGTACAGCATGTGCTGCTTTAAATAACGTCTGAGATTGTAGTTCTTCCTAATGAGCTTCCCAATTTCTGCAGGCATGCTTCCTTTCTTCTCCTCCCCCATATCTTTCTCTGATTTTCAGTAGAGCTGAAGACTTGATAAATGAATCTTTTTTGTTGTTTGTTTTTCCTTTTGGTTGTCTGCTCTGTTATCTGCATTGATAGGGCGTTTTTCATATCTGTTCATGTCTTCCTCTTCTGGACTGTTGCACGTGGCATATCAGACAGGTTGCTGTGCTGCTTCATAACTATTTTGCGGAGTGGCATTTATTTTGATCCATTTCAGATGGCAACATTACTTTGCAGCAAAAATTAAAGGAGCAGATTATAAAACACTGCAGCTCAGTAACAGATGAGTAAAATGGATTGTGCAGTTGCCCTGATTAAAAACGGAAACTGCTTGTCACAGATCTTGTGTAAATAGTGGCTTCCATTTGTAGTAAGTGACACACAGCTTTCCACCAAGAGTAGAGCCACATCGTTGCTGCTAACATCACGCCGCATGGCTCTTCAAAAGTAGGTTGCACTCAGCATGCATGAGACAAATGGCTTGTCAACAGCCAGCAAAACTTTCTGCTTAGTGTCTTAAGCGCCAGCACTGCCTATGAGGCCCAGGCCCAGAGCTTCTGCCTTCACTCTTTTCCTTCTTTGGCTCAGAGCTTGCTTCTCCCCACCAGCTAGCTGCTTGATTTTGTCAAAGGCTGAGAGCACTACAGCTCTGAGCAGTGGGAAGGAAGCTGATGCTGCCAGCTCCCACTGCTCCAGGAGCTGTGCTGTGCCCTCTGCCAGCTTCTTGTGCCGGCATCTGAAACTAATAAGCAGTGACATGAGCTGGGGCAAGCTAGGGGTGAGGGCTGTGTGTGGCTCTGCTCTGCTCCAGGCTGAGCTGCAGGCTGAGGCCTTGGGCCTGCACCATGGCAGGTGCTGGCATTCACTGCTCCTGTGGCACCCGTTCTGCTGAAGGAAGAAGCGGACAGGCCATGCCTTCATCAGATCTTCTGATTTGGTCATCTTAAAGGAGCCGGAGATTGCTCATGCCAGGGCATCTGGGGGGAAAAAAGCATATAAAGAAGACCTCTTAAAATGTGCATGTCTCTCTGTAGTAAAACTGCAACACACACACACACTTTTGAAAATGAGTGATGTAGTTGAGACTTTGTGAAAAATCTCAGCAGTGACAATTGGATTTTAAAGGTTGTATTTTAAGGGATGTAGGAAAATTACATTGCTGTGGAAAAAATTGCTTTCTGACATAGAAAATAAGTATTTCTCTTATTTTCTTTTTCTGTTTGCACTGGAGAACTTTCACAACTATTTAATGGAATGAGGGTGGTACCTTAATATTTCTAATTACATGGTTTGTGTCAGTCCTTCTGAGGGAGGAGTTGTGTGTAACTAAATCTGTCAGTGAAAATCTTGCCGGTTGTAGCTCTGCAGAGGAAGTATGTCAAGTGATGTAAAATGTTATCTGTAGGAGGCACTAGTGAGGTGCCAGAGATAGGTAACTAACTGATGTCCCAAAGAAACCTACTGGAGACTGCTCATGAAAAGAAGAGAACTTTGTCTGAAAATTAGAGCATGGGTTTCTGTTTATCAGCTCTGATGTAAAAGCATGCAAGCCCTGTGCAATTAAGGATTAGTAGAAGTACAGTCCCCATCTAGGGGAAGATGCATAATTTAGTATAATTAATTATACTAAAATGATCACTTTGATCCGTAGAGATATGATAGAGGATAGCTTGCTTGTTGCGCTTAATAGACTTTATTGGACTGGCATAGGATGAGAACTTGACTGACAAACCGACAACCGACATAAATCTGTCTGTCCTGCCAGGCACATGGATGTGGTTGTCTTTAAGTTCGAGCTGAAAGAGTTGAGTTTAGATCAAGACATTGATCATTAAAATATAAACTGCATACAGGGAAGCTGATTAATCTGTTAAAAGCTGGTGGTTTTCACAAACTGGGAAACTGAACTTAAGTAACTTCTAAGTGCTTCCTACTTGTGACAAAAAAAAAAAAGATATTTCTTTCCAAAAGTAGTATTGAATAACAGCTTGTTGCAGAGGTTGAAGTACCCACAAAATCCACTCTCTCCTTCTGAAGCACTACCTTGCACTTGCAGTAATACACAAAATTTAGGTTTGGGGGTTTTTTATCCATGTGGTCTTAACTCCAGGGAGTACAAACAGAACTACTTCTATTCACCTGAGAAAGTGTTTCTTGGCACAGTATTATCCCTTCTTCCTGCTGAAGAAAAAAAAAAAAGTGTGGATGCAAAACCATCCAGCAGGTGTAAGAGGAGGATTTTTTTCAGTGTTGGTGTTTAGCTCACAACTAACAGTGGTGTGTTTACAGCTCTCCCCTTGAGCAATTTATAATGCATATGAAATTGTTAAACATTTTAAAACCTTAATTTCTGAACAGGGTAGAAAGGAAGGTACGAAAGGATATTTGGAAAAAAGAAAAGAGTATGAGATGACAGAACAGTAATAACATAAACAGTGTATTAAACCCTTCAGGCATGTAACACTGATTTTCTGTCTCAAATACATTGTATATTCGTTTTGCACTTACTCAGATATTTTCTTCATTCCTTCTTCTACTGATATCGCAGATAGGTTTGTTGGATGACTTTTTTCAATTTCAGAAAGACCTTTGGAAGTTAAGCTGACAATGCCTGTCTCCACCTCTCTCTTGAGGTTTTCTGTGTGTTTGTTTTAAAATTGCAGACATGCTTGTGGGGCAGCTTAGGATCTCATTAAAAGAAGTTGACTAGTATCTAGCCTCAAGCTTAGAATTCCAGTCTATCAGATATTAACACAATCATCCTTTGATAACTTGAAAGGTTAAATTATTGAATATATTTAAATCTAAATGGTCTGGGCATGTATGTGCATCAGTCACAATTAATATAGACAAATCATTAATCTGGGAAGATATACTAAAGAATTGAGCTATCTTCTTTTAGCTACACACACTGAAAATATTAGAAAATATATTTCAGCATAGAGCATAACTTGAAATAAAAGACTGAAAAGATTTGCTGAACAGAAGTTCATAGGCAGTGTGTTCCACTTCTTCAGTCTCATTTGTATCTAGATTTGCGTTTATGTGTTGAATACTATTTTTTTGCATTCTATGAAAATTATTGACAATTAATGAAAATTATCTTTGTATCATAAGTGAAATTAGTGCTTCCCGGAGAGCATCGGGGAAATTCCACATTTGCAAGCTTAATAAAGCTAAAACTGTATTGTCTTTAAATGGTAACTGCTTTTATGGTGGTTTGTTAAAGCTGAAACACATCTAATGTATTTTGATATATGTTCCAGTATTGGTTTACAAAAACTGTGCAGTAAGGGTCCAAGGAGGATATCCAGCAGGAGAGAACTAAAATTCTTGACATGCATGGAGTTCTGAATGGTCTCGTATGTGGCATCTTGACTGCAAAAGAAATTCCCAGGCAGAAACTGCGTGTGTCCACAAGTAAAATAAGCTTCTCACTCTTTTTCTTTTTTCAAGCCTTCCCCATCTCATCTAATAACAAATGATGACTGTATGATTGGGTCTTTATGGGCTTTCGTTATTAGGTAACTTCCTCTGAAGCAAAATTTGACTTGGCTCAAAATGGAACGTGCTTGTTTGTAGGTAGATATGGGCTTGGAGATTATTGCTTCCAATTGCACCCAACTTACATATTAAATTCTTGCATTTTTTTGAACCAACAAGCAGCTCTCATCCCCAAATATTTGTAATGTACCTACATCACAATTTACAGATAGCTGACTAGTTGCCCTGTGTGACAGCCTGCTTTTGTGGGCTCTTCGGTCTGTACAGGCCATGGCAGTGGACAGGACTTGCAGTGGTAGTGTGGCACACCATGTAGGGGCCTACCAAGCTTGCTTTGCTCCATTTTATTTTATTTTATTTTATTTTATTTTATTTTGTTTTTAACTCCTTGCCCAATTTCTGTTTCATAGTCCCCAGAGCGGGTGGGTGAGGTGTTTGCAGCATTCTGGTTTTAGATGGTGCAGAGCAGGCATCAAGGAGACTGGTTGATTCCCTAGGTAAGGAAGTCGGGTTTTTGTAGCCCCTTACTCTCCTTGTAAATACAAAAAGTCTAAAAATGGCAATATGGAAATAGTTAATATGAAGCAGAGTCTTTCAAGTCATCAACTAGCTCAACATGGCTGATTTATTTTTTACGAAAAAAACAGTTTATTAATTGCAGATGTGCATGTTTCCAGTGTTAAGAAAGCTGGGACTAGAATGAAAATTACCATTTCCCTTTAAGTTTCAAAAATTTGTCTGTTCATTGAAGGTAACTTTATCTTCTGGTTTGAGGGGGGTTACAACCCACACTGCCTGCCCTTTTTCTTTTACTTAAAAATATATTTATGGACTCTCAGTGAACTCTCTGACCTTAGCAACAGAGCAACATATGTGATTTTACTTGGAGAGAAATGGAAGTTAAATGCCCTCTTTTCTTATTGTGGCTATGCATTATAAAACAAAGCACATCCCTTAGTTTTGTTTTGTTTTGTTTTTAATAAGCTATTGAATTATAAAGCTGTCTCTACTTGAGTAAATGGTGGTTTTATTAAATTCGATGGTTTCTAGTTGGATTGGTGTTGCTATGTGTGATTGTTATATGCGTTGGGGTTTTTTTGCTCTCCAAGATGGCCATCTGTTGCATTTATCTTTTTCGAAAAGGGAATCTGACACTCACTAGAAAGTTTACTGTACTTGAAGCACAGTTGGGGTTTGCATACCCCAAATTTATTCCATCTGTTTTGGTTTAAAAAGTCCATGTTGTTCTTGGTTTAATTTTTGAATACTCCTTTTTTCCTCTTAGCACGTTTTAGTGATAAAATATTCTTGAGCAACCCTAGAAAAACAATTTGTTATGTAGTCACAAAGGAAACAAAGCCAATTTTAGCATAAACATTCCCAAGCATAGTAATCAATCAAAGTGTGTATCTCTGATTAGATAGATAGATAGATATGGTATATAGTGATGGGCCAGGCAAAAATAAGACACACCCAAATGGCTTTTCTCAGAGTGAAGATTAAAGGTCTTTCATTTTGTGTTCTTGAAAACCTCCTATATTGGATACTGATATTCCCCAACGTTTGAATCTGACGGTGTGTCCACTTAAATGTATGAACTTGAACAACTTTTTTTTTTTTCATGACTGTGCCCACGTATTGTGACCCTGGGCTAGAAATACTGATCTGAGGAAACTCATAGGAGTAGGAATTGCAGAATCTGGACTCCTGGGAGCTGGGATAGGATGGGAAAATGGACAATAAAAGGTCTCCCTGGAAAAACACCGCAGTGTTTTATTTGCACTGAGTATTAACATTGATCTATGAGACTGCGGGGGTGTTTTCTGCAAATTTAAGGAGGCCGGGGGGAGGAATCAGGTCTGAAGAGACTAGTGGGTTGACATTCCATTTGGGTTAATACAGGTGATGTTAAACCTTTTTATTTTTCCAACACTTTTTAAGTAGAATTTGATATTTAGACTGATGCTTTTATGGCAATGCAGTATTTTTTATTAATTTTAGGCTTTTTCTTATCCCCCAGTGCTTTCATAGGCAAAGGGGAGCAGTGCTATCATTTTGGTGTACTGCTTACACTCCGTCCACTTTTATGATTCCCTGAAGCCCTAATAATACGTACTTCATATTAAATCTTGCAGAAGAGAAGATGAGAAGCAGTTACATGCTGCACACCAAATGAAAATTAATGCTGTGTGGGAGGATATGGCTGAAGTATGTGCTGTGAAACATGTCTGGCTGACATTGTTTTGTCTTTTAGATCCTCTCCACTTCAGTGGATTGTATGCATTTCTTCCTGCTCTCTTCACTCCTCCTGCCCACAAACTGTTGGCTGCCTTGAGTTAAGAGTAGGAGTGGTACAGCAAAAGTGCATTCAGACGAAAATACTACTTTCCCACACTTTCAGGGGCTCTTCATTGTATCGCTTGTTTTTATGAGAAATTCATTATTTCATGTGTTGACTGTCAAAAGGATGAGCAAAAATTTGAGGAGGTTTTAGAAAAAGGTTTTATTAACTGCTGGCATGTTAGATGCTCAGGGATAGGCATGTTTATGTAAAAATAAATCTTACGCAATCAGTTACTGCACCACAATGCTGCCTTTTCCTCAGCAGGGAATAATTGTAAAGGAAAGAAATGCCAACAGATACAAAAACACAAAACAGTTAGTGCTTGGTGAACTTCATTGTGAAGGCCTAATTGCTTTTTTTAATAAACAAATGAACGTACTCTGTTTTATTTGTGGATGGACTTATATGGACCCTTATTGGGACCCGAAAAATATATACAAATGGAAGAAAATAGGCTGAGTGCTTATAACATCCTAAAAGTCTTGAAAGCACAAATTCAGTTTGTGCTTTGAGAAACTTATTTACGAGAACCCCACTACTGTTCTCTGCTCTTCTGTGTTCCATTAGCAGGATGGCAGAAAGTTATTGAAGTATCCATCAGCTGATACTTGCTTAGATTTCTGAAATGAGAAATCTGGTAAAAAAAAAAAAAAAGATGCATGATACAATAAAGGTAAAGGTGGATTTGGTGAAAGAGCAGTCTAACTTCTTACAGAGGTTTACAGGGAGATTGTTTAGATTCCCGTGGAGAGTTTGCAGGTGACTGGGAGTTTTGTTTGGATTACTTTTTTTAATAAACAGACTATTTAAAAATGAAATCAGTAGTGATGTGGGTGCTGATGACTAGTATGCTTGCTTTTCAAACATACTTGCTGACGATCCTTAAACAGTAATTCACAGGCCTTAGAGGGATCTTCAGACTGCAAGTTGAAAACTGTGGTTACAGGTAATTAATTTCTTCCATATGTTTCCTGCTTCACCGGAAAGAAGTGTGTAGTAATTCTGTAACACTCACGTCTCTACATCTTGAGAAAAAGGTGACTAACATAATTCTGCATCTGCTTTCTGATGGTACCCATTCTTAAGGCCTTAAACCAGGTTGATGGTATTGTAGGAGGTCTGCTTAGTCTTGTGCAGCATGCTTACAGTTGTGGCTAGAGAGTAATTCTGTAGATGCATCCTGATTCTGGATTTAAAGTGCTAGTAACTAGGTTGCTGGACTGAAAGTATGTTTTATGAAGTTTATCTTCTTTATGGAAAAACAAAAAAGCAGTTATTGGTCTGGATGTGTACATTCAGTATAACAGAGCAGACCTTAGCACAAGAGCTGATGTGTTTTAACAGTCACGTGCCTGTTAATGGACGCAGATTTGGTTTTATTGGAACAAACTGGAATGTTTATAAACAGCCTGATCACAATTTTGGTTTCCAAGGAAAGGAATGTCTCTTTTTTTTTTTTTTTCTCGGTATTTTGTATTTTTTTTTAAGATAATCCTCTTTGAAACACAATGAACAATTATGGAAAAAGGTGTTGTCTTATTTTATTTACATTCTATGTCTCTTTCACCATCTTAGCTGTGGCTTTCAGGCCAGAATTTGCTCTTAATATTCTATGGAAACAGAGCAGGCTCACATACTGGTGTGTAGATCCAAGATTTGTGTGTTTCCAGTGAAGTGTATTGCTACAACAGTGACCTTATTATCCAACAAAATTCAAACTACCTCTGGTCAGACTGGCAATATGCCTCTTATGGAAAAGCTGCCAGAAGAGGTGACCTGAACATCTGTGTCAAACTTCAAGAAGGAATGCAAACACTGCATTTAATTCCCAGCAGAAGAAAAATTCAACAAAACATGATTTATGTCATCTTTATATAAACTAGCTATCTACAAAAGTGCACACACAGGGGAAAAAAAAAAAAAGGAACCAACATACTTGACAACCTAGCAGAGTCTTGTTAATATTCTGGTGCTAGGTAATATTCATAGGAGTGGCATTATGAGAATGTGTCTTTCTTCATATAAAAAAAAATATATATATATATATATATGCTTTTAGGGAAAAGAGCAATCGGGGAAAGAAACGTTATGCTGCATGGGAAAAATCAATGTAGTCTCACAATAGCTCACCCAGTGAGTGTTTATTATAAGCATACTCTATGCTCCAAGTGCCTTGGTGGGAAAGTAATATTGACCTCATATGCATATAGCTATTGCTATGTCCTTTGACTATGGAACTTTTCAGGCATTGTCATGCTAAGAAATACTGCTGATCCTGAGACTTGAAGAAATGGGCCTCTAAACATAGTTGTTCTCTTCTTAAAAAAAAAAAAAAAAAAAAAAAAAAAGAAAGGAAAGTAAAACTCCAAGAAGATTTAAACAAAATAAACAGATATTTAGCTGTTCTCTTGATTCTTCTTTCCCTGTCTCCCAGGGTAGAAAATAAATAAATAATGAAAGTAACTAGAGCATTTGTAATGAAATTTGGGATTTACAAAATTTTGCTTGTCTCACTGAGGTAAAATTTTTTGCTTTTTGTGTCCATGCTTAAAGCAATATGCATTAAAGGATAAAATAATCATATCATTCCATAAAATCAGGTTATATATTGAAAAAATAATCTATTAACAAATAAGTATCAGTAGTGCTGATATGAATTATAATAATTGAGTCAGTCAGAACTACGTAATGTTTGACTGCTGTAAACAAAGTGCTTATTTGTGGGTGGCCATGTGCAACATGGACGGTGATAGCTCTAGTGTTATTAAAGGCCAGTTTACTTTAAAGTAATTTTGTCTATTCTTGCATATATCCAATCTGAGTCTATGAGATAGTCCTTAGGGTCCTTAAAACTGCTCTAGTAGCATGTCTTATATTGAGCATAGTAAGTTACGTGTCAGTTTTTGGGAGGTCAATGCAGGTTTCTAATAGGGTTTATGCTTACTATGTAGTTTCAAGTGACGTGAACAGCTGACAGGAGTAGCCTACTAGTTTTCATATGTGTGATTTGATGGTTAATGCTATGTTACCATCAGTCTTCGATTTGCAGGAGATGATAATGCGTTTTAAACTTTTTTTGAGTCAAACTGATGGAGGGTTTACACAAATGAACTACCAGTCATTTGCCTTGTTTCTCCCTTACAAGTATCTCATCTTTAAAATGCTCTCCTCGTTCTTTTTTTTTTTAGACTCCCTTTCAGTCTCCAGCAATGATGCCAGTCCTCCTGCTTCAGTAACATCGCTTCAACCCCATATGATTGGAGCACAGAGTTCCCCGGGTCCCAAGCGCCCTGGCAACACTTTGAGAAAATGGCTTACCAGTCCTGTGAGGCGTCTCAGCAGTGGAAAAGCAGACGGGCATGTCAAAAAACTGGCCCACAAACATAAGAAGAGTAGAGAGGTTCGCAAAAGTGCCGATGCAGGCTCTCAGAAGGACTCTGATGATAGCGCAGCAACCCCACAAGATGAAACTATTGAAGAGGTGAGTGTTGAGGGCAACTGCCCGAGACGTGTTTCTGTGACTCCGCTAAAACTACATGTTTTCTGGTAAAGGTTCTCTCTTAAGTTGATGCTCCAGCAGTTGAGCTAAGTGGCTTGTGCCTTGTACTACTCATTCCTGATGGCTGCTGTTCTCTGCATAAGTGCTGTGCCAGGCATACTTTGTGCCCTTCCAATAAAACACTACGCAATTGTTCCCTTTTACCTGACTTGAATCTGACTAGCAGTTTTGGTAGTTATGATATAGAAAACTGGTCTTAGATATGCCCAGTTAATTAGTTCTTATTTTTCTTGCTCCTGATGTATTGTGCTGCAAGCTTGGAACACCAGTGAGTTATACAGTGAATATAGGGAAAGAAAAGACTAGTGACTTGGTAGCATGGAGAAGTGGGAGAAGTGCTTTGGGAAGGAATATTGGCATCTGTCCTTGAATGCCAGACTGTACAAAGAGACTCTCTCTGGTGCAGTTGCAGCCTTGTTTTGAGGGCATCATTCTGCAGTTGTGTGAGTGAGGGAAAATCTACGACCAGGTTTCCTCTTAAAAGTGAGGAAAGAACAATAACTGTCTATGGTGTCTTCCTTTAAATGTACCTAAATTATCCTGTGAAGTCAGTTGCATTAAACTTTGGCTAATTTATAGTTCCTTGTGTAGTTGGAAGGACTGCCTTTCAACATGACTGTAAAAATTATACAGGCAGTCTGCTTTCACTACTTTAAAGTGGAGCTGCATGTTTCAATTAGAAAGGATGATTGACAAAATACTTCTTGTACTGTTTTTTTGTAGCCTTCAGACATCTCGATATGAAGGTCAGTACTTCCAATACAAAGTCCTTGAGTTACTAAGTTAGTAAAACGCAACTTTAACTTCACAGAACCGAACTTGGAAAGGAAGTATTTGGTAACAACTTTCTGTAGTAAATTTCAAGCTGTCTGTCTGTTTCCCAGTATCTCAATCCATCTGCTTTTGCCCCAGACACTGAAAACATAATCTTCAGCATAGGCTTTTTTTTTTTCATTGTTGAGGAGTTGACCTGTGTGTGTAGGATCATCTTGACTTGTTGGGAGACAGGTGAATCTACAGAACTGTCTTAAGACAAGCTTGTGTTTAACAAGCTTCATGCTACTGAGAAGGCAATGGAGCTTGAATGTCTTCATTTTATTTACAGAGAGGTCGGAACGAAGGGCTGAGCAGTGGCACTCTCTCCAAGTCATCCTCTTCAGGCATGCAGAGCTGTGGAGAGGAAGAAGGTGAAGAGGGAGCAGATGCTGTACCACTTCCTCCTCCCATGGCAATTCAGCAACACAGTCTTCTCCAGCCCGATTCGCAGGATGACAAGGTAGGAAGAGGAAGCAGGGAAGGCTTCGCATGTTGAGACGGCCTCTGCCAAAATCTTCCTTCTGTCTCCAGAAGTCTTTGTAGAGTATGTAATACATCTTTATGGTAGACAAAAATTATCAACATGCAACTTCAGACAATATTAAAAGGGTTTCCTGTGGAAAGTGTGTGAATGAACTGTATATTTTAAATGCAGAGGTGCAACAATTTTTCTACTGGACCTTTCTATGTAGAACTGAGAAGCTTGATGTTTTTGCAAACCTATTTACATCTGTTTAACAGATGTCATATTTAGTGATTAGAATTTAATGGCTTTATAACCATACCTTTGGTACTCAAGTTAAAATATGTGCAAGTAAAGTTTATCTGGAGAAATGAACAGTTATATATTGGAAACCTTTTTAGATCATAGACTGTTCACTAAACCCTATTATTTTGGATAGCCTCATGTTTGGGGAAAAAAAAAAAAAAACAGTGTACATACCTTAACAGAAAGAGCTGTTGATGTTGACTTTAAGTTGTTTTTGTATAGTAGCATATTTTTATTATTTTTTATTTTTAAATGTGTGCTTTTACAGCTGTGCCACAAAGTTAATATCCAAGTAAGGATAATAATCCAGCTGTTGGGCTTTTTTGGTGTTGTTTTTTTTGTTGTTGTTGTTTGGTTTGTTTTTGTTTGTTTTTTAACAAACAAAAGCACATTTAAATTGAGGGTTGAAACTTCTGTTTTAGTAGATGAAATTCTGGGATATAGGTAGTAACTGTGTGAAGGAGTTCTTACATGCATATAACCAGTTTTTCTTAAATGTTATGAAGTTCATACATTTAGAGGGTTTATTTCAATTTTCAACATAGATTGAATGTTTAGGGGACAACTGTCAAGCCAGGAAATTAAGGTTTTTAGAATAGAAACAGTCTGGACTTGCATAGCAAATACTCACATTACAATGGTCTACCCATTTTGTTGTTTAAAATTTTTAACCATTGTAATATAGTGTAAAGACTCTTGATGAATATTGTGAGTTTATCGTCGCTATTTTGAGTGATGAAGATGTCATTGACAGCTTTGGCTGATCTCGTTGACTTTTTTTTTCCTTTTATCTGACTGCTTTCCAGTAGGGATCTCAATCATCCCTGAAGCTGTCATTTGTAGGATCAAACTGGCTGGCTTCCATGTTCTATGTGTATTTATTTCCTACATGTTTTCTGAATTGGAATATTATAATACACAAGTTGGGGTGAGGGGAATGTTAATATTTTGGGAAACACTTCTGAAACGAAACAGGCAAAAACAGGCATTTTAAAATCTTGCTGACCTTCAGACCTGAGAGAATATTTTAGGGCTAGAAAATAAGAATCTCTCTTTGAGGTTAAGGAATAGAATAAAAATAATGTTGGTGAAAATATATTAAAGCTTCTGCTGAGAAGCTGCCATATTTGCATGTCCCTTCAATGATACAAAAAGAAATTATAAGAAAGCCATATAAAAATTTGTCCAGATAAAAGTGGCTTTTGCTTATTATTAGTTATTTTTATACAGCAAGAACAGTTATTTGAAGAGGTATGCTTGTAACTTCATTCTAAAGAAACCTTCTTACAAGTTAGTTAAAATTTGGTACAGTTATATGCTGTGCCATAACTGTTCAAAATAAAGCTGTTTCTTCTGAGGCACATCGTTTTGATGCAGCATCTGCATGGTGGGAAGCAAAGTCCCATCATGTAGCAGCCTTGAAGTTTGTATGTGCCACCCTGAAGTCCACGCACTGAAACAGAACACCAATTTTCAGTACCTAAAGCAAATGCTTTTTAGGTACACAAAAGTGAGAAGCCAGAGCCATTTTACCCAGCAGAACTCAGTTGGCTCTATTGACAGAGTCACTGATTAATAGAGGCTCACAAACAAATCCCCTGCCGTCTGCCTTCTGGGTGGAGTCTTTCACATTCCTGCTATGGTCAGTGGTTTCTTGGGTTGCTCAGCTCCTCTGGATCCCGAGGAATGTCTCCTCCTTTTCATGACCTCAGAGGCTTGGCTTTGGTCTGCACCTCACTGCAAGCATTTCTTCCTTTCTGTGGCTCCTGATCTACACTCATGCTGCAAACTCCCAGCTTTTCTGGGCTTGCACTGCCCTGCCCAGCCTGCTGTGGGCTCCAGCAGCATCTCACACCTGTACGTGCTCATTTGCTCCCTCCGTCTTTCTTCGTTTTCTGGGCAAGGGCTGTGTTCTGCTCCCAGAGCACATATATCATCAGGAAGGTCAACAGACAGACTTCATCAGTGCAGCCCAGCAGCTCCTTCTTTTTCGGATAATATACGATATAACCACACGAACTGGAAACCAAGCAGTTCTGAAGTTTTACCCACGGTCACACTTCATATACTCCTGCAGCACAACAGAGAGAAGGGACCTTGACCAGAGTCTGATTACAATGCTGACAGTGTTTTGTGAGGCTGAGCTGAGCTCCGCATCCAAAGTGAAAAGCTGCATACCAGCACAGCTTTGGGAAAAAATTGTTTACAGATATCAGAAGCATACGATTGCCTAAAAGACATGCTAGCTGTGGGCTGCCTTAGTTTTTGGTGTGCATGCAAGTATCATCTGCTAGGCCATGCTGGTATGTCTAATATCACTACATAACAACCATTTTCTCCCCTAAGAGCTCACCTGCACAGTATGCGTTCTTCTGTTTGGTAGAATCATTGCACACTTCATGGATTTGCATTTGATGGCAGTTTACAGGTTGTTTGTGTTTAATTTTTGGATAAGCAGTATTAAAGTTTCAAGATCAGTTATACTAATATGAAACTAATTATTTTTGCTTTTTGTTTTCTCTTTGTAAACTCTGACGCAGCATTATGTTGACTTGTGTTCTGTCTCTGCTTTGGCTCAGTTCCCCTATCTTTCCATTTAAAGTTGTCCGTGTTTCCTTTGCTTACCCAACCCCTCTTTTCCTTTCCGAATAAGGCGAATACAAGGCAAACTACCCCAAATCTGTACGTTGCTTTTTGTATTGACTTAAGGAGAGCCTTGTCCCACCCATACTTGATTTGAGCAGAACCTCCTGTGTTAAGTCATTATACATGCCATTTCTTTGTTCAATTTGTTGGAAACATTTGCAGGACAGCTTACCCTGTGCTACGTGATGTTCACCATGCTGTTCGTAATATGAAATAAGGTTCATATTACACCCTGTTTCCACTTTCCAGTTATTTAATGATGAATGTAATGTGCAAACAACTCTGTTTGCAAATTACTGAGACTGAGTTTAATGGCCCTCTCCCAGAATCCTTTACTGTGAACACCTTTTGCCTTCAGTTGTATCTATAAACTGGCATTTTATAGCTTGTGAGGCCAGAGATCTTCTGTACTCTACACATACCATTGGGGAAAATGGATGGCACAAGGAATGGTGAGCTCAATTTCCCCTCTGAATCTGGGCAATGTATTCCAGCTCCTTTAGAAAAATAGATGCCCCTGAGTTACTGGTGTGTTTTTTTTCTTAGTTTAATTGGTGTTTCATCTTATATTTCAAGCCCTCTTGGTTCTTGTTAGTTTTCTGCAGCTGTCATTTTGTTTAACCAGCAATAAAATGTTAACTGTTTGTTGTTCACTGGGTCAGCTCAGGTGATTTTTTATAGTCGTTTGTCAGGCATAATTAGCAAGATGAAGGATATTTCCTTGACTTCTATTGCATGTAGGAACAGGAATTTTTATCCCAGTAATTATAATGAAAGGCATGAAGTATTTTGACATTTAACTTCTGTGGGGTTTACTTAAAATTTCCAATTCCAGTTGCCTAAGTTGGGATGATTTTAGTGTTATGTTACACTGACAGTTATTGTTGAGTACTTTTGTCTGACAGAGAGGTGAAGGAAGTCTCTTGGTTCTTGAGCAAGTGCCAAGCTAACTCTGGGATTCTCCTTCCTTTATGTCATTGCACAGACATCTTCTCGATTATTGGTGCGGCCTACCAGCTCCGAGACACCCAGTGCTGCAGAGCTAGTCAGTGCAATTGAAGAGCTCGTCAAAAGCAAAATGGTGAGGCTGATTGATAGATGTGCGTGTTTTTTTTAATTGTCTTTAAGTCCCAATTTGCTATTCAGAGAAAAACTCCATGCCCATCCTGAGCGTGCACCTTGTACTTGTAAAATGTAGTGCATATTTCAAAAGTCACTTTGTGGGTTGGTGTATAGGTCACTTTGTACACTCTTGTCTGTGAAAGCAGTTAAAAAATAGGTGAGTGGCTTTGTAGAGAGGTAAAAAACAATAAATATGAGGAGGAAGAGAACAAAGAAAATGTATGTCCTCTTAGCAAAAAATAGAATAAAAATGTCCTATTAGAAAAATGAATGCTAATACCCAGAGTTACCCTGATTTGCCTGATAGACCTTTATTAGAAGAATACTTGAAACTAAATTTACAGTGGATCTTGCAGAGTAAAACAAAAATAACCCTCAAACAGAAATGTTTATGCTATCTAGTTGCTCTTTAGATAACAAGATAATGAAGAAATACCTAAAAGAGTAAGGGAGGATTGCTTTGTGTGTTATTGGCTCCTCCTTTGCTTTGCAATGTTTGCTAACAAATTAAGTAGTAGCAATTTGTGTCAGCTTTTTAAAGTTAGTGTTTTCAAGTTTGTGTGTCCCTGAGATGCTTACTGACAGGGAATGGGTTATAGAGATGGTTCCAGAAAGTTCTTCCTTCATACTCAAAATCCAACTGGACAGTCCAGGAAAACATGCTCTAGCCTACCATGTTTGAGCAAGGGTGCTGGACTAGATGGTCCTCTCCGACCTCACAAATTCTGTGATTCCATTGATACCTTTAAGTCTGCCTTCTGCAACATACAGAAGACCCCTTTGGACTTAGTAGAAGTGCAACTGTGAAAACTCTACAGAGGACTGCAACTTGGCAAGCCCATGTTACCAGAGGTTGATATTTCCTGGTGTTTTGGTTTTTTTTCTCATTTTAAGCAGCTTTGAATTTCAGAATGAGATCTTTGAATTTCCATTTACTCATTCATTCAAAAGACTTAACACTTCACTTATGTTGCTGCATGAAATAACTTCTGCACTTTTTTGGAGTATTAACTTTAATTTTTACTTCTGTTGCACTGGAAGGGTGAATAAGAAGTAATCTGTGGGAAAATTCAAAGCAGGCTTTTGTAAATAGAAAGTTTGGTTGTTCATGTCTCTTTCGGGCAACCTAGCAGTGGATATAGTTTAATGATCCATGCATGTAGTCCCTGTTGGAGATGTTCTCATTTCACATTTTTAGCCAAGGGTCAGCTTCTTCTGTTTTTTGGGCCAGTCTTATCATTATGGGCTTTTTACTATTTGTAAGGAAACAAAAAAAAAAGACTGCAGTTGAACCCCACCCTGGTGAAGTAAACGTGTCTTGTGTTAAAGACTGTATCGCATGCAAGGAAAATGTGACGCACAACCATAGCTTGATCCAAGTTCATAGGCTTAAATTAAAGAAGTCCAATAAATACATCATCGAAATTTGTTCATATTATTTCTCCCATGGCTTCTCCATCTCTTATACAAACACTAAGACTGAGGAGTTCATGCATGGGAGACAGTGTATGGCAGAAGAGACTGCTTCTTTCCTAGGATTTGACCTGTTATGAAGCTCAAAAGCAGCATTGGCAGTGTAGAAGTCATTATTTTGGCTGGCTATATAAAATGTTTGACAAAGAATACCCCCATCTGTTGTGATTTAAAAAACTGAACATCCAAAGAATCCCCTTTAAGTTTGTTCTATTTATTATCGAAAGTATCTTGCATATGAGAGAACTAAAGTATAATAAATATGATTTAACCTCTAGCAATAAGCACACATACACGTGTCAAACATGATCATGACACGTGATCAAACAAGTTGAACTCCATTCTTTTACTGTGAAGGACAGACTGATGTGTTTAAGATGTGCTTCTAGGAGGTTAGATTATCTGTCCTGGAAAACTAAGTTGTTGATTGGTTTTCTAGAAGCTTGAGATGTCCTTTGTCCTATATCCTATTTCCTATGTCCTATTTGAGATGTCCTATATTGATACATTGCAGTAATTGATCTTTCACAGGTTCCATATACAGCTGTACATAAATGTATATTGTGAATAAAGAGGAAATAAATCACTGTTGCTTTCTTTCTTGAATGCCTTCTCAGGCCCTGGAAGACCGTCCAAGTTCATTATTGGTAGATCAAGGTGACAGCAGCAGTCCGTCCTTCAACCCCTCAGATAACTCTCTTCTCTCCTCCTCATCACCCATAGATGAGATGGAAGAAAGGAAATCCAGCTCCTTAAAAAGACGACAGTAAGACCTCATTTTCGCTCTATTCTTGATAATGTTTTAAAGAGAGAAGTGGAGTGTTTAAAGAATGTTCCTTTTGAGCTGGCAGCAGAAACCGTTAATCTGGAAGGGAGAGGACTCACGTTAGGTGTCAAGCATGCACTCACATTATGCAAAGAAAAAACTTTTCTCAAACATTAGTCCCAGTATAAATTTCCTGTGAATTTTAATTTCAGTCACATCTGTGTTTGACTTTTAGAACATCAGTGTCAGTTATGCAGAATGATACTGATCTTTGAATATTCATAGGTCTGTTAGGCTTCAAAAAACTGGTCATTCCCCTTGTTCTGTTCCCCCACACCATTCCTCCAAGGACTCTGAATTTCTTTTGTTAGTAGTAAACTGTTACCATGGTAGAACAAAAACATTCCTGGTTTCAAAAATTATTTAAATATGTGGCAAGAAATAACTCTCAGTTCATGTGCTTAAGAGTCTCCAGACCAGAGATGTAGTAGCATTTTATTTTAAACAATAGTTAAATGTTTAATTTTAATGACACATGTAGGAAAACATCTGACTTTTGATAAACAGAAGCAAGCCTGCTCCAGTTCCAAAGTCAAAGAATCATCTTGCTTAGAACGAATGTGCATTAATTCTTCCTTTTCAGCGCTGCTTATCAAGAATATGTGACTGCAAATGTGTAAAAGGTTGTATGTCATGAATCCTCTTTTAGAATGTTTTCTTTAACGAAACATGTGTTCACCATTTTCTTTCCCTTGTAGCTACGTCTTGCAGGAATTGGTGGAGACAGAGCGAGATTATGTACGAGATCTGGGCTACGTAGTTGAGGTATGGTGTTTTTTTTTTTTTTTTTTAATGTGGTACCAATCAATTGTAATGCTTAAACCTCAATTTTTATTTTTTCAAATCAAAGCACAGGAAGAAACTGAACAACTGAATGTTTGCATTAAGAATTTTCCCTCCTGCAGGTTTTTAATATATTAGAAATACCACATCAGATTTCGTTCCTTCTTTCTTCCGATTATTGTGTGCTTCTTACTGTTCTTTTGAAGACTGTAGTTCTTTTGTCATTTTGAAGATCGCTACCTCTGGTGTAATTGTATCTTAGACTACATGATTTTATTTTTAGCCCAGCTGAATTCAAAAAAGCCTTGTAGCTGAACAGGTAGAACAACTATACTGGATTTGGAAGACTTGCTCCCTTTCCTGCTGCTAGGCTTCTCTTAGACTTCCTAGTTTCCCCTTCTGTGAAAGGAAATAAGACTTAATGAAGATGTGTGATTTTGAGCTACCAGTAAAATGCAAATGGAAGAGCAGAGAGAATGCATATAACAGTAAATTTCAACAAGGTTCAGTTCTTAAACTCTGTTTTAATGGAGGGAAGAAAAAAAAAAAAGACAGGCACTAAATTTTCCTCTAGTGGAGCCAAAATTTGTTTCTAGCTATGAATCCTCCTCCAGAAAAGCATCAGTTTCTGCCAGACTATGGGAGAGCCTACAAATAGTAACCTCTGGGGCAAGGGGCAGCCTTTTGAGAACATTCCCATTGAATGTTGTCATTCATGAATATCATTTTCATCAGGATCTTGTTATGTTCCTGTCCAAGTGCCTCAAATTACTTTTTTGTCTGATTAACAAGTTTTGTAAGACTGATATTTAAACATCATCCATCCATTGTGTTATCCAGTGCAATTCTTACGGACTATGGAGCTAGCAAAAAGACTTACAGAGCTTTCACCATCAATAGTTGAAGAAATTATTTTTGATAGCTAAGATAGCTAAATTGAATTTTTTTGTTTGCTTTCCCTGTCGTTCTATGTGACTTTTTTTTTTGGCATACAGTTACAAAATGAGTAGACTTTTCTAATCTGCATGTTTAATATTCTTAAGAGCTTATTTGTGCATGTAGGAGGACTTCAAATATCCATGAATCCACAAGCATCTTCCATTTTCCTTTTGTTACTGTTTGGTTGCTACATCCATTTGTTAAGAATTAATTTAGGCCCTAAACCCATTAACACTTCAGTAGGTGTGCAACTTCTCTCACGTAAGGTTAGTGACACTACTCAAGTGAGTAGTGTTGTGTATGTTGCTGTACTTATGGCAGTAGGTCTTAAACTGTAAGTGATTTCAGGCAAGACCTTCTTTTAATACAGTTAAATGGCACCTTAGGTATTGATGCTCACATCTGAAGAAGAGAAAAATGTTCTTAGAAAATGAAAAATAGGGCAAACTTGACCTTAAAAAGGACACTGTATGATACTGCTACCAGTTTGAAAAAAAATTTACCGTGTACTTGTATTTAAGCACCACATTTGATCAGCTTAAATTAATTTGCAGAAAGATTTAAGACTGCTGTTTATCTGTATTGGTTTCTTGCATTTTTTTCCCCTGGATCTACACATTTCCAAAAGAAAGCTGCTTAGCAGGGCTGTAGATAGATCAGAGGCGACTCCCTGTATGTATGAGGTCTGTGCTGAATCAGTTCCAAACGCTGCAGGCTTTGTGTGTTAAACATTTATGCTGGATTAGTATTTTATACACAAGATAAAATGTTTGTGCATATAAAATGTCTTTATGTTGTGCATGAAGGTTACTGGTACAGAAAGTCTTAAGTAATCTGAAATTAATCCTTCTCCTCTCTCATCAAAGAGTGTCTTTTATTTTTCATATGATTTATTGAGAAAGGACAGGAAATGATTTTAGATAACAGCTTGATGTTATTTTGATGGTGAATTTTGTATCAATATTGAAAACCAAAATTTTACCAGTATGCAGTTGAAGGTCAATTCATATATATTTGTTCACTTTGTCCACACAAGCAGTTAAAAAGATGTTTGGTGATATTTTTTTTTAATAAGCAGGTATAACGAATGTGTGCTTTTCCCACTATTGTGATAGTAGTCATACACTATTTAAAGGGAGCATTAGAAAGCTATGAACAAGTATTATTTTCATAACTAACAAAAAAAAAATCCTAATGAAAACATTAGACATCAAAACATAAATTTGGCAAACTAAAAAAAAAATCTGGCTAATTAGGAATAGAAGTCTTAAAGTAAGAGGAGTAGACTTGAATGAATATTAAGAAATTTTAAAAAGCCAATGGGATTGCACAGTGAGACAAGTCTATGTAGATCAGAAAATAGAAGACAGGACTACTGGAAATGGTAAATGGAACTGTCTTGCAGCCAGAATGCTTGCTAATAGAATCGACGTTCAATTGTTTGGTGTTCAGTTTGCTCATACCACAAATTTTAGTCCATGTAAATGCATTCCTATATGCAGTGCAGTTGCTTTCTTCTTCCATAGATCTTAGTGTAGGGTAAGTTTGGATAACTGAAATGAGAAGCACTGAGAAAAGGAGCACAGAAGCTTGTTCAGTGGCACTGACTCATACTTGGTAACAGCCCTGCCTTGGGTAAAGCATTGCACCTGGTTCAGATGAATAGGGGTTGAGCTGCTGAAGTTTCCACTATGCTTTGAGCCTGTTCACACAGTCTAAATTAGCTAAGGTGAATTAATCTTTCCAGCACTCTGGGCACTGTTGCACAAACAACCTCAGACTAATTCATAATGTTTGTAGCCATGTTTTATGTGTTATAAGTTATGTTACGTAAAGCATTATAACTTATGTTTTAAGTTATGTTATAGAGCGTTTTTTTTTGGTTTGTTTGGATTTGTGTCCTAAGCAAGTTGTTGTCATGGGCAATTTGGAAGGCATCTGGGGAAAGGGAGATGAGAAGGCAATTCTCACTTTAAGTTGAAATACTCACAGTGAGTTTCCTTGGATTGTTGCAGGGTTACATGGCACTTATGAAGGAAGATGGAGTTCCTGATGACATGAAAGGCAAAGACAAGATTGTATTTGGAAATATTCATCAGATTTATGACTGGCACAGAGAGTATGTATATCTTTAACTTTAAAGCCACCTGCTGAACAATTCTACCTAGAAAATACTAGTTTGGCAACCTCAAGCACTCAGACTGAGTAGGAGAAAAGTTTCTATCAATATACGAAAGAAAAATTTATTAATGAACATCAGTATTTTTCCATCTTGGCATGTGTGTCCCTTTGGAATATGTATTAAAATATTACACTGTTAATATTGCCATTTTGGAAATAGGTTAATACCCAAAGCTGTTGACAGGGGATGCAAGGTATGTATTGTAATAAGACTAGGTTGCCTTGCAATCACCTGCTGCCATAGTATGTGCTATCAGAAGAAAATACTTACTGTGTTTATGTGCAGCTTCTTTTTGGGAGAATTGGAGAAGTGCCTTGAAGATCCAGAAAAGCTGGGATCCCTGTTTGTTAAGCATGTAAGTAAAGTGTTTTCTTTGGCCAACCCCTATTGTTGCTGCTGACTAATGTGTTTATTAAGGATTTATCTATGGTATAACATGGTTAAGAAAGTTAATGTTAATAAAAAATGTTTGTTACTGCAAGAGAAAGAGGGAGAGAGAGGTTATAACAGCTTTTAAGTAAACTAGTAAGAATCTCACTAGTGATTGAGATTCTTCCCTCTTCACCTGGGGAAGAAATCATGAGTGCCAGGCATTCATGATGTTTAATCCTAGTCCAACACAGAACCCTTTATAATTTTATGCAAGTCCCTTTTTTTCCCCGCTTTTCATCTGCTTACTAAAAGGAATAGCCATGTGATACATCTAGATATGGTAATGCTTTGGAAGGAAATAATATAAACTAGTTATCTAGAAACTAGATGTCAAACTTCAGGTGCTACTAATGATTCTCCTACCCTCTTTTGGGCGACGTCTCTTTGTGTAGAAGAACAACTTAGCATCTATTTGGGATGAGGTCTCAAGGTACTCCAAATCACACCAGGTAGCAGAAGGGAAACTTGCCTGCTAAGTGTGACTGCACAAGTGTGCAAAGACTGAGGACAGATTGGATTTAAGCACATTTAGTGGGCTTCGGATTTTCTTTGTGGACTGTTTGAAGTCAATACCAAGGTAGCAAAAGAGGACGGAACCAAGCATTAATGGAACAGTAACACTGGAAGTCAGGCCTAGTTCCTGAACTAATGATGAGGAGTGAGCTGTTTCATTTCTGAGGGATCACAAAAAAAAAAAAAAAAAAAAGGCATAGGGAGAGGGAAGAATCCTGACACTGGTAAAATGGGAAATTTGAAGGGAGTAACTCTTCCTGTTTCTGATTGCTGTTTTACTTTCTCCTGGTATATTTGTAACTGAATTGTTTTTGAAAAGCACCCTTACTACTGCAGATGGAAGAGCAAGCTATGATCCTATTACAACATACTCTGGCAAAACCCTGACTATTAGCTAGAACTTCCTAGAAATAGAAAATTCTATTTCTGCTCTTGATCTATGTTCTGTGTCCTTTTCAAGCTCCATCTTATATCTTCTTTTTTTACTTTCCACTTGTCTTCGCTGGTCATTGCTCTATAATTTTCTGACTAGCAAAGCATCAATAGCAAACTAGTCCTGGTAAAATAAGGAAGATTTTGGAGTAGATAATAAACACGTATTGTGTGTCTGTGTTTCTTAACCAGCATGGTGGTAACCAAGAATGAATCTTAAAGGTCAAAGTTATGCTCTCTCTATTTCTTTGTTGCCTCAGTCTTAAAAACACATGCACACAAAATACAGAATCAGAGTTCAAAAATACTAGCACCACCATTTCCAGGCTACATCACCTACTCCCACACTCAAATTCCAGTATGACATCTTCTACGTAAAAGACAGACAGGTTTCTCTTAACTGCTCTGTACAGCTAAATAGGAGGGAGACATTATTATAATACATTAGAGTAATAATGAGATCATTAAAATTAAAAAAATCAAATAAAAATACAATATTTCAGAGGCTCCCTACATTGTTCTTGGTGAAGAACATTGTTCCACTAAAAGAAACGATTTCTGTGGTTCTTTTTATTATGTGACTTGCTAAGCTATCATTTCTATACACCTGAGGCAATTTTTTTTACTTGTGTTTTCTTTCTAAAATCATTATGATATACCCAGATAAATTTGGTTTCAGATCTGTAGTTTCTGCATATGTAGCTGCTTCTTTTCATCAAAAGGACATTTTTATGCTTATACATTGGAACAGTTGTACTTCTTAAAATTATACTCTATTTCAATCTGGCATGCTTTTTCCTGATGATAAAATTGATAACATGTTATTTTGTATCTTTGTTCTTCTAGGAGAGAAGGTTGCACATGTACATAGTTTACTGCCAAAACAAACCAAAGTCTGAGCACATTGTCTCAGAATACATTGATACATTTTTTGAGGTAAGTTCTTGAGGGAGGATATATGCAAAGTGAAGGGTGTGTACAAATCATAAGTATTATCAGATCTGCTGGTTTAAAAAAAAAAAAAAAAAGCACATTTGGTTGTTGTTATTATTCCTTTGAATTATAATTCTTGCCCATTTCTATTCTCACTTCTCAAGTCTGATACAGGCTCCTAAAGCCAGGTATTAACCTTATACCAGAACTTTAGTTTTCCTTTCGAAGACACTGATTAATCAGTAGTCTTATCCTTACTAGCCCTAGTCTAGGTGGTTAACAGTGTATATAATATGAAGTGGTAATATTGGATGACCAAAGATCACTGTAGAAAAATGGTCAATATACAACCTGTGACTGAAAAATTACATTTCACTAAACAATCATTTAAAAAAAAAAAAGATTCTGGGAGGAGAGAATACTTTGGAAGTAAAGCTCATACAGATAAGGGGAAGGACTCCACCTTTTGCTAATTGCATATCAAATTCTGCTCTGACTTTTACCAGTTTTGTTTTGGTAGCCGTTAATAGTGATATATGCTGCTATGTTTCTTAGTATCAGAACATTTTAAGCCCCCCAAATGTTTGTTTTACATCCCTCAGGATCTAAAGCAACGCCTGGGCCACAGACTTCAGCTCACGGACTTGCTAATAAAACCTGTGCAGAGAATTATGAAATACCAGCTGTTACTAAAGGTAAAGTGAATGATTTAATGTACGTTTTAAATGATATGTTTTCTTTTTTAAATACTGCTTATGCTCTTCCAATGTAGAATGATTATTTTCCTGAATATATTCAGGTAGTTGTAAAAATTGAAGTAAATAGCTTGGACTGTTTTTTCATTTGTTTGTTTTTTAATGTTAAAGACCAGATGAACTCAAGTCAGTGACATCGAAATGTTTAAAATTTGTACAAATATGATTCAATGATGAGAGGGCTATCCCAACTCTTTTCATCTCTAAATGTGATATTAGTTACTGGGATTCCTCCCAATTTTTCCATCTACATGTGCAACCATTTTAATACCATGTAAATGTTTACCGAAGAGCAACCGTGTCTATCACAGGTGTCATTATGTTAGTACATGTTCTTGTATAATCTAAAACAAATAGTTAATAGATCTTAAAAAATATTAGGGGGAAGCCCCACAACAAGAAGCTTAAAAAAGAAAAAAAAAAAAAATAGTGTATGTGTTCCCTAGTCTTTCATCCTCTGACAGGATAGCAAGTACACATTTTCTAAGATATCTCTGTGTGGTTTAATGAGCAAAGAACTTATATTATTGTTTTTTCCTTTTTCAGGACTTCCTCAAATATTCTAAAAAAGCTAACCTTGATACAACAGAACTAGAGGTACTTGAGACATTTTCTCTCAGTGATTTAAATGCTCTTAACTCTGAACTTATACTTGTTTTGACAAGTTATTTTCCTTTTCTTATCTTCTTGAGGATGTGCTTGTGATAGGTGCTTACTTTTCACATTACTTTCTGCTCTAAATCAACCATAGCAAATGAAACTAAATTTCATCCTGCTAACTTGGTTTTGGAAAAATAAGCTTTGACTTTTTATTTGTCTTGAACAGAGAGCTGTAGAGGTCATGTGTATAGTACCAAAACGGTGTAATGACATGATGAATGTTGGCCGCCTGCAAGGATTTGATGTAAGTTGGCTGGGATTTTTCAGTGGATTTTGCTTAGAGCTTCTGTCAGATGCTCTAGAAATTAACCATTAATATTGTGGGGGGAGTTGATGGGGATAAGGAGAGGTGGGGTGCTCCTTTGCCGTGTGGTTAGCTAGTGTAAAAAGTAGTGAATGCAAAATTACGTTTTAGCCCTGTCAAGGACTTCATCTTGGAAACCTCCTAAGTCAGTCACACTAGAGAAGTCTGTCTACAAAATCTAGGAAGTGCTTGTGTTATTACAGTTCACTTATTGACTAATGATTTCGAAATACTCAAGTCATCAGTTATTAGCAGTTGAGCAGACCTCAGCAGTGTAGACAAAGGAGGAGTTTGCTACAGTCAGTAAAGTACCTGAGGCAACTGTAGCCCTTCTTGTTTTGGTAAGGCTAGAAGAAAGTTGGCTGTTGAAGCAGTATGCATCAGCCAGGTCGTAGTCATGTGTCCTACTTGCAAAGCCATTTGAAAAAAAAAAGAAAAAGCCCTTTCTGCTCTGCAGGTATGAACTTGAATTCTTCCCCTTTTCAGTACTCTGGAAGACACTGGAAGTATATATGATTTACTGTGTGAGAAGTGGCAGGGGAGGAATATCTTAAGAATAGAGAGATGAGAGCCTTCCAATTTTACCAGTGTTACTAATAAACCTCCAACTGCAGTATGAATTTAAAGGGGGGGGGGTGGGTTTGAGAGAGGACACGAGTATCTTGTGTATTGTAGGATCAATGAATATATAATGGTCAGTGACACTGAGAAATTGGAAAATATACAAAACTATTTTGGCACGAGCATCTGCTAAAAAAAAGATTGATTGGGTTAAAATGAAGGGTTGCACTCACTATGTTTCCACTTGCTTCTGTTTATAGGGTAAAATTGTAGCCCAGGGTAAGCTCCTGCTCCAGGACACATTCTTGGTTACAGACCAGGACACAGGTCTTCTGCCACGCTGCAAGGAGAGACGGGTCTTCCTGTTTGAGCAGATTGTCATTTTCAGTGAGCCGCTAGATAAAAAGAAAGGTTTCTCCATGCCCGGATTCTTGTTTAAAAACAGTATCAAGGTAACTGTTGTGTGTGAATCTTAGCAGAGTTTGTGCAAGGGACACAAAGGTAACAGTTCCTAATTCAGTGTGGAGTCACTAATGGCCTCTAGAAGAGCAATCTGAAAGCACAGCAAGGTGTCAGTCAATGGCCTCCTATTGGATTTATGCTCGCTCTGATGATAAATGGAAATATTTGGATTCCAGCTCTCTGATGCTTCCCACGTGAAGCATACCAAAGCAGGTGTTCCTGGACAAAACATTGTGTGTACACCACATAGCAAAGTCATTGCAAATAAGGAAAAGTCTTTAAGTATCCCTTCTGATGAGTTTCAGCTGCAATCAGTCCCAATGTGTAGGTAACATTTGGCACCTTCTTGGATGTGTCAGTTTTTCTGCAAGCAAAACCCCTACTTCAAACCTTCCCAGGAACAAAAGCTGTTGCTGGTATTGCTTACCAGCCCTCCTCATGAAGCATTTTGTGTGGACCCTGCTTCCTCTGATTTGCCTTGCTGCTCCACGTACCAGCTGCACATCCCGTTCTGCACTGGCCAGGCAACCTGTTCCACGGTGTTGGAGGAGAGGACTTCAGTGGGGCTATCAGTAGAGCTCCTGAGTGGGCTCAGCATTTCAAATGACACAAGGGAAGAGCAAGGGCTGATGGAGAACATTAAGCCATAGTGTCCATGTAGAGATAATAGGAGTGCAGTGCATCAGTCGGTACACAGCTATTGCGCTCTCTGGAGCAAAGGCTGCTGTAGAATGAGACTGTTGTTGATAGTTTGCTTTTGCCAAAAATTACATATATTAATCCTTAGTGTGCCAAAAATGACATATATTAATCCTTAGTTTACTGTAATCCTTCATTTCATGGTATTACTTTACTGAGCAAAAAGATGGTCATCTTAGTTACATTTGAAGATTTGACTCTGAGCTATCAACTAAGCAATTTCTCAAAAAATGCATGAAAGAAATTCTCTTTTTTTGTGAAGGTGAGTTGCCTTTCCCTGGAGGAAAATGTGGACAGCGATCCATGTAAATTTGCACTAACATCAAGAACGGGCGATGTCACGGAGACCTTTGTTTTGCATTCTGCCAGCCCAGCAGTCCGACAGCTATGGATCCATGAAATAAACCAAATTTTGGAAAACCAGCGCAACTTTTTAAATGGTAAATGATTTGCTCTCTTTGAAAGTTCATAAATGAGTGACTTCTCTCTCATCTGTTGTTTCTTGGCTTTGAAATTGTTTGCAAGTTTCCTTTTTCCTGAGCTAATGCAGAACAGTTGGAGGTTATGTGCCACGTTTTTGCTTCAGAACAGATGCTAGCATTTGTCATAAGAGTGGTAGTCTGAATTTACATGGTGTTCTCTCAGTGAAATTTTCCAAATGTTTTGTAGGAGTGAATTAAGACTGGTACCATCCGTTGATGTGGAGAGTTTGTGTACCCTGTTTAAACAAATGCAAGCCTTTAAAGACTAAATGCAAGTGGAGTTTTAAGCATCCATTCAAAATGTGTTTTGCTTGTGTTATTTTGGTGGCCATTGTTGCTGCACCTTACTGTGGCAACAGCATTCAGATTCTGCAGGAGAACAGTAGAAGGTGGTGGTGTCTGCTGTGACACCAGAAGTTTCTTGCTATATTTCTGTATCCGTCAGTTGTTGCCCCGATGTAGATTTTTTTTTTTAAGAGATGTAAAGTACAGAGAACAATGAGCTGAGAATTGGAATCACACTTGTTTTTTTCTCGTCTTGGTTGCTGACTGACAATGTGATCTAGAGGAAAACAAGAAAAACATTTTTCCCTGGATTTAGCTTTTCTGTCTTTCTTAAAGGTTTAATATAGCAGGTCGTGAAGGTATAATATAGAAAAGTGACTTGAGGTCTGCAGTGTGACCGGCATTGCTAAGGGAATTCATCATATTTGAGCGGTGCTCCGCTTTTGCTACTAAATGTCTGTTTTAAGCTGTTCCTGTTCCCTATCCTGCCCTCCTTTCCCTGATCACTTCCTCTCCTTTCCCCATTGCAGCCTTGACGTCCCCAATCGAGTACCAGAGGAACCACAGCAGCGGTGGAGGCGGCAGCGGAAGCAGCAGCAGTAACAGCAGCGGCCCCAGCAGCTCTAGTGGAATCCCCAGCTCCAGCCGTAGCCGGCCGTCCCGGATCCCCCAGCCTGTCAGACACCATTCCCCAGTCCTGGTCTCCTCTGCAGCCTCGGCCCAAGCAGAGGCAGACAAGATGTCAGGTATGTCCATTCACAATCTCTCCCTGCCACACTACAACACCTCCTTAGAAACTGGCCTGAGCCAGCCAGACAGGCACCCTCCCAGTGCAGAACCGGACGGTCCTCAGAGAGAAGCTGAGCAGATTCCCAAGATGAAAGTTATTGAGAGTCCCAGGAAGACAGCGGGAAACATTTCTGGCTCAGCTGACGGAGCCCAGAAAGACTCACGTGGAAGCTCAGAGGAAAGTCGCTCAAGAAACAGCATAGGATCACTGACGCTGGGGAAGCCAAGGCCAGGAGCCATCTCACCAATGAACTCTCCTCTCTCCACGACTTTCCCTTCTCCTTTTGGCAAAGAAACCTTTCCACCCAGCAGCCCCCTGCAGAAGGGCTCCTTTTGGAGCTCCATCCCAGCATCCCCTGCCAGCCGCCCTGGCTCCTTCACTTTCCCTGGGGACAATGACTCCCTCCAGCGGCAGGTTCACCGCCACTCTTCACACAGCAAGGACACAGACCGCATGAGCACATGCTCCTCGACCAGCGAGCAGTCAGTTCACTCCACCCAGAGTAATGGGGTAAGAGCGGAGCACCTCTGTCCTGCGAGCTCTTCTAAAACCTTCCCATGCTCCCTTTCTGTGCGTTACCATCACTCTCCGTACTAACTTCTGGCTCTCCAGTGCTGTACTGCTCTGAAATAATCAACTGTTCCAGTGTCTTCTGCACATTAAAAAACAAAATTACCTACCTCTTGTGTATGTATACATAAAAACATAGACAGTGATATGTATACAGACACACAAACACTGCTAACATTAGATGCAATTTCTGCCTCTGCTGAAAATATAGATCACTAGGCTGATACTAACTTGCTGTCCTTGCTTTTTCGTCTCTAATTTGAAGGCACATAATTAACATGCTGAAGCGTGGCAACCAGAGCACCTTGGGGTATGCAATGCAGCCAGCATTTAAATCTGACTTTGAGATTTTGGCAGATTGCCTTGGGGCTTTTTTCCCTGTCACGCCAAATCCGCCAGCACTGTCCTGTTGAGTTTTAACTTCGTTGAGATGTCTACGGTACAGTCCCTGGGCTGCTTGATTTTTATTTTGTATTTATTTCCGCCCCCCACCTCCTCCTTTCAGCCTTAGGTGATGTGCAGCATTCTCTTTAAATCCTTTGCCTGGTCAAGGAAGCTTCCTGCAGTCCACTCAAAATAGGCAAACAAAACCTAGCTAAAATAATCAACTGTTCTTCTACTACGATCAAAACAAATAGTGGCTCCACTTTTCTCTTCTGCTTTATAAGAAGAACTGTTTTAGGGCATCTGGAGATTCAACCTTTTAGTATGTACTTGGTGTGTTTGTGCGGAAAGCTGGGGTATCAACAGAATCCACATTCTCTGTAATAAAATCTACCAGGAAATGCAACACAGCAATCACAGGGGCATGTGCAAATATAAGCAAAAATGTCAAGGCACTTGCCGTGGATGTGGTAGGCAGGCTCTGGTGCCTTTTTTATTTCTAATAAAGGTGCGTTTGATTTTCTTCTCACTAAGTGTTGTGTTCACAAATGTTTGTTTTTCTACTCTCTCACAAATCGTATGCAGTACCAATTTTGCAAATCAACCTAACTTGCTGTACTTTTTAAAATGCATGCATTTCTTTATAGAACTGCTAAATATAACTAAACAGAGAGCTTTCTTGACTTCTTAGTTCTTATACTTTTATAATAGCTTCAGAAGAACAAATTATGCTTTGCATGTATCATATTTTTATCCTGATCTTTCAACTTTTAATTTGGGTTAGCTCTGTCTTGTGTATATCTTCAGTCTAGCAAAATGTGATGATAATAGAATAGCTGGGGTAATTGGACTTTCTCACAATTACTGCACAGCATGTGAATCAAGACTTGCATAGTATTAATTGATATCATTATATTAAAAAAAGAGGGAGAAAAAGGATGGCACTAAGTTTTCAAAACATTTGAATTTTGATACTATCAGCAAAGATACCTTTGCTTGTTTTTATCTTAGTGTAAAACAATGTCTGAATGTGCCTTCTGCTTCACAACTACATTGCGCTTGGTAATTAAGCTTCATAATGCTTACTTTATAGACCATATTTTAGCAGGATTTCACACTGCATTCAACAAGCTGGAGAAGATGGGTTGTGAAGGCATATTTTTATTTAACCATTTGCTTGTGTATATTTACATGCACGCATGGTTAAGGTTTCTTCACAAGCTTACCTATGCATGGAAGGATTACTCCTAAGAAGAAAAAAAATGAGTTGTTCTTGCTAGCTTTTCAGGCATATGCGAGCAATTTCTTAGATTTTGATTGTATATCCTCTGTAATCCAGTAATTGTAGACAGTGATGACCAGCAACACTTGCAGTAGAAAAAAAAACTCCTGTGCAAGAATGATTACTTCTTTGCAAGGCAAAGGAAGGGCTGTCTTTCTGTGGTGAGAATAAATTGTGATATAAGTATGTTCACAAGACAGAAAGTTACTTTGTGCTTACCATACAATTATTTAATAGATTTATCTGTCCTTGTGAAAGTAAGAAATATTCAGACTTTAAAGTTGTCCTTCTAGACTTAACTATTAAAAAGAGATGTATGCAAGCCAGTCCTGCATACAAATTCCACTGCATGCTAAGAAACAGTATATTCAGAAGTAGTGTATGGGACAAGGTTTGGGTATAGGTTGGTTTTACTACTTCAGCCTTCCCCTCCTCTGCCACATAGGTCTAACAAAAGGAATTAGTAAAAGCGACTTTCTCTGAATGGAGGTTTTTTTCATCTAGCTAGAAGAATCTATGAATTTGTAATCTTAGTTTAAACAGCGACTGAAAATAAGACTTCTGAATTTTTTAGGTTCTACTATTCCCTGTTTGCCATAAGTATGGAAGGGTCTTGCTAATACAAAAGACCATGTAGACAATCCTGTAAGCCAGAGAAACTGTTCTTACCACTGGAAGTATAGCACCTGGAATTAAATATAAATATCCTTTAATAGAGGTACAGTCCAGGGGAGATGTTGCTCTCAGGTAGCATTTGCTTCATCATCCTAATAGAGAAAACAGGAAAGGAATTGGAAACCCAGGCACTGATGTGCTGAACATTGTAGGAATGAGTAATCAGAGTTCCCTTCTGAACGCCTTTGTTTCTCAGTCAGCCAGCACACCCATGAGGAAGGGCAGGCACCAAGAGATGGAGTAGCTTGTTCATGGCCATTAGCAGATTCGATGAGAACATGGGTTTTGGGGCTCCCAGTGTACCATGCTCTCAACTGACCCTTGCTGTGTCTCCTCAACACTGAGGAGACAAATACTTGACAGTTTTGAGAAAAAAGGTGACACTATTTTAATCCTGTGTGCCAAGTTTTCTGTGTGCTGCTTGCACATACGTGATGCTACCACATGGCTGTGCTATATAAGCCGTAGTAGCATTCAGCTACAGCTGGGTACTGCTTTCCTTTTTCAGCTCAGTTACTGCCAGGCAATAGTGAGTCCTCACCGATAGCAAACTGAAAGTTTGAAGTAAGAACATAGAATCAGAAGGCAGGTGCACACACATATATACCTCATGGCATATTGTTAATGGGCCATCCACTTCGTTTATAACTTGTTTCAAGAAGGAAATCACTTCTTTCAGGGGATAGGTTGCACAGTCTGATAACAGATTTCACACCTCTACTTATTAAACCTAATATGAGAAATGCGTGTATATGGGCAAAAAGAGTCTAAATTTAGTAAGTTACCATGGATTCATGGCCAGGAGAAGGGGTTTTTTGGTTTGAAAAGTAGTGTGACTTTTAATGTGCACCTGGTTAGCCATAATTAGCTCTCTGCAAATGCTCAGTGGGAAAACAAGCACAACATCCATGAACACTAGTTGAGAGTTTGTGATAAGCAGCTAACAACACGCAGCTATCATAGTCACTAATCATTTAAAAGTGAGATTTCCAGCTTGAGTGGGTCTATTCTGCCCAAGAAATAAATAATCTGGTATTTCAGTAATTTACCTCATCCTATGCATTCAAAGGAACAAACCAGATCATACAGATTCAAACCAGGGTGAAGCCTTTAATTTTTAAGAGAGACGCTGTCAAAAAGCCTGCTTTGTTCTTATGTACCTTGTCATGTTTTGTATGCAGACAGCTGGTGTCTGAGATCTGACAAATGGTGCTAGGAAAGACTATTATGCGTTTTTCATTGTTAGAGTTTCCAGTGTTTATGAGGTGAAGTCTTGGTTTGTTATGCACCCATAAGACTTAATGAAAAATTGTCATATGTGATGTAATGTGGCTTTGTCACCTGATAAAGATGTGAGGTTTAGAGTCAGAGCTTGAAAGGAAGACTAGTTGAGATCCTTTAAAAAATGGAAGAAGTAAAATTAAGTGATCTTTACTAAAAATAAAAGGAATAAATTTCTGCACCTGCTATACGTAATGGTATTCAAAGATCAAACTAATTTACACAAGATAAATAGATACCAGCAGCTCTATAAGAGAAATCTGATTTCTTTTCTTTGACTACAGCTTAATCTATGTGTATCATGCAGGTCATGGTTGAAATGTAGCAGGCCAAGAGCAGCCTTTCTCCTTTATAAACTTTAAACTTGATTCTTTTTTTTTTTTTTTTTTTTGCCTCTTCTTTGTGCTTCTGGTTGACACTTGCAGAGTGAAAGTAGCAGCAGTAGCAATATCTCCACCATGCTGGTGACACACGATTACACGGCAGTGAAGGAGGATGAGATAAATGTCTACCAAGGAGAGGTCGTGCAGATTCTAGCCAGCAACCAACAGAACATGTTTTTGGTGTTCAGAGCCGCCACTGATCAGTGCCCCGCAGCCGAGGGCTGGATTCCCGGCTATGTCTTGGGGCATACCAGTGCAGTCATCATTGACAACCCTGATGGAACCATCAAGTGAGTGCCTGGGTGTGTGTAGAAGGGGGAGGAGGAAAAAAACCTTCCAATTCAGACAATTTGAACATTTAAACTGAAAGTTAAAGTTATCTTTGAGAAATAAATGAACATCAAACAGATTGAGTATATGTGAGGTCTCTTAGCAAAATTATAAAAAAAAAAAAAAAAAAAAAAAAAAGTGGTAAGAAAGAACCTAGAAGCACGTATTCTTTATCAAAAAGCTGTAGTAGTGCAATTTTCTTGGAAAAGAAGATTAATAATACCTCACTGAAGAGAAACAACAGTTACTAGCTTATTCAATAGGATGAGTTGCCAGGTTAGACATCTTTGTTTAGAAAAACCATCATAATGTTTGCACCAAGTGAAATGAGATTTCAGAGTTCCTAGATTTCCACCTTGAGCCACAAACCTATTTGAAATGACTGGTGGTGCTCAAAAGATCTCTCTGAACTCTGCTATGGTGGATCTAATATCATAACCACATTCTTAGCAGTTTTATGTAAAGCTTTTATAGCCTGTATTTGAGATGGATTTTGTGCTGTTTGTTGTTCAGTTTGATTGACAATTTGTATTTTCATATAGAAAGTTTACAATTGCAGCAAAGATTTCAAGAAATACTGAACTACAGACTAATCTTAATAGCTTGCTTACAGTTTTAACCAAAGATAGCATCTCATATGGAATACTTAATGTATTTCATTTCAGTATGCTTTAATACAATGAAATAACGTTCTGGGATACTTTTCCAATGTCATCTCAAGCTAGAGATTATAACACATAATTGAGAGTTTTAAAAGAAAATTTATAAAAGCTTACTGTTCCACACTCAGGAAGTCAACATCTTGGCACACAGCACTCCGTTTAAGGAAGAAATCTGAGAAAAAAGATAAAGACGGCAAAAGGGAAGGCAAGCTAGAAAATGGTTACCGCAAATCCCGAGAAGGACTTGCCAACAAGGTTTCTGTAAAGGTAAATGTTACAAAGATGTAGTGGTTTTCAAAAGGAGTTGTGTTGGAATTCCTTTAAAAGTTGCTTCTAGTTCTAGCTTCTGATAGAATTTCACGTGAAGGAATTGGAAGCAGCAGTGGTTCTAATGGACAGTGTTTATTAAATTTCAAAACAAGATGATAGGATTTTTGAACCTACAGGCATGATACTGAATATGGATACTGCAGAAAAAGTAGAGTGGTACAAAAAATCTGATATTCAAATGTTTATTGGGCCTTTGTGGGTACAACTAACTTCTGCCCATCACTGTGCTTTATTTTCTATAATTCTTTACTTTATTATACACTTATGAGGACACTAATTCTTTGATTTCTCCTTTCCAGCTTCTCAACCCCAATTACATTTATGATGGTAAGTTGTTTTAATCTTTAAAAGTCACAGTAAATGTAATTTGATTAAAGCATGATTTATTTTGTTTGAACTTGCTTAACATGAATTACATCAGGAATTAGTGTTTTCTGTAAAATATATGTAGCCTCATTTTGGACAAGAGAGGCAGTTAGTGAAATGTGGTTTTTTTTTTTAAGATGAAAGGAAGATGTTTTTGTTTACATGTCCAAGACAATGTAAAACACAAGGATCATATGATATGTTGCTCTGAAATACTTGTACTAATGCATCTCCACTGAGACTGTATGGAAGTTGGGCACTGTTGAATTTGCAAAATAAGAAGGTCAAGAGTTGGAGACCTCTGCTGCTTCATTTTTCGCTTTGTATCCTAGGGAATGTGCAGGGTCTCTACAGTGTAGAGGCTGATCAGGAGAAAAATAGTGGCACTCTGGAGTAAGAGCCAAACTTCTTGAGTTTCACCTGTAAGCAAAAAGGGAAAACACTACACTGCCTCAGTAGAGAAGGTGTTTTGTATTCCCTTCGGCAAACATGGCTGGATATAAAGATATCCTTAAATATTTTTTTTACTTCTGTGTTTATTTAGCTGACTTGACCCAGAGTGTTTGGTTCACTGTGGTAAATTTCAGGGTTATCCATAGCATTTCAGTCATGTCCAAGTTCATGCAGAGAAAAAGTATTAGCTCTACAGAGCCCCAGCAAGTGCCCTAAACGTGGACATGCTCCAAGGGTAGAGGGATAGATAAACCCTGGAAATTGTAAGTACAACATACTTTGTCTAATAGAAAAGAGAGTGAAATAGAAAAGCAAATTGATGAACTTCAATTGACCTAATGCCATTAAAATTCTTCTTCCAGTTCCCCCAGAGTTTATAATACCATTGAGTGAGGTAACATGTGAGACAGGAGAGACCATCGTGCTTAGGTGTAAAGTCTGTGGTCGCCCCAAGGCTTCAGTTACTTGGAAAGGTCCTGATCATAACACACTGAGCAATGACGGTCATCACAGCATTTCGTACAGGTACAGTAATTTGTGTAGTATATCTCTTTGTCTTAAAAGGGAAAATTATTGTAAATTACCTCAGTGGCTTATTTGTTTTGATGTGTTTGGGTTATTGTCCTTAATTATATCCTCTTTTTCCTCCTAGCATTGAGCATCTAAAAAAATAAACAAAACTTAACTCATGATGATACTCTGATTCCACGTAGAAAGATTCCACTGACAGCAATTCAGTACTCAACTTGCCGCTGTCACATAAATTTCCAGGAGTTAGTGGCAAGAGGATTCAAAGCTGGTAAATCTTGAGGGATAAAACCCCAGTGTCAGAAGGCTACTTTAATCTTACAGGACTCATTAATATTTAGCTAACCCTTGTACTTGCGTTAAAGTTAACTAATGAATTTCCCATCCCTGGGTCATAGTTGGTTTCCCCTCAGTAGTGCCAGCATAGCAGTTTCTGATGGACAGTGCTGTTAACAGGATCACTGAGGTGATTTGTGATAAAAAGCAGACTTCTCTTCACCTGGGGGAAGGTGGTGCACTTCTAATCTGGATCCTGGATCACTTTTTCCTGCATCCAGGAAGAGCAAAACTCCAATGAAGGAACAGGAACTGCTGAAGCTATTGTATTTCATAGCCTTGGCGAAGGATAGCTTTTGGTTTTGAGACATAAAGATGGGATTGTCCTCAGACAGGAATACCTCAGTGTTCGGATTTTCTGGAAGTGTTGTTTAATTCATCTGAGTATGGCTGGGGGTACCCCCAACGTCATATTCAGTTGATTTTAAAAACAAGAAAATTCAGCTGTTATTTCTCATTAGCTCTCACATAAGACACCATGGTTCTGTGACACTGACACAGTGCTTGAACTAGAGCAGCATGCTGTGGCATTCCAGTTCTGTGACATGTCCCATTGCCAATCCTATCTTTTCATTAGTAGCATACATCATTTTAGGGGCAAATGACTGCTTTTGGAATGATCATGACAGTATTTTGCAAAGAAAAGCCTCTGGTTCATATTAACATTGCAGTGCTACTGTCTTCATTGTCAAAGCATGGAAACAAATGTCTTTGTCTGGTTTTAGCTTTGCTGTGATAGAACTGAGCAGACTTAACTGGTAATTCAAACAACTGCATAATAACAGATATTACTGCATTTTGGAACATGAAACTACCTGTTAGAAAAGTTTTTTTCATTTATTTTTTCATTCATTTACTGAAAGTGTTATTTAGAGAGTCGCTTTAGTGTGAAGAAATGTCTTGTTTATGAATTATGTTCTCACTTCAGAGTGAAGGGTTTTTTGTGAAACCTTTCCTCCTTAATAGCTATATTAGAGGCTGTATGATATAGCCCAATACATATGCAAACTTGATAGCATGTTATGTTGTTCTTTATATCCTACTGTAGCTGCTTTTTCCTTTTAACCTGGTATAACTTTTGTTGTGGAGAGACAGGGACATTGTGGCAGCTGTGCTATTGTATCCAGAACCATTGTGAGACAAGAGTAAGAGCTAGATTCACTGGAATTATCTCTCAGTGATCTGTTATTGTTGCAGAATTATAACCAGTTAATCATACTGGTTGTGGCTGACAGATTTTTGGAGATACTAGTAATGAAATGTTCTTTGAGCTGGGGGAGGAGAGTCATCTTCCTGTGTTCCTAAAATTTATATTGTTTTCCCCTGAAATGAAATGGCAGAATAAAGAGAGAGGCAAACAGCTTTTGTTTTAGTTACTCAAATGACTTGGAGTAACTGGGGTAGATCCAAAGGCAAACAATAAGAATGATGGAAAATCTTGAAAATATGCCATGTTGTGAAAGAATAGCACAATGTTTTGAGTTTAGAGGTGAAAAGCATAGGCAAGATTTGCCAAGTGTTCACATTTGTAAGAGACTTATGCAAATAGAATTATTTACTCTTTCTGTCTATGGTAGATGGTATAAAAAGTGCTAGACATGAATTGCACAGAGGAAGATTAAGGCAGACATTTGAAGACAAACCATCAAATAAAAAGGGCAGTTGAGCAACAAGAAAGTTTAAGGAAGAGTTTGTAGAATCTTTCTCCTGTCTTATATAGATTATTGCTGTCTCTTCTGGAGCTGAGGGAAAACTTCAAAAGACTTCTTGAGTTTCCTCATACACTCATACTCCCAGATTCTGAGGTCTCTGAAGTCACAGTGTGCTGTACTTTTTGTACTGAAGGTGGAGCCCACTCCTACAAGGGATGAATCCTCTGAAAGTACAAACATTAAACCAGCTTCTATATGACTCCAGGGAGTCAGGGATGGAAACTAACCTTTCAGAAAGAGTAATGATGGATGGTTGTCTTGATACTGCTTCTAATAATTTGCAAGAAATAGAGGGAGCAGGGGAAGCATTTGCTCTTTCAAACACAGAGGAACGTAGGATGCACTGAGACAGTGTCAGTGAGGATGTTTTTTTTATTAAAAAAAAAACACACTATTGTCTGCAGGATGTTCCGTGATAATTTGTACACTCAAAATGCTTGGATTCTGCTAGGCACTCCTGAAATGGCAGGAACAGGGTTAAAGTTGTCAATAGAGTACAAGGGCTGGACAATAAGAAATGTTAACATTATCACTCTCACTTTGTCTAATTTTCATAGCTTAAGGTCTGTAAACTGAATACAATGTTCATGGATGCCATTGTGTTTCCCAGTGACTTAGGAGAGGCTTCACTGAAAATCATTGGCGTCACTGCAGAAGACGATGGTATCTATACGTGTATAGCTGCAAACGATATGGGTTCGGTTTCATCTTCTGCCAGTCTACGAGTTTTAGGTAGGCCTGTCTCTTTGCTCTTTTCTTTATGGTTACATTCAAAGGACCTGTTACCCAATTCGATAACTACAACCATTTAGTTCTAAGGAGGCTCTGACTGTATTAAATGTTGCCTTTACTATTCTTCTCTTTTTGTTTTTTCTTTTGAAGGTCCTGGAAGTGATGGAATCATGGTAATCTGGAAAGACAACTTTGATTCCCTCTACAGTGAAGTGGCTGAGCTTGGCAGGTGCGTTCTGTATGCTGATGTCAAAATATGAACGTCTCATTCAAAAAATTGAATTGTCTTTATAGAATACTTATATGATCCAAAACGGAAAGAATTATACTGAGCTAAATAAAAATGAGGAAGCCAAAATCTTACTTGCACTAGATGGCACTGCATAAACAGAACATGCTTAGGCTGAATTGGTGTCATAGATTCATGGATGAGTGTTCAAGTATTTTGGAAAGCTACAGTCCTTTTTTTTTTTTTTTTTCATTTTTTTAGTATGCCTTACTGAAGCTGCTTCTACTGTGAAGCACTCCAAAACTTTACTTAGGGTATGAAAATTAAAGCCACAAAAGATCTGAAAATGAGCAAAATATGAAATAGCTCATGCAGAATATACATTTTTCTGGCTTATTGGATGGACTTTCGAAAGTTGGATACCACTCTGACTTGAGTTCTTTACAAAGGTGATAAAACAGATCTCTATCTGCAGCTAATTATTTATACAGACGTATTTTGTAGAAGATGCATGGACTTTTAAATCTTGTTTGTGGACAGAAACTATTCTGCAAGGATATCTTATTAGAGATCTTAAATTGATTGGTATCTCCCAGAATCTTTGAAGGTATAAGCATTTCCTTAGTGCAAGTTTTGGTTAATTCTTTCCTTTCAATATTGTATTCCAGGGGCAGATTTTCTGTCGTTAAGAAGTGTGACCAGAAGGGAACCAAGCGAGCAGTAGCCACTAAGTTTGTGAATAAGAAGTTGATGAAGCGAGACCAGGTTACCCATGAACTTGGAGTCATGCAGAATCTCCAGCATCCCCAGCTCATTGGCCTTCTTGATACCTTTGAGACCTCCACCAACTACATACTAGTGTTAGAAATGTGTGTAAAATGCAGTCTATACAGCTGACTTTCCAGGGTGTTTATAGTGGTTTATGAATAAGAAACGTTAAGATTTCAGGGAAGTTTGACAACACATAAGCAAAATACTGCAGTTCTCTAATACTGTAACTAAAATGTCAAGTTTAATAATAAATTTGGGAGGAAACAAGTTGGCATATTAAACTGATATGTAGGTTATCTTAGTCTGGAATTCCAGAAATGATTTTATGTCAAGCAATTGCAGAAGTGAATTAGGAATGTTGTGATCTGGTAGTTTGATGTCAGCTCTTCCCTTCGTATCCTAGTCTTTGGTCTTCTAGATTTTAAAGGCTACAGTAATTCCCATAGCCTAATGGCATGACACATCTGATCTTTCGGTCTAGATAACACACTGTATTTCTTCCTTTCTTTCCTTGCTTTCACCCTCTGCTCCCAGTCCAAAGTTAGTTCACCTTATTTTAGATGTAGGTCAGCTGTAAATGACATAGAACATTGCCATTGGCAGGCAGAAAAGTATATTATAGAGCAACTCAAGCCAGACATCAGAAACAGTGATGATTACTTCATGAAATTGTGGTTGTTAGGGGACGCTTGCTATGAAGGTTTTTTTTAATATAACTTTAAAAACTGATTGTATAGTGTGGGCTTTCTTTTTCTTTTAGTTCTTATATACAGTATTAAAATGTAAATGTTTTAATACTTGCATTAAAATGTAACCTTCCAATAGGGCTGACCAAGGTCGCCTTCTAGACTACGTCGTGCGATGGGGAAACCTCACTGAGGGGAAGATCAGACTCTACCTGGGAGAGATTCTGGAAGCTGTGCAGTATCTTCACAACTGCAGAATAGCACATTTGGACCTAAAGGTAAGGAGCGAATGGAATTTCCAGCAGCGTGCACCATTCCAGGCGTAAAAACTTCCTTCTAGGAAACTGGCAGCTGTATGAAGGGGGGGGGGTGGGCAGGGAGGAGCACTATCCCCAGATGCTTTAGATCACTCATAGCCATCAAAGCAGAAGCTTTGAATTCCCTATGCTTTCCTTTTAAAGCTTGCTGGCCATTTCCTTTGTGCTGGAAATAATTGCTGTCAAGCACGGTTGTTTTGTTTTGGTTTTTAATATATATTTATTTTATTTTTCCCAGTGAAACTTGCAGCAGAAGTTCAAATGCAAGGTTTTTGTTCTCTCTCCGTCATAAAGCAAATAGAGTAATTGTTTATCCACCCTCTATTTATAATTGCTGTACTTTAAGATTAAGTTGCCAAACACGGTTTTCTGTGAAATTTTGCAGAGCTGTTATTGCAAACACTTGCAGTCTTATCTGGCAGAGCTATATTTCCTGCAAAAGTTAAAATACCAGCAGCTAAAGCACATTAATGGCACACTTCAGTTAGCAAGAGAGTGCCTGCCAGTCAGTCTGGGGAAAGGACTGGTAGGACTGCCTAGGAGCTTTGCAAAGCTGCCTACAGCAGTGATCCTCATCATTTGTAGCTGTTTGTTACTTTCTTGAGCTAACAGTGCAGGCTAGGAAACAGTAATTTTGGAGCACCAAATGTGTGTTAGATTGACTTGAAAAAACACTTTTTTTTCTTTTGCTTTTATGTTTTCTAGCCTGAAAATATTTTGGTGGACCAGAGTTCCTCTAAGCCAACAATAAAACTGGCTGACTTTGGAGACGCGGTCCAGCTCAATACCACGTATTATATCCACCAGTTACTTGGAAACCCAGAGTTTGCAGCTCCTGAAATTATTCTTGGAAATCCTGTTTCCCTCACTTCAGATGTTTGGAGCATTGGAGTGCTCACATATGTCCTTCTTAGTGGCGTCTCTCCTTTCCTGGATGAAAGTGTAGAGGAAACTTGCCTGAATATTTGCCGCTTAGACTTTAGTTTCCCAGATGACTACTTCAAAGGAGTTAGCCAGAAGGCCAAAGATTTTGTATGCTTCCTGCTTCAGGATGATCCAGCTAAGCGTCCCTCGGCTGCACTGGCCCTCCAGGAGCAATGGCTGCAGCTGGGGAACAGCAAAAGTGCTGACAGCATTGACATATCCAGACTGACTTCGTTCATTGAGCGGCGAAAACACCAGAATGATGTTCGACCCATCCGTAGCATTAAAAACTTCTTACAGAGCAGGCTCTTGCCAAGAGTTTGACCTTGCTTGAAGTTCTCTCTCATTCTCTTTCACCTGCCAATCAGACTGGAGATAGACTCCTCCTGCCAATCAATCAGACTGGAGATAGACTCCTCCTGCCAATCAGCTGTTGACTTGAATTTTGAGGAAAGCAAACCCCGAGCCAACCAGCTGCTAGCGAATGTTCGTGTGCAAACGCATTCCAAGGGGACCACGCAAGGTGGCGCGTGGGACTTGCAATGCAGACTTCACTGGGGTGGAGGACGATAGCACTGTACTCTGCAAACGCAGTCACGAGTGATACAGTAACAGTATTTTATTCAGGTTTCTGCAAAAAAATAGTTTTTTTAATAAACAAGAGTTGAATTTTGCAAGTGAACTTAACTACCGTTTTCAAGATTTATTCAAGGAAGAAATGCCTATGTTCAAAGCACTGGTGTCAAACAAAAATGAAATCACGCCTGGAGAAGACTCACCAAAATGGCTGCCCATTGATAAGGCTTCCATTTATAACATCTGGTTTTCACTTGGTCCTAGAGCTTTCCAGTTGCCTCGCCTGTATGTATCTCACGTAGCAGTGCACTGAGATCAGACTCTGCTTTTAAGTGCATCCAACCTCAAAGTTTTTGCATACAAATAGAATGAATCGTTTTGCTCTGATAAAATGTAGGCCTTACTTGTATATAGACTGTTACCTGCCTTCGGTCTGTAATTTTTTTCCCTCCTTATCCTTTTTTCCCCCCTCCTTCCTAAATGGTGGTATACCACTGTGCGGGTCTTCAGTTTGGGTCAGTGTTCACTGTCCCTTTTGAAAAGGACGTCCGGTTGGTGCCCAGCTTGCCAACCCGATTGTCAAGCAGTATACAGCAGGATGAAATACTGTAAATGCACTCATTTGGGATTTTGTTTTATTTCATATCATGTGCAATGTTGTGGCTTTAACATTTTATGCAACTATTTATGAGGACCTCTGTTGTAACTGTAATAAATATATAGAAAAAGCACATACTTAGTACGGCGAGCTTTATGGTTTTGTTTGTGTGTTTGGGGTTTCTGGGTGGGCAGGGGAGGGTGTGTTGTACCACACTGTCATTATTAGTTTAAGATGAGGATTAGCATAGAATTTAGTCAAGACTAGTCAGTTTTAGGGATTGTTTAAAAGAGAGAGAGAGAGATTCGTATCCCAAATCTCAAACCAGTTAAGAAATAGGGTGACACTTTTTAAAATTTATTATTATATTCAAAATGCCAAAGTATGACTTTCCCAAAATCAGTCTCAACACTTGCTACTTTTTAAGAATTTTCAAAACTGTTTACTTCTTTCTGTGAAATGAACAAATGACTTTTGTGCTCTTTGGTGAAGAATACATTCAAAAAGTAGTGGTCAGATGATGAGAGTCTGACACGTAATGTAATTGTCTTAGTAACTGTTTTTAAGGTTGAAGTAATATTAACGTGAGCTATTTAAGAAGACAGAGATGGTTTTCTGTGCATCACTGAGTTCATATGGGTGTGTTGTCATCTATGTTTGTGTGAAATGCCATGTTTAAAGAAACCAAGCCGACATCCCACAATAGTTAGATATATGGGTCTTAAGCCATAACCTAGCTTGGGTTAGTTTTGAGCTTTGCGGCTTCCACTGTATTCTATTTATTCCTTTTTTTTTTTTTGTAAAGTTGTACAGAAACTTTTTAAAACAACTGACTTCAAAACTGGATGTGTATTCGTACCAACCTCATATCATTATGTTTGTGTATTATTTTCCTTTATTGTTTTAGTTAAATTTTTGCTTTATTTTGCATGTATATTTCTTTGTACAGTGACGTTACATGTTTACACAGTATGACGTGATGTAAATACTTTATTTTGCCATCAGTTATTTTGAAAAAAATTAAACATATTTGACATATTTGTCTGATCTCTTGCTTTAAGGAGTTTGAAAGTAGGTTTGGTTATGTTTTAATTTGGCTCTGTATTGGGAAGAAAAAAAAAAGTACATTGTTTTATTGCCATAGAATTCATTTTAATTCGCAATGATGTATCTTTATTTCATGCCTTACAAAATAATATTTGCCTTTGCTCTAAGTGTTGAATGCTTTGTAGTGTCCTGATTGCTTTTATATAAAACATGCATAACTCTCTAACTGTGGAAATTCATTACAGTCTTTATTAGCTAGTAAATTCTGATCAGCAGAGTTTTCTTCCAGATGTTCCCAATTAAAGACCAAAGGATTATAATTTGGTTTAATATTAAACCAGGGAACAGATTTCCCACATCTTCATAATGAATCTGGAAGGCCTTAAAGGAAAAGTTTATTTCATCCATAAAGATTTGGGTTCTCTGTTCACATCCTATAAGGGATGAAGCAGAAAGGTTTTTCATTCATTTTGTGTATTTAGCACTCTCCCTTTTCTGTTAACACATTTGCAACTTGAAGTCCAAGGTCAAGAAACAATACAGATTGTTTTTGCTTGTCACTGCATGGTATACATGACTTATTTACACTTTTTATTCTGCTGTTATGTGTCAGTGATGAAACTGCTCCTTTATACCTCACAATTTACTATTGAGACAGAAAATTGAGAGAGACAATTTACATTGAGACAGAGAATATTTAGGGAAGATGTACTGCCAAGCATGAGCCGCTGGAAGCTTTTTCCATGGCAAGGAAATAGATGGCAGCATGTTCTGTAGGAGGGTTTGTATCATTGAGTTCTCTAAAATACTTCTTTCTTGACTGAAAATACGCTAAGCAGGGGAGAAGTTACCCAGGTGGTGTACCCAAGAGAAGTAGCGTGCTTGTAGGTGTTTCCAGTAGCAGGGAAGCGTCCCCCTCATGGCTGTGGAACTTGTAATCATTTGTGAGCCAGAGTGCACTATTTCTAGCACCAGTGTGAGAGCTCCGTTACTTGGGAAAGCTAACGCCTTTTAGCAAAGTGGGGTTTTGCACTAAACTTAACTCAGAAGTTGTTATGCCAATGGTAAGCAGAGAAGCTGGCTAAGAAGTACTTCCGTGGTGGGGGAAGCAGTCAGCACTGCCTTACCTATCACATACTTGCCTGTGCTAGTGAGGAATAGGATTACAGAGCCTGGCTTTTGTTTCATGTGAGTACAGATGTCACTTAGTATAAGCTATCCTCATTCTCAGGTGTGACTATTGATCTTATAATGAATAGAAGAGAGGTAAGTGGCTGTCTCTCTCCAGATCCAACAGCCTGTTCAGGCCAGGGCACAACAGATCCTCCAGAATGGCACAGCAGAGGCACTTGGCTTCCTGCAAAGATTTCAGTACCTGTGCAAACCTGACTGGTGGTATTAGGTGCCTGAAAATATAATAGGATGTTCTTTACATGTAATGTACTTCGTGATATTGTCAGAAGCATTAGAACCCTGCTGCTGAGGCAGTCAGGATAGGACTCCATGTAAAAGACGGGCTGAGGAGTGAGAAATGAATGTAAGCAAGGACACAAACAAGGGCTGACACAAGTTTAAGCCCCAGGGCTCCCAAAATCTTGAGAGAAACAAGGGGATGTACTTGATCAGTGGGTGCAGGTAGTGAAGTGTATGAGGAGCTGTTATTCAGGGAAGTATTTGGACAGTCAATCTTTGCTACAAATAGCTGTGTATTTGTGTTTTAGGGATTAACGCAAGGAGTGTTGTCATCTCTCATCCAGTCTAGAAGATGAGCTAAACTTTATATACCTTTCCCATTTGTGTATAGACTTAGTGTGTGTGCATGTGATTAATTTCTCTGCTATAGGGTTTCATTTGCACGTGGAGGTAGGTAAAAACAAACAAAAGCTGTTTCTGTATTTGTTTAAACCACCTCTAGACACTTTGGCGTTTTTGACAGAACCAGTGCTTTATCCCTAAGGCAAACAGCTTCTGAATATTTTGCTGCAATTGGATCCTGATGGAGGTTGCATTAGAGCACGCGTGTGTAGCAGCAGAGGGTGTACTTTCAGTGCTTCTTGCACATTCGCAACGGCCCAAGCAGCCAAGACAAGGAACTTTTTCTGGGCACCGTAGTGCACCGTAGTGCAAGAGCGTGGTGATCTCTCACCACTGCGGAGGAGCTGGTGCCCACTGTTCTGTCTCCTTCCTGGCAAGCCCACTCGCTTGCCCAGCACCTCAAGATTCCCATGCCTGGCAGCCACCTCCGTATTTCTTGAAGAAATGCAGCCACTGGTCCTCTGCGCCGTGCTGTAACACTGAGCTTCAGTACAAGGATAAGATCTCCCATTTTGATGCCTGTGGGCCATGACCATCCACAGGAGCTAGGAGCCAGACGAGTAGGAATAGGAGAACGTGCTCCCCGCATGATGTCTTTTGTCCTCAAAACAGGAACACTTCTCATCTTCCCTGGTTCACTTCCCTTATCCTTACACAGAAAGCTTCAGCAAAATGAGCAGTAGGGGGAAAGCTGGAGTTACTGAGAGCAGCCTATTCTCCTGTTCTCCTAGTAGTGTGAGGAGAGCCAGCACCCAGGCTGCTAATAATAAACTCTCATCAGCCAATTTCTGCCGTCCAATAAAAGAAGTCATTATGAACTTACTAGTATTAGAGAAAAGCACCGATTTTCTAGCTTTCCCCCCAGGTTATAGCTCAAAGTGATAAAACATGGTAGAAATGTTTGAAGTTAAAAAAAAAAAAAAAAATCAACTTTGAGCTATCTTCAGGAAAGATACCATATTTTTATTTATCTAGCTGTCAAGAGCAGTAATCTGGAAAGCTGTTTTCTTAATGAGTTAATGTGCAGTCTCCTCTTGACTGCTGGAGGTACTTTTCATAGTTCCTAGTTCCAAATTTTATTGATGGGAGGAAGGGAAGTAAAGCTCATACAATACTTATGTGTATGAGTATACAGGTACATGAGTTACAGTTACAAAATGGCACTTTGTTCTCTATTTCTTTGCTGAAAATCCCAGATGTTCAACTTGCTTTGACTTCTTTTGAGTTGATACTTCTTAGCATATTCAACCTGAGATCTTGTCCCCAAATTGAGTGGTAATTGTCAGTTTAGAGCCCATGATCACACATGTAAAGCTTGGATTCCCCCCTTTCAGCACATCCTGCATGAGCATTAGCTTTCAGCCATTTTATTCCCCAGACTAAGCGGAGGTATTACCACTGGCTTAGGGTGAGATTGTTCTGACGGAACTCAGCACAGAGGTCTGTTATATTAAACAAGTAGAAACTGACTGCTGTTGGCCTTCATTTTACTCTTCAGAAAATCAACCTAGCTCCCCTGACATTTTCAAAAACTTATTTAACAGGAGTCTATCCTGTCAAGAGTTTTCTTGCCAACTCCTGGAGCCATTGGACCCATTTCCTCTCATTCTGTGGGAGGAAACTGTCCAAGCCTACCTTGGACTCCATTGCACTGAGAACTGAATCCAGGTAATCTCTCATTCTGGTAAGAGGGCCTGGAGCTTTGTGTTGTTCTTGCCAGGAGTTAATAAATTAATTTATCGTTGTTTTCATTTCCCTGTAACACACTTCTACGTTCAAGTTGCTTCATAACTCACGCAAAACTTCAGCTTTGGTTTTTGTTCTGCATAAAATCCAGCCGTTCAGGTCAATCTTTGTACATGGTGGTTGCTACAGCTAAATGATATAAGGATGTGACCCTGGGGAAGTTGTCTTACTGGCTACCTGTCAGTTTCACAGCCTGTAGCAAGATTGTCAAGTTAGATCTGTTCTCTTTGCTGAGACCATTCTCCACTGCAATTCAAACAATAGCAATTAAAAATGTCCTTATGTTTGGATTCGCAATGTCATTTTAGCACATAATCTACTATGCTGTTACTTAGCTTCCATGTATGATGCTTCTGTTGGTGCTCAGTAAAAGCCTGAGTTACTCTGTGGATGTAGAAATGTGTTGCCTGGATCTACCACACAGTGTGAGGTGAGTATGCAAGCACTCACAGGAGAAAAGAAAATTGTCTATTCACTGGAGCTCCAGAGCATGTTCTCCCTATGCATGTTTGTTGCTATTTCTCCAGCTATCTCACTTCCAAAGGACTGTCAGATGTGACGAAACAAAGCGTACAGTCTCTGTGCTACTGAATTATGTGGGCACATGTGGTTTACAATGTGCTGTAAGAAAGAGTGGCAACTGCAGCAGAGTGCACGCATGCTGCACTTACTGCAAGAAGATGGATGTATGTTGACTGCATACACAATCCCTAGTAATTTTTTTTTTTCTAAATTCAGGGCTTGCAAACTAACAAAATGATATCTGCCCTTCCTTGCTTTCCCCCTAAATAGAAATACAGCAATGAAGGGGGACATAGGGAAATATTTATATGACCAAAGAAAGGAAGCCTGGTTTCCTAGGGTTTTGCCTCAGAGTTTAATTATGTGGTAATTACTGAGAAAGAAATAGAAGCTTTTCCACACTCATAATGTAACCCATAATGCTGCTAATATGCTGAGTGTGTCACCGGCGTCAAAGAGGAGTTTGGTTTACCTGTTCCTTCTTCCACAAAGCCCTGGTACGGCCTCTGTCCTCCACCTGGCCACCTAAGTGCATTACCTTGTTCCACCTAGTGCCTTGGAAAAGCCAGGGTGCTACGTCCAATCAAGACAGCCAGTAATTTCAAAAAGTACTTGGCGAGGCCAGGACAGGCAGAGGCTGAGGAGAAATAAAATGAGAGAGAGAGAAGTGGAAGACAGCAGGCAAACACACAAAGGAATCGACTGCAATGTCTCACTATGGTGCCAAGTTTAAAAACGCTTGCCTCCTTAGGAGTAGGAGTGGCCAACTCGGGGCTTTCTTTAATTGAGTCTGATCCCTGCCAGCACATTGCAGTCTGACCACTGGAAGAACGGGCCACCTACAGAAGCCACGGCTGGCCTGCCTGCACACGTTCTACTTTTTCACATGGAACTTTACAGCAAATGTCTAATTCATATTCTCTTTTTTCCTCCAAATTGATGTATCACTGTTTCCTGCCCCTTTGTGCTAGCTGTCTGATACGAGGCTGTGGCTGGCGTTACAGTGTGCTGCCATCAGCAGTTCAGCCGTGGGAAAGCCATCGCAGCCAACTTCTGACGTCTTTGGAACAGGACCGGAGAGCTGCTGATGAGGGAGGATGGCACCACCTGAAGATGTCAGAAAGACTGGCTTGGAAACATGTTCAAATATACAAAATAGTAATCAAAACCTTTATTCAAAAAAATATTTCCAGCAATTTCTGAGAAGCTAATGGTTCTAGTGGCGGCAAGATACAGCACACTGAGAATGGGTGGCATCCTTTCAAAATAATTCACTGTACAAGTTAAAAGTGTTCCCCCAGCAGTCTTTGCCTCTTGTCTTGGAAGCTAATATCCCAAAGAGACTGCGGAGATAAAGTTCAGGGAGGGGAAAATATCTTTATTTGGTATTTAATAAAGATATTATAAGTCTCTTTGAGTAAGAATGTCCTGGGATAGTTGGTACATGGCTGACCATGATTCCTTCTCAGCCTCCAGAGGATTTATGGATGGGTAGGGATGGCATTTGCCTGTGAAAGAGAACATCTGTTTCTGTTTGCATGATGTGACTTTTCCAGTTGTGGTGTGGTAGGGTAAGGAGTGCAAGTACTTGATTAAAGTTGAATCTTCCTCTTGAGTCCGTAATGTTTGGTTTGACAAATAATCAAGAAACATATTTTTCTCTGTTAATCAACTTCAAGGGTTGAGAGGGGTAACCTTTCACAAGGCCAAGACACCATCTGTCAGTTTAAAAAAATAAGGAGGAAATGGTAATGCCTTTTTCCATTAGTTCAGATGTGAACTCTTTCTGTACTGAAGTGCTTCACAGAAACTCTTTATCAGCTTTGCAAATCTATTCCTAGATAACCTATTTTTTCTAGTAATCTTGTTTTTATAGTTTTTCTTTTCTATCGCACATCAGACCCTGTGTTAGGAAACAACCATTGTGATAAATCTATTGAGATGTGAAGTGACCTAAAAAAAAAAAAAAAAAAGAGTATTACAATCACATGTGCATGCTGTGGAATCCAGTGCCATGGAAGCTGCAGTCTATGTTCTAAAGTGTTTTTTTTAGAGCTATTATTGTCCTATGTAATGCAGGGTTTTATTTTCCATGGCTAATTTTGCTCAATGTCAAACATCGACTTTTTGCCCACGTTAGGCAGAGAAGTATCAATTTCTACGATGTTACTTGAGCTTTTCCCTCTGTTATATTTTATAGGTGCAAGAGAAAAGCTTTCCAATTGGATGCAGGGCTATTAGATGAGGGATATACCCTGGGTAAATTTTGGAGGTCATCTGCAGTATAAAAGTGGGTTGTCTTAACTATAACCAGCTCTTGTATTTCTCTATCATGCTGCAGTGTTGTCATGGGGCATCTGCCACCCTGCTTTATTGCAGCTACTTCTTGTAGTCACTGAGACTTTTTCTTTTTAACATTCAAGAGTTTCTCCAGCCACTGGACTTGAAAATTACGTTATTTTACTGTGAAGAAGTGTTGCACTGGAAGGCACTGTCTTTAGCAGGGGTTGCTGTTCTCAGCTTTCTACTGGAGGACACAATCAATCCCCAGAGCTCTGTTTGTATCTCTCCGGGAAGCTCTGCTGGATCCGATCCCCCAAGATGTCTGTTTATATTTCTCCCCTTATAAGTTTTTCCTTTCTATACATAGGGGGCCATAAGGGGACATCCCCATGTCCAAAGTACCCTGTCCCAGAAACAAAGTGCTCAGGTGCTGAGAGCAGTTATGTTGGGAGGAAAATATATGTGATCTGTATGATCTAGCATTTAAACAGGAAATCACTGTATAAAAATTCATGTGAACTACTGTTGTTTCCTTAAAGAATTTTTCAAGCACGTTGCATGACCTAGCCTCCTTTTGAGGAGAATGAGCAGGCATTAGATCTTGTATCTGTCAGAGCAATGTGCATATCTCAGCTTCCTGTTTCTAGCAAGATAGCTGTCTTCACACTCTGGAGCTCCTGTATCAAAAGTCAAAACCCTTCTAGACGTTCACGACAGTGGTGTTTGGCTTAGCAAGGCTATCGCCATAGTTAGATGATGGAGGTGGGAAGGTAGCAGAGGTCTCTGTGTTGCACAGTTAAACCCCAGCCTGGTTTCTGACCAGGAAAATATGAGGTATGGCAACTGGCTGGAGTGTATTTGCCACTCTGTCAGCCACATTTAAGCTGTTTTTTTGAAATGTGTCAATTAATTCCAAGAACAAGTCAAATATGACATTAGATTTGGAGGTGAGGAAAAAAAGCTTTCAGAGGCTATAGGTTTATGTACAGAGACACCGGCTGTTCAGCTCGCCAAATCTGCTGCCACCTGCAGCCTTATCATTGGCATTTTAGGCCTCCCACTAGTTTGACTATACAAATGTCTCAGCTCCTATTGAGTTGCTCATTTGCAGCCAACATATTGCCACTTAAAAGTAGTTGCTTGTTTCTGGCTGAGTTGCCTACTGGGCTTTGTAACAGCTCTCTGTATTTGTTTGTTGAGTATAAAGTATTTTACTACTGGGTGTAGCTCTTTCTGAAGTCTGTCTCCTGGCAATATTTTCACTGAAAGGAAGTATAAATATATTATATTTACCTTACCATGATGCCGTTTTAGTCATGCTGCTTGAGTCATGCTAGTACATTTTGTGCCAGAATAGTACTCGAAGGTCAGTGGAGTAGGGTCTGCTCCCATGTTCACTTGAAAAAAACACAATAGTACAGGAGCACAAATAATGTTTTGCTAATTTCTTTTTTTTTTTTTCACTTGTAAAACACAATTGGTGGAAAAATAGCTTCACTATCAGAAGCTGGGGTTGTGCATTTGATACTTCTGTTAGATCTAATTTAGAAAGAAAGAAAGAAGGACGGAAAAAAAAAGAAAGAGAAGAAAGTGAAAGAAAGAAGAAGAGAAAGAGAAAGGAAAAAAAGAAAGAGAAAGGAAAAAAGAAATAGAGAAAAAAAGAGAAAGGAGGAGAGGAGAGCAAAGGAGAGGAGAAAGGAAATCCAGCACCGTTATGCTTGTATGACCTGTAGAGGAGTGCTCCAAAGCATACTAGAATAGCTTAGAGTAGATGGAGAAGGAAGCAGAATATCATACAGAGTTTTTTGAAATAACCTGAAGGTGAGGTATTTGGGGAACATGAGACACATATTAGCAGAAGATAGTCCAGGAGCTAGGCTGTTTAACATCTCAGAGCTGTGAAACTATGTTTAACAGAAGCAATGGTTGTACATTCTGTTCCTCATTGGTTTCCTGCTGTCTCTCTAGTATGGCAGATTCCTTTCTTCGCAAAAATGGAAGTTTAGATGGTCTCCCTTTCATTTCTCCTCCCAGAAAATGTGTCATGCCTTTAAGCTGTTGTTGCTAAAGCAAGTTTATTAACATATGCAGAAATCACTTAAGCTTTTCAAACAAAACTTGGGACGTAAGGATCTAATTATGTGATGGTATAGTTGATAATCACTTTAAATGTAAAACGCCCCACAAAAATTTGGTAGCAGCTTTGAGTATCTGCAAGCTGTCAACTTGAGGTGCCACTGAAAGTACCATTATTCTGATGTAACATAAATCCAGGTTGTTCAGAGGATATCTTTTAATCTAGAAACAATACAGAGGAAATAAAGGCAGAATCCACGACACAGTTCTCCTGAGCTTAGGAGGGAGACTACTGCTTTGCTCTTCAATTGCTACTCAAAATCCACACCTTTCTTCTGTAAATTGGCTGCAAGAGGAAGGTGCTGAACATCCCCTGCAAGCAGGGGGATTCTGTTTTTATTTCCACTGACTGAAAAAGGAGATGAGAGTGCTGCTTGTCCACACAGCAGGTGCTGTATGCTCAGCTGAGGAGTCTCCATCACCGTGGTATTTTCAGTATTTCTCAATGTTAATCTTCAAGCTTCACTTTTCAGATGGAGAAAGCTTCTTATTTCCTTTCCCCTTTTTTAACAGGTGGTAAAAGGATTTGCTGAAGATACATATGGTGCTGGCAAGTGCAAAAATAGAAATTCGTCCTCTGAACTCTTGCCTTGTATCCCACCCTGTGGGTGGTGACTCTGTTAGGAGATGGGGAGAAAAATGGCAAATAGAGCCAGGATGTTTATCTTTGCAATTCAGAATAAGCAAACTATCAGCCACACAAAGAGTCTTTCAGAAAGGGACATCTTCTGTTACTGTTCCTACTAAAAGCCATTCAGGTCAATAAGCTGGGTTATGAAAGGAGGCATGTACATTCTCGAGCCCTTGTCTCTTCATGACTTTTCCATCAGCACTGTTGCTCCCTTGTGTACAGGCTGCTGCTTTCTCTCGGTGGCCTAGGGTTTTACATCTGATTCATTCTCCTGCTTGTTGCTAACTCTCCATCTGAAGGAAGTTTATTCTTTTCACTGATGGCATTTTACATTTTGGGTTGGGGTGTCTCCTTCCTCTTAAAAGAATGAGCTCTTTTCTTTCCCTTAGTGATCCTGTTTTGCTGTTTTAATATAAAAACTGCAGTTCCTAGCATAGGTGACAGAAAGTGGCTTGCTCCTTCTACTTCAGAGGAGAAATACAAGGAGGAGAGTGCTCTGATCTTTGGTTCTGGAGTCTTAGTGCATCACTTACAGCTGCCAGGTCTTAAAATACTTACTTTCATTTGCAGCTAAGCACTTATGACTGTGAAACATATATGTTTAGTCATTGTTGTAAAGGCAGGCACTAACAGTAGGGAAAAAAAAATGAAAAAAAAAAAAAAAAGCAAATGCTGTGCCTTGTTTTTTGACAGAGATGTGTTGCAGCCTGATGGAGAAATAGCAGAACATCGAGTCTTTGCAAGCTGACTTCTAAGGAAAAAGAAGCCATGCTATGGACTCTTATTACAAGTAGGAAGTATCTTATTTTCAAAGAGCTCTCCAAACCCAAGGCCTGTCAGAGATTTTGTAACAGGGATTCCTTTTCCCAAAGATGTTGATCTTCTGTGCCCGTACCCAGGGCACAGAGGGCAGCTCTGCGCTAACAACTTGCTTGATGCTTCCAAAATCCTAATCTGTCCAGAGATCAGCAGGTACTGATGCTAGGCTCATTAATAGTCTTCAGATGGAAAAGGATGACCCATCAGCCCACCAAGTCACCTCTTGTGCACCTGCACAGGACAGCACCTCTCCTGCCCCCATCCCCTCCAGCCTGTGGCAGAAAGTTGCTGATGATAAGGATAATTGTTCCTAAAAGGGTCATTTTCTTCCAGGTAACAGAGAGGAGGGTAGGAGAACTTGTGATGGTGGGACAAAAATGTCTACATACCATTGGAGTTTGGGGGTATTTGTCTCTGGAACCTTAGTCAGCTTCCAAAAGGAAGGGAGGAGACAGAAAGAAAGGAAGAAGCTGGCTTTAGAGCTCAGTAATAGAGATGAAATTGCCTGCAACTCTGGGACAGCTCTGTTCATTGCATCTCTACTGTATTTGTGCTTAAAATATTCAGATAGCTGGGTGATGTTTTGACACATCATGTTTGGGTTTCCAAACTGCTGGTGGAGGACCAAGAGCTTTCTGTCGTTTGCGAGCAGGGAAAGGAGCCTGTTGAGCTGTGGCAAAGTCAAACGCAGACCTTGTTTTCTGCATCTCACAGAACCACAAGGGAATGTCACGGGTAGGAGAGGCACACTGATAACACCAGCCACAGAAGTGCGGGGGTGGACAAAGGAAATTTCCTCGTCAGCTTGTGAACATGATAAAGAGTGCAAATACGCAGGCATGCAAACACTGGCTACTTAGCAAAACACAGCGACTCCGAGTCTGTGGATTGTATTAGCCCAGGTGTTCACTGCCTCTGGCACACCAAGCTTGCCATCTTCCACTTTGGGTTTTTCTTCCCCTTTTCCCCGTGACCCTGCATAAATCTCATCAATGATTCTACTAAAAAAAGCACGGCATATGTGGAGGAGGGATTTTATCCTGCTTTTTGTGTGTGTGTGTAACTTGAGTTGCAAAGCTCACCTGGGGCTTTCCTGCAAGGAAGGGCTGCTGAAGGTCTTAGTATGTCCTCTTCTTTCTTTTGGAGCTCTGCCTGTCCCCTGATCCTGTTGGAGCACAGATGACCTCACTTCTCCAAGTTCCTACATCCCTGCAATATACAGTTCAGAAATCCCAGTGTTTTCACCATGCTCTAAAGAAGCCCCCAGGACTATAGAAGATGTGCAGAGCTCAAGCAAACATTCATGCCCCAGGACAGCGGGAAACTGAGGGAATCCATGCTTTTCCTGCTTGGATAAAGCATAAAGAGTTGATAAATAGTTATCCAGGTGAACTAGTCAGCCATGCTTGGTTGAGAAATATGGTATATGGGATAAATAATGTGGAAACTGAAGAAAAGAGTATGAGTAATCAGTTCTAACCATCCACAACTGTTTCTGGCAGGGGCAAAACAACCTACCAGGCAAAATGAATTAGGAAGGTGAACACAGCCAAAAAAAAAAAAAAAAAAAAAACACCTCCCACAAACAAAACAAACAAAACAAAAAAACACCCTACATAAAATACTTGCATATATACATATAAATATGGGCATATATATATACAACCCACTTTCCCAACCTCACTTTTCCAAATATCCATTATTGTTTTAAGCAAATGCTCCTGATCCAAGGATGTTAATGGAGGCATATTTTCAAAATTAACTTAACAAAAATAGCATAATAAAAAAAAAGTAGGCAGGGAACTCAACATTCCCGTGAAAGGGAAGATGTGAGTCAGTAACCATACACATTCCAGCAATTTTTTTTAAATCCATCGGTAATGTGGTGCAACAGTCAACAGGCGACCAATCTGGCAAAGCAAATGGTTGCTTCCATCTCTGAAATAGGAACATGTGGGTATTTTCAGAGCAGAAGACTGGATTTAGTGAACTTAGGCTGCGGCATTGCAATATATCTTCCTACAGTGTAATTAAGAAAGAATTAGTAGCCTTTGACTGTTGAGAAACCACTGGCCTCATTTAATCTAAAACAAGCGAGGAGGGGATAGGAAAGAATCTCTCAAAGGACTCTTTTCTTACGCTTATTAAAAATCCTGTATCTATGAAGTGAATTATCGTATAATCTGTGTAAACTTTACTTTTATCCATGGTCCCTACCTTTTACCCATGGTCCATATCTTAATGGAGAAGGGTTGGTTGTGTGGACCACCTCTTCACAGTCCTGGTGTTTCTACAGAAGTACAGAAATACATTGACTGCGTATGTTAAAGACGTAGTAATCAAACATGACATAGGAGTTGAAAGGAAGAGGCAGCACCGAGACAGACTCTTTGAAGATTACTACTACGATACAGACCATGCATGGGTGGTACATCACCATTTGAAAGTCACTCCAGTACTCAAACAACTTGGAAGATGTGCAGAGAGGTAACAACTTGACCTTTATAAATAGCTGAGTTATGCTTGATTTTTATTTTTTTTTCTTCTTGTGGCTTGGATATAGAGAAGCATACACAGCCTGGGTGACTTTGAAAACTTAAACGGAAATGAAACAGGAAGTCAGATCCTTTCACCGTTTGTTGATCTGTAAAGACGAACTCAGCCTGTAAAGTCTCATTTTGTCCCCAGCACAAGAAGTTGGGGAGAGAAACCCAGCTGGGAGCATACTCCAGAGAGAAGATGCAGAGGCGACATGACAGGATTGCGAGCAAAAACAGAGACCAGTTCGCTGAGCAAGAAAAAAGAAGCAGAATTAATCACTCGAAGAGAAGGGTTGGTAAGTTCATTGAGCTGTGCCTCTAAATTTTGGCATCTCACCAAGCTGGGGATCAACCATAGGAAGCCTTTGTGATGGAGATCATAGCTGCATGGGCACTACTTTTACCTTTGTGTTGGACTATACCTACCTGAGTAGTAGTAGTAAATTAAAATATATAGGGAAATTGTTCCTGACTGTTAATAATGGACTTGAAAAACTGAAGGCTGAAGCTCTCATCAGCTCTGTACCTAGGTTTTTCACTTTTGCTGAGCTGGATACTGTTGCCTTTGTCTCAGTGAATACTTTCAGCACTTCTTTTGAATTGTTTGGGTTCTTTGGGCTGTGGTTATAATCCTGTCACTCATCTGCAGATGGGAGCAAGAATATGCAGTTTCTTCTGCTGATGATTTGTCAGTTTAAGCAGAGACAGTTAAAATGTCTTCATACTTGCTTAGTGCGTCTTCCAGTATAAGCTTTTGCTGTGCTTGCTCTGGAGTCTCACGTGGGTACAAGCAGAGGGAGGTCAACACAAGTCATGCTGCAGCTTGCAGATGCCATCACCTGGAGAAACGCACCAAGGTGAGGTTCATGTTATGGGCAAGTTTATAACACTCCCATAAAAGCGGGAAATATCATAAATAACCTGAAGCAGTAGAGGTTTGCAGTTGGCATGTAGCCTTGCCTAAGCATCATGAATATGTGCAAAGTGCCATGAGCAGAAAGTCAGGAGGAAGAGACTCAGGCTTAGGCTGCTTTCAGCTTTTCAGTTTGAGCTCCTGGAGCTTCCCCGTTGTCCCCATGGAGCTGCTGCTTGCTCCGAGGGGAGGCGTTACTTCTGCAAAGAAAACCTTGAGCACGCCCTCTAAATGGGGCCTTCCCTAGCTCCCTGCATGGTTCTCCAGGGTGTTTTGGGGAAGTTCACACTTGGACAAGCTTTCTGAACCCTTGTAGCAGCACAGAGAGACATAGGCTATTCTACAGGTCGCACTGATGTGGTGAACGGATGCCCTGAGAGGAGAGCAGAGAGTCAGGAGCTGGGAAGGACTCACTGAGACAGGCCTTGGTTTGCAGCTTTTGTACTAGGTGTGTTTCACCTCTCTTCCCCAATGAGTCAGCAGCCAGATAAACATTAACTTTCATGCCCAGCTGCGCATGGAAGCCATCTATTAAATCCCAAGATACTTACACGAGTCAGAATGGGCAGAAAGAGGACAAATTTGGGCCTGGCCGGAGCATGAAACCATGAAGCGGCGCTGAAACCAGCCTGCTGAGTGCAAGGGGAAGCAGCTCCTGGAGCTGGAGCCAGAGGGGGAAACTGAAGTCTGTGGGTGCTGAGGTGGCACTCAGGAATTTTTTTATATTATTTTATTTTATTTTATTTTATTGTTATTTATTATTATTATTTCTGAGAAGGATTTTTCTATAGAGCAGCACAGAGTGCTGTGCAGGTGACAGTTTTGTGTCTTTGAAGTCAAATATTTACCCTGTCTGTTCTTAGCTGGTTTTTTTTGTTGTTTTGTTTTTCTTTTTCTTTTAGAACCTAGATTTTCTTCTCCTTGTGTGATCCTTCTCGTGGCTTTCTGTGAGCCCGCACTTGACAGGTTTGTCCCCAGCCCCGTTAAGCTCCTGCGCTGCTCCTGAACACAGCCCTGTGAGTTTGTCCCAGTCCTGTGGCACAGCGAACTGCTAATAACTCTGTAAAAGATTTAAGTCTGCGTCACTGGCTCAGCCCATTACAATTCCCTTCTGTTTCTCCTGCAAAGTCCCCGGGGGAGATGAAAGAAAACTGTTTTTTAATGTGTAACCAGAAAAGGAATAGCTCTGCTCTATGCAAATACCCCACGTCGGGCTGGGGCGGGTTACAACTGAGGCGCTGCTGCAGGGGAAGGGATCTGGCAGGGAAGTTCTTTCGGGACGAACGCGCTCCACCCTGCTAATGAATGAGTGAGGAAACGAATTTTTAATGGTAGAAAAAAAAAAAAAAAAAAAAAACACAACAAAACAACAAAGCACAAAATGACTTTGAGGTCACCAAGCCGGCTTTACACATCACGGCTCGACCTCAGGCAGAGGTTGGCCTCCGTTGGGGGTCCCGTTGCTGACAGAAAACACCAAACAACCATCCCACAGACTACCCCTAAAGGCTGGGGGGGCAAAGAAGGGGGGGAACACAGCCACGTCCCCCCGCCCCCATCCCGCCCCCCGCGCGCCCGGGGCGGTGCCGGCCTCCGCCCCATGGCCACCGCCCGCCGGCCTCCAGCCGGGCTCCGGGTGCTGGCGGGGAGCGGTGAGGCCTGGGGGGGGGAAGGGGATTGCGCGGTTTCTTTTCCTTATTTCATTATTATTTATTATTGTTGTTATGGTTTCGTTTCCTGCTCGAGGCCGTGAGGCCGTTTTTCAGATGAAAAATGGGATTATCGGGAGAGCTGCTGCTGCGGAGAGGTGGTTTTGTGGTGAGAGGCAGGTCTTCTGGAGGGAGCTCTGCCTTTCGTGAATGGGTGTACTCATTTTGTGTCTCGGGGATCTTGGGTGCCCCGTGGGAGTTGCTGTAGGGTGTGTGGCTTGGGGTGGCTTTGCCGTGACACCACATGCCGCTTCGCGTTGGGTGCACGCGTGGGCTCCTGCTGTTTTTGTTCATTCGGTTCTTGTTGTGCCGGGCTCCTGTTGCTTTCATTTGTTCGGTTTTTGCTGTGCTGAATCTGAACCCAAACGTTGTCCGCTGGCTTCTGTTCCCATCAGACAGGTGAGGGTTCGGGGAAAAGGGGATCAGAAAGGAGCATGTGGTGCGGGAAGATGGGTGTATCCCTTCGGACCTGTGGCGTGTGGTCTCAGCACTGCGGCCTCCGGAGCTCCGTCGAGTGGTGCCGTGGGCTGCAGGTGCCGTGCCCTATGTGCCGGGACACCTTTCTGCCTCCCTGGGTACCAGTTCAGCCCTTGTTCTGCGCCACCTTCCGTAGGAACCAGCTGTCTGCTCCCTGGAGGAGCCTGCGGACTTAATTATTACACTTCCATTTTCTGGAGTGAAGAAAGAAGCGGATTTCGGGGGCATTGAGTAAGTGAGTTTTAAGCTTTCGTGGCGCCAAGTGCCCTGTTGCTAACTAACGTGTGACAGCACGGTTATTCCCACTTCCGTCCTTTGACCCGCTCCAGTTTCTGCAAGTGATGAAACAAAAGAGGTAAAGCGTGTGACACAGGAAAGACTGATTCGCTTTGGTTTTAACACTCAGAAAACTGTTTGCTCGTCACTGAAGTTTGTTCCTTTAAGACTTGTGTGCTGTTACTGCTGGGTAAATAATTTAATTAGGAATCGAAGGGGACACCATGAGGAAAAGCTAGAGTTTTGCATATTTATACAATATGCTAGCAGTGTTGTTTAAGCATCATGTGAAGGGTGTTAGAACTGATTTTCAAGGGCAAAAGCCATAAAATGCTGGTCAGCATTTAAATTACAGGTGCTTTTCAGGTTTGGCCTTCTAAAAATTATATATATATATATATATATAGTTTTCATAGTTCTGAGTTTTTTGTTTGTTTTTTTTGCTGTTGGGATACACGTTTTATCATTTCGTTTTACTTTTTGGACCAGGCTGCCTGACCAGGTGGTGTGGCTTTCCCTCTCTGTATCAGGACTTTCTGTCCACCCCGTTTCTTAGATACCGCTTCCAGGTTAAATCCTCAGATCCTATCTACCGAGGCTATAATAACAAACATTAACAGGTTTTTCAGTAAAGCCTGCAATTTTCCTGGAGCTTAATGTCTGAAAATGATTGACCTTGTGTGATTACCCAGGCAAATGAGTTTGAGATTTCAGAAACACCTCCCTGCTGTGCTTCCTGGCCCCACACAGCTGAGCCGTGGGAGTCACAGTGCCAGATCATGCTAGGGCAGACGAGGATGGTTGTAATTCAGTTGTTTTGAAAACACGAGGGAATAACCAGTGCTCAGGTGTCAAAAGGTTGTGCGGCTATGCTGCTGTCATTACACCCGCATAACTAAGTTTGCGAGCGTGATTTGGGTGGCATGAAGTTCATCTTAAGGAGCTTCTTAATTTCCTTTTAGTTTAGGCTATGAAACCGTTTTAAAAATTACCATCGGGCCCCATTAGTCCTGTTATATTCATGTTTTTATTCAGCCATCCTGACTTCTGAAAGAGTTGTAGTACTCCTTAAAGTCAAATGTTCATCTGAGTCGCTGTCTGATGTTTGACCCTGCATCACTTAAGGATCTGTTTTCTGCTGTGAGGGAATTTCTGAGGCCACAGCAGACGTACAGCAGCATCCTTCCTGCACTCCCAGGCCGATGCAGCTTTCGTGTTGTGGGCCTGTCGGAGGGACAGGGAACTTCGCCCACGCACTCTGGTGCTGGGATTCCCGGCACAGCAGACCTGGGTGCGTGGCTGGGACACCGCAGAGCAGACACTGCAGCATGCTGCCTTCCAGAATCACAGAGAGAGATCTGCTCGTTAACTAAAACATAATAGTTTCAGGATGGAAAACTCAGGACTTGCGTGTACCAGCCACAGCAACATAAGAGTGGTCGTTTGTGGCTAGGGATCTCGTGCCAGTACTGAGGTGCTAGACAGAGTTTAGTCTGTGTGTTGCGTGATTTGGTATGATGGGAAGTTGTTTTTCAATGAGCAGTGTAACTCATGGTTGGGTTATCTGTCGGCTGAACATACAGTAAGTCGGAGTTTCACCCCAGTGTGAGAAAAGGTGGAGACGGGTGCTACTGTCCTTGTCTTGAGAAGGATACAGTGAGGGCAAACACGCTGTCAAATACTCCAGAGCAGCAGTAGATCACCTTGTGAATTTTTTGAAAAAATTTGTGTCAGCAACTTCTAGTTTCTTTGTAGCCTTATTTTGTCACTGTAGTTCCTTCCTCATTTTTCACCACTGAGGAGCAATACTGTCTAGTTTTTGCAGCCTCAGGATCCAGAGCCTGGCATTCGGGATTTCTCTATAGCTTGTGCTGGAAACTCTTGACGGGGAGGGGAGGTGTGTCCCGAGCTCCTGTCCCCATGCCACCAGCAAGGTCAGGTGCCACGTGCATGATGTGGCTGACAAGGCAACTTGTGCTGCCTGAAGATTGCTTTCAACAAACATTTATCAGAGGAGAAGGCTGCAGGCTGACCAGAGAAGCTGTGCTGTCTTATTTGAACTGTGTCACCTTAAGGTGGAGGGCTGAAAATCCAGGATGGTGTGGCTACGTATACTCAGTCCCTACTTCTGTCGCCAGCTGTGTGTGTGATCTTTGGCAAGACCCTGTCTGAGATCCCTTGTCCATAATAACATGTTGCTAAGGTTGCCCAGACCTTAAGTGTTTAGAATTTGTGTTTCCAGGGCAGGGTGGTTGGGTTGATGCTGGGAAGGCAGCATGTGCCTTAACACCAAAGTATTGCCATGACATTGTCCTGCGCGTGGGGCTTTGACCATCATCCAGCGCTGTAGCATCAGTGCTGGGCAAGACTCTGGGTCGGCTGCCGCAGGGAAACACTGGTATGGTTTTCATCGCTCCTAGCTGAGCTTGCACAGGCTCTGCCAAAATCCGTCATCCTGCAGACTTTGATGCTTTCTTTAGGTCTGTCAGACAGGGATGTCCTACCAGTTTCTCCCAGTTTTGTTCTGAGCACAGCTCAGAGCAATGTGTGCGCCTGCCGTGTTTACGCTGGAGCGACCTGCTGGCTTCCTCAGCGCTCTTCAGTTCTGGTTTCATTTCGTATCACTTCCTGTGCACGAATTTTAGCTGTGGCACACTTGCCAAAGGCTGAGGTTTTAAAAATAGGCACTTTCACATCACTGGAGATCTTCTAAACATTACACTGCCACATTCCAAGGTTGGAAATGGCCCTAAATTCTGTATATCGTTTTCTTAGTTTCCAAGTGAAAATAAGTTGTGCCTTTGCCAAGTGCCACCCCCTCGAAAAGAGCTTGATACGTGAGGGTGACACCTGAGTGTATTTTTACAGGGCTGCATCACCTGTACTTTATGTGGACCTCCCCACCTAGCTGCCAGGTGCTTGGGCAGCTGGTGCAAACGCTGTGGTGTCGCAGCACCGCGGTCTGTTGGTCCTGAGCACTGTGCTTGGAGCTCCTCGGGGCATCCAAGTGTCTGTAGTGGTATCGAAACTGCTTAACAATAACATTGTGTGCTTTCACAGGCAGAGAACTTCCACGCAGAATATTTTGGGTTCTCGTATCACGTCTTAATGAAACGTTTGTACTAGCTATGACTTTGGTACTACCGCGTGATCATAACGAAAATTTAAGCTATCTCAATGCAGTCAGTTTTCCATTCCAACGTGTCCTTTTTGCTTAAGATTTTAGGAAAGAAATGCATGGTAATGCACTCCCAGAAAATTGGCAGAGGACTCCTGTGTGTGTGAGCTAACTCAAGCATGTCAGCTTGAAAACGATGCCCTTTAAAAGATGAAGAGAGGGAGCACGGTTTAAAAAATACCAGCTGCCTCCATACTAATAGCATTATTGCCTGCAGAATAAAGCTGGAGCTGTGACTTTCATCAGGTTGGACGTTGAGAGGAGGAGGGAAAGAGACGCAAGACCAATTCCAGTCATTTGTATTCAAAGTGATGACTGATATTTTGCTTTCTGTTGCTTTTCTCTTCTGTTTTTAATCCATCTTGGAAACAGGGAGAGAGACAAGCAGAACTCCCAAGCAGACAAACGATAATGCTGGAATAACCTCTGCGCACACCTCCTGGGAAAGCACGGGGATTGTGATCTGACCTGCTGCCAGGAGATGTTGCTTTTTAATCCTTATGAAAAATGCGCAGCTCTGTGTAGCACTTTGTTATGTGCAGAGTCTGGTAGACTTCTGGAGGGGGCTGTGCCGTGCAGGCAGATGTAAAATCAGAGTCATGGGGGTACAGCAGCAAAGATCTGCTGCGTGCCAGCGAATGGAGGTGGGAATGATGAGCTGCGTGGATGCAGCCTGATCAGAGGGGCTCGCTTTTGGAGCAGGATCTTAACAAGACCCTGGTGTCAAACGTATGCACTGCCTGCAAGATCAAGCAGCTGTTACTGATGGTGCTCAGGTGGTAAACAGGCTCAGATGAGTTCATTTTTTTGTTGTTGTCTGTCATGATGCTACCGTGTTCCCTGGCTATTGCTTGGGATAATTGTTTGTCAACAAGTAGAAATGAAAAATTCCTCCTGCAGCGAGCGCCTGCCAAGTGGGCTGGCGTTTCTGGCTGCTTTCTCCCTGGAGCTACAGCCCTTCAGCAAAGGACCCCACGAGGTGTCAGACTGCTATTTAGCAAGGAGCTGCTGAGGGGCTGGGGACCCACCCGGGACATCCAGGGGCTGTTTTGTCCCCAGGCACCCCTGCAGCCTGCCAGACCCCTGCCTGGAGAGATGGTGCCTGCAATATGTCGGACTGGGGGGAAGTGCTGATGGCCGGCCTGGCTCACCACTAGCGACTGTGCATCCCTGGAGGGGTGGGCTGTAGGTACAGCTTGTCTGCTGTCTAGCAAACAGGATTTAAAATTCTTATTGCTAACATAAGACTTCGGCTTTTTTCCAGACCGAAGCTTCAGCTATCTAGACAAATCAACAGAAAAACCCAAGGCGTTCATATGACTCTGGCCTATTAGCGAAACTTAAGCAAAAGAAGACATGCAGGAGGAAACTATTTACTGTACTCTGTCAGTTTAGGTTGAGCACAGAAGAAAAAAAAAGTATTATAGAACCCATTTCGAAGAGTTGTGTCTGCAAATAGATAAAACAGAAACAAATGTGAGTGGCTTTAGGGATGACTCAACGTGCAGCTCAACAGCAGACGGAATAAGCACCCTTGGAGTGGGCTTCCTTGAAATAATGGATTTAGCGCTTTTACGTAAGTTCTGTTTGAAGTTTACAGGCATTAAATAGCGTTTCTGAACGAGGACAGATGTTTTTCCACATGAGGGAGAGAGAAAAAAGGAGGAATCAGTATAGCAGAAAATTCAGAGGCTCCTTCTTTAAAAGGAAGTTGATTTTATTTATGTTTTAGTCATGGTTAGGAAAAAGACCTTTTAAGAAATACTTCAGGTTTTTTATGGTGTAAAAGCCTTTTCACATATTGCCGTGGACTGTAAAATCTCTGAAGGCTTCTGTCATGTTTTTTTTCTTACATAGATGGAAGTGTTGTTGAGCTTGATTCATCTGAAGGTCCCGGATGGCACCCTGTGCCTTAAGAAAAGGAAACTGAATTATACAGGAGATCAAGCACTGACCTTTCCTTTTGTTCTTGTAGGAGTTTGTAGAGAAGAAATGGTATATGTGGGCTAAGGCACGCATTAATACCTTGACTGCGTAGATGAGATTGGTTCTGTAAAGGTAACCGTAATAGGGTGTGCTTTAGATAATCACGCAGCCGGTGAGAACTCATCGTGCCTGTTGCTACAGAGTGGGAGTAAGCGGCTGTCAGAGCTGGGTGGAAATGGTAACAGCAGCAGTCCGGGTCCTGTTAAAGACCAGGGAATCCAAATAAGGCTGCCTGCCTTTTTCATGTATTTTTCCTGAAAGACCTTTGCAGAACGGGGACGAGGGCTGAGAGAACATTTGAGACTCCTACACGGACCAGCTGTGTAAATAAAGGCTTTCTTGCCGGTGATGGGCCTCGGTGCTACAGAAACGATTCCGTTTTCTAGGTAATTGCATGATTCTGGTAACAGCTTGGGGCTGGGATTTTGTTTAATTTTGTTGGGTAGAAGCTGAGATGTGGTCAGTAGACATGGTTTAACTTTTGGTAAGTCACTGACAATTACTGTCTTTGCCTGTAAACGGTTCCTTCCCTTCTTATCCCAAGCAGAGATCCTAATCTCCAGTTGTTGCATCAGAACAGGTGAAGAAAGTTTGCTCAATGGGTTGACCTTGCTTTGCTTGGTAAAGGAAGGATTTCTTAATGAGATGGCTATTGAATCACCCAGTGCTTCCTGTATACCTTGTGTTTGATCTGTTCTGGGTTCGGTAGTTTCTCTTTTATTTATTTATTTATTTACGGCATGGTGCTGATAATAAACTCTGGGAAATCAAAGTAGTCACTTGGCACTGCTTATAAAGGCATGCTTCTTTCTTTTAAGCTGTTAGGGCTTGTAATTTATTGTAGCTATTCAGTCTGTATAATTAATAGTTTTTTCTCTCTTTTGGCTCAAAGAGTTGAGGTGTATGTGCGGATCTGTGTGGCACTCAATGGATGCCTGTTTTATAAGGATCAGTTTGATCTTGTTCCCATAAAAGAGGGAGTTAGCCAATTTTATGCTGTACCCTGGTACTTATGCTACACAGTTTGGAAAAACATAACGTGTAACAAAGACAGCTCTGCAGCACACACCGAGTGCGTGCAAACTTGGACCTCCTGGTGCCAAGCCTTGCTTCTGTTACTTAAGGTATTTAAGAAATTCCTCAGCTGGAGGTTCAAGAAAGCTGGAAAAGGGTCTGATATACAGCATCCCTGAGTCCTGCACTTTTTAGTGTAGGATCAAGGAATCCCAGGCTCTCTTTCTAGCTCTGGATCCAGGAGAGGAGTGAAAAGGAGGGTATGGGTGGGCAGCAGAAGGGTTGGATCGGGGGATCCCAAATTTTGTTCCTCTCTTTGGAGGAGGATATACCTGCTTTTTGGGAACTAGGTAACATGTATTATGTCCTATTTTCAATACTAAAATGAATGCAAGACTGTGAAGAGGAACGTCTTAAAAGCTGACTGTGGGACTTCCTTTAAATTTTGGAAGATACTCTGTCTTCCTCATGGCCTTGGTACAGGGTGGGGAGTAAGAAGGTGCAAGGTGCCATCACACTGTCATCCTGCAACATGCTCCAGTGCTGTGTACAGTGCTGCATGCTGGCTCCCCAGCTGATCCCCTACATCTTGCATTTCGTCAGTCACGTTTTGAAGGTGACAGCCTTCAAAAGAGTTGTGTGGGAGACTGTTGTGGGGCTTTTTTTCTCTTTAGTGACTTTTCTTGAGCTTCAAGAGTTACTTGTGCAAGAAGCAGATGTTGCAGATGTCTCCTACTTGTCATTTTTCTGGCATTCTTTCTTCTGTGTGCCTCTCCTGCTGACTTCAGCAGGTTTGGCACCATCAGGAAGTTGATGATGTGGCATGAAAAGAAAACATGGTGCATTACGTACTTTGTAAGACAAACACTGCTATCAGCTCCTACCTCAGCGCTGTTCAGCCTCTGTTCATCAAAGTTTCTTCTTGGAGCTCTCTGAGACATCCTCGGGCTCTGCTGTCCCGTGTGGGAGAAGAGTTGAGCCTCCCAGTCCCTGCGGTGATGCTCGCAGTCAGCCTCCAAAGAGATGTCGTGTTGCAGAGCAGCTGGGCTGTAGCTGTCTGCGGAGAAAGAGAAGGGATTGGCATCCATATCCTAGGGGATGGACTGAGTTGAAAAATCTGTCGGTTTATTTTACTCCCCTCCCCCCCCCTCCCCAGCATGTTATTAATTTAATTGCTCTTTGTTTTCTGAAGGGTTTTGGACGGGATAGGTAGGAGGAGGAGAGATCTATTTTAAATTGCTCTCTTCGTTAATCTGTGTCTTGTTCGTGATGTATTTTTATCTGCAGCACGTTGTGATCCAGCTGACACTTCTAGATGTCACTTGAATAAAAAAAAAGTAATTAAATTTCAAAGTGTGACATATTCAGTTAAAGTGGTAACTGAATTACCAAGTGCTGTTTGAACAGCAACTTTTCCATGACAGGAGGGAAAGTTTATGAAGACCAGGGTGTGCTGTAATAAAAGTGTAGTGAAAATACTCAAAATCACTTGTCTGCAGGTTTTCCCATCTCCTATTAGGCTTTTTGTTAGGGAAATTTTCTCCTTGGAGAACAGTTGCTCATGTAGTTGCTAACCCTGTGCCTTAAAAGGGGTTTTGTTGGACTCCCAACAAAAGGTTGGTTCTTTGTGCAGGATTAATGCCATCAAAAGCTTAGATTGCTTCTTTTACCATAAGAGCTCATGCTGATGCAGTTCTCTCATCTTTTTGCCTGTAAAAAGGGTTAAGGAAGAATTTTTGCATGCTGTTGATCTGTTCACATACATCTCTGGTACCCAATAAAGCAAAGCATGTCAGTTGAACACACAAACCAGTTCCACTTTTTATAGTACCAGTTCGTTCAAAAAAGGGAACATACACTCATTTTAAATAATGAGATGGAAGGCTGCCACATCTTCCTTTAGGTACTGTATGTTTAAGTTGCTGTTAGCAAGTTTTGTTCAAATCATCATTGGTTTTTGAACAACAGTGTGACAGCCAAAACACTTGTTGACTGCGTGGACCAAATAATATCTGTAAGCCTTTAAGTTCCATTCCAGTCAGCAGGAGGTTCAGTTATTTATGGTTGAATAAGATTTTTCAATGCTGATACTTCAATCCTAAAGAAGAGAGAATATATTGCTGTGACTTGATTCTGCTAGGAGCGTTGTCTTCTACTAGTTCTCAGTTTTTGTTCTCTTGGTAGCAATTTGGGTGCTTATTAAGAAGGCATCTCTTGGTTTCCATCAGCAGTGTGTGCTCTAAGTGGGAGTATCCCAGTGTTTCCATGAGCTGTGACATTTTCGAACCATACAGCTGATGTTTTGCTGTCTGTTACTTGGGACCAGTAATAAACACTTCCTACAGCTTCGGCTTTTTGGTCTTCTTGGTTGTGTGCATGTGTGTCTGCGCTTTTCCTACTCAGCATATACAGGTTATGCCAGCTAAGCACTTGTTAGTGTGGCATGTGAGTAGAAGATAACAGGTCTGTCTTGTATGAATGGTGTTCACAAGAGTATGGGTTTTGTGTAAATTTGTACTTGTGGCCAAAAAACTTTTCCCATTACCTCTTTAAAGTTTATTAATACCTTTACATTTACAGCTCTTAACCTGCCTCTTGTTCAAGGTAGGCGCTAGTTACGGGTCTTGCGTCCAGACTACATGCGTATGACATCCTGTAATAAAGTTTCTTAAAACAACAGAATATTGGGAAAGGCCAAATATCAGCAGTGCTCCGTGTATACACTACAGTGCTCATAAAAATGTATGTGTAGCTGTTGATCTCAGTGCCAAGGTTTGAATTCACATGCAACTCTGTGACTGGATAGCTTTCGACAGTGTATGGGCTTAAGCTCCTTGGAAAACTTAAGCCCCTCTTAAATTTCCTGTTACAGCCAGGAGGGGCAGAAGTTCAAATGACATAAAACTATGCTGAATGAATTATTCCCTTCATGGACTCTCTAGAGAATAATCTTTTCAGCCTTCTCTGGAGATGCCTTTAAAAAAAAAAAAGTTCTCTTAAAATTTTGTACAAAAACAATGAAGAAGTTACTAACAGAGCAGCTGTTGGTCATAAAATCTGGGAATTTCCTATGCTCAAATTTCAGCCAGAGAATACATTTCTCACTTAGGGAGCAGACACTGCATTTGTCAGTTCCTCAGCCTCCATACCCTCTCTCAATTCTAGGGTTTTTGATTAACAGAAGACTACCAAACCTTTGTCTAGCCCTCCCAATAACACCAGAAGATCAACAGAACCCTGTCCTGGCTTATGTCAGTGAAGAACAGTGTGATTGCCCCCCCTTTGTGATCATCTCCTGAGCTTTCTACCAAATCCCTGGGGAGGAGTTTTCTCCTGAGTTTTAAATTGCCCCTAAACTTGCCCAAATTGAGCCAGGAACATTCCTTTAATTCCTGTGGCATTCATATGTTGCTTGGTCAGCTAATGCACTGCCTGATATGGCACATTTGCAGACTACATCTCCTAGGAACCTCTGGTCGTTAAAACCTTGACTTAATGGCAAAGTAATGACAGTACACGTCTCTGATCTAGCACATCCTGAAGCAATTTTTTTGTTGTTGTCATTGAACAGTTGCTTTGGTATCGGTCTTGTGAAGCCTTCCACTCTATTTTGACTATATATCTAGCCTTCATTGTGCGGAGGAAAGCTTGGAAGCATGAATGGTGTACACCCCAAAACCTATAAACTTGAAAAAACAAGTGAGTTACTAAACATACTGTGCCTTTGGCATTTCATCTTGCGTTTTTCATTTGGAATGATGTGGTGCTTGGATGATTTCTCTCTTGAAATTAAAAAAATAGAAGTATTGCTAAGCAGTGAAAGATTTTATTTTTTTTTTTCTCTCTCTCTTTTTATCACTGTTGTAGGAAGGCATGAGGTGCAGTCCTGGACAAGAGCTACCAAACAATCTTTGTGTCTCATGTGGCAAAAAGTGAAAATACAGCTAACGCTAAGCATGTCTTTCCTCGTTGCTGTGTTTTGGTATTGCAGAAGGCTATATGGCTTTTTAGCACAGCTATTGAAACGGTAGGTTTTTATTATGCAGACTTCTGATTTTTCAATGCTGTTGCTTATTTCAGTAAGTATTTTCCTTTGACAACCCATTTTTTGACACCTGTTTTATCATTTGGATTTCAGGTGGAGCAACTACCTTCAAAGAAAACTCATAAGTAATCTTTTTGTTTTCATTCTCTCTCCGTTAATCCCCCTGCCCTTTAAATGCAGAACAAGAGAAGGTAACTAATCTATGAATTAATCTTGATTTAGAGAATCACAGTGTGTTGGCAGAAGTTGATCTACTTGGCTATAGTGCAAGAGAATGGAAAGGAGAAACAAAGCAGGCCAAACATATGAGGGAGGTAAGAGTTAAAATTTAATCTCTGCACGTGGATGGGGGAGAGGTACCTGAGGAAAGAAGAGCAGTCAGTTCCAGAACAAGCAGCTGCTACAACTACCAGAGTTTGCTGCACCAGTTGTTTAAATGAAGAGAAAAATGGATAATGTTAGCATGAGTCCAAATAAAGAGTGCAGTAGAGCAGATCACAATCTAGATCAGATTTTAGTTTTACATCTTCTCCGAATTCTTCCCCATTGTACCAGCCACCCAAGCAGCGGCTGTAAGCAGTCAGGGTGAGCTCCCATTACAACAGCACGAAAATATGATCCCAAGCACTGCAGCCCAAATAACTTGGCCTTAGGCAGTGTCTCTTGTCTGAGACGCCAGCTGAGATCCTCTTAATAATCATACTTCTCATTGGGTTTTTATTTCTCATACCTTGTCATTTTAGCTGATAGTTTCTCACAGCTTAGTAGGTTTTCTGCTTAATTATGAGTCAAGGTGACAGAGCTGTGCTATACCACGCCAGACTTTATGTCCTGGATAGCTGAACTCCAGAGCCAGGGGCCTACTTACTTCAGGGCTCACTAATGCTAGTTAGCTGCTTTCTGTCTGCTCGTGTGTTCTCCAGCTCTGTGTTGTATGTGTGCTTACACCCTCATAGGCAGAAATGGCAGCTGCATTTCTCACAGAAGACATAAGGTATTGCACGTGCAAAGGGCTGTTGGCAGTTGTGTCTTGGTGGCCTTTGATGGAGGCAGTGTGGCAGACGGCATGCCAGGAGCAGTGGTGCGCTCTGAAGGGCCCTGACAGGTGCTTGCCGTTGCAGCAGTACTATAGTATCCTAATTTGTGATGGGGATGGGTCTCCAGGAGCAAAGAAGAGCAGATATCTATTTTGTGGCTCTCTGTTTCAATTGTGTTAAGTGTCAGTCACCAAGGGAGGCTTGGAGACTGTGGGCTGGATCTATACTTTTCTCATACAACTTCTAGCTGAAGTAGCTGTACGGGTGGTAGAGTAGTGGTATCTGTTAAAGAAAGCTTAGTGTCAAATCCAGTTGATCAGCTAACTGTGACGTTATATCCTGGCATCCTCATGGTGTGGTATTTCAGACCAGCTCAGCACAAATACGGCACCAGTCTGTATTTCTGATTATCTAATGATGGTGAGAACGCAGAAGGAGTTGTGCTGAGAGAGATCAAAGAGGTAGAGGGGGCAGGAGATGCAGTAGTAATGAGAGACACTGAATATCTGCCCTGGGCAACAGCTAGGGGGTTCAACTTCAAGGTGCTGCCAGTGACTGTTTCATGGGACAGTTTTTCAGGGAGCTTTAGGAAAGGAAGCATCCCTTGTCTTGGACCTGAAGTAGTGCATAGGATCTGCCTCAAGATACCGCTTTCTAATTACTATTGCTGCTCTCTGAAGCAGGAGACAGCATGTATTTGTATTCAACATCCTTACAAGACCAGCAAATCAAAAGAATCCTTACAACTGCATCCACCTTCAGAAAGGAAAACTACATAAAAATGAGGAAGCTTGTTAAAAAGAACCTAAAAGACTGAACCTAAGAGACTTTAAGTATTTATAGTTGGTGTATTTGATGTGTATATTGTTTGAGGTCATGTTATTGGAATCACAGAGCAAATGTGTATCCAAAAGGAGTTGAGGATAAAAGGAAGTGGGGCTAAACATAAGGGAAGCATCAGGAAAAAAGAAGAAATCTTTCAAAAAAGCAGTTTTGAAAGTCCAAATGATGACTGGAGAAAAGATCCAACTTTCCAGATTAAATGCAGGAAAACAAGAATGCCAGAAGTGCCCAGAACAACACGCAACAAGGCTGAAAGTGATTTGGAGGAACAAGTATCTAAAGATAACACAACTTCTAATAAATTAGCAACCATATGCTGGGTAATGAGTCTTTCAGAAGATCTGAGTCTGTTAGATGATCAGAGCTGAAGAGGAGACTCAGGGGAGCCTAGTGGATGGATGGTGACATTGGGCTGAAGTTGTCACTGTAAGAAGGATGTTTTAGGGTGAGGTCTCCTGAGAACCTGAACAAGCCCCACCTGCTTGCTGTCACCAAAAGGGGCAGTCCTTTGCTTGTCTTGCCTCTCCTTTTTCCTTGCCTCATTCTAGATGAGCAGTCCCTCCGCCTCTCTTGTGCTGACTGTTACATGTTCTTTTGGATGTGGTTCACCAGAAGGGCTAGCTGGCACAGCAGGTCATCCCAAAGGAGAGGCCTGACTCCCTGCTGTCATCTGCTCCTAGCATGTGCTCCCAGTACACCTCTTGTGCTGGCCCTGGCATTCATCGGATCCTTCTCTGAACCACCTGAACTTGTCAAAGTAGCAGGAAGCTAACCCTGGAGGAAGAATTTGTTAGGCTACAATAGTCTCAGCCGCTGCAAAGGAAGAGCGGGGGAGATTGCACAGCTAAGAAGTGGTATTGGCTGTGGTTGCTGTCACTCTTCCTTAGCCTTAGGTCATCACTGTGTGATGGGTTCAGGTCAGGATAAGATGATGTTTCTGCTAAAAGGAGAGTTCTCCAGATGCATGTTCCAGCCCTCTTGCTGCTCCACCCCATGTGTCAGCATAACTTGTGAAGTGACTGGGGTTAAAGCTGTTATGGCAAAGAAATTTTCACTGATCTTTTCTGATTTGGTTGACCACGTAAATGTTTATGCTAGCAACAGTGCAAAGACTGGAGCACATAGCCAGGTTAAGAGACAGTGCAGAATCCCTTTTAAGGGGCAGTGCCAGTTTAAAGGTGTTTACAAAAACTATGATGTTAGGTCATTTTTGTGTATATAAAACTTATAAATATACTCTCTCTTTCCCTAGTTCCCTCTTATGAGTAGTTTGGAATTGGACCCCAGTTTAACATGGGCTTGATTCAAGTATTAAAATGTTTATTGCTAAATTTCTTGTTGGTCTGTTTTAGGCATATAATGAATTGTTTTGGAACTATCATATCAAGTATCTGCGACAGGTCAAGAAGGACAACTATTGCGTGCTAAGAGCAGTACTTTTTCAAATACTCAGCCAAGGCATTCCTTTTCCATCATGGATGAGGGAGAGAGATATCTTAAAGGTAAAATTCAGTTCCTAAATGAACATGATCTAGGGGCCGTTGCAATGCAGAAGGAAGCTCTGTTCAATGATAAAAGGGATGTGTATGCTGTGGTAGTAGAGGAAAATTGTTATTGAAATTTAAAGAGAACTTTTTCAAATTCTTTGAACTATGCTTCACTGAAAAAGAGTCCCTGATCTAAATATAATGACATGAACACGAGGTTTAAAATAGAGGGGGGAAAAAAAAAGTGGCAAGATAAATGTTTCTGCTGCTCTGCTAGATTGCACTCCCTTAACACAAAAGGACTTGGCTCCCCCTCATTCACATCCATGTAAAATCCAGTGGCTCATTTGGGAGCACAGCTGAAGAAAGCATCAAGCATAGCTGCTCAGCATGTTGCCGGAGCAGTGTGAGCTCTGTACTGGGTTCCAGGAGCTCTGTCAGGAGGCAGCAGTGGGGAGGTCGGTATCTGTAGCTGCTGCCTGTGGGGGCACATCTGCCAACTGGAAAGTGCCTGGAATCCTAGAAATCTTACTGAGTTTGGATGTATCCAGCTTTCCTAGAGTGTGGGCTATATATTTTGCTGAGAACATATTTTCTTCTTTTTTGGCTGGCATTGTTTTAAAAGTTTCTTAAGGACTTGGCAGTCGAATGGAGCTTCCTTAACATTTGATTTGTTCTGAAGCCTACTTCTATTTTTTGTTTGAGCTGTACAACCAGAGGATAGAACCACATCATAAACTAAAATGTGTTGCAATCTCTGTAGGCAAGTTTATATAACTTTGTTCTCCTTCTTGTTATGGTTATGATCTCTACTTAATTAATTTTCTTGGTTTTTTTTTTTTTTCTTCCAGCTCCCTGAAAAGCTTTTGTATTCTCAAGGTTGCAACTGGATTCAGCAGTACAGTTTTGGTCCAGAAAGATATACAGGTCCCAACGCTTTTGGGAAATTACGCAAATGTATGGAAACATTAAAGACAAACGTGAGTATTTAGGAGGTGGTTGGGAGGCATAAAAGCACTGAGAAGTGGGTTGAAATTGAATTAGGGATCTTCAGTACATATTTCTGTGGCAGTCTGCTTCCCAGGTTCAGAGAGCTCAGCTCCTGGTCAGGCCATCATTTTTCCTGCAGAGGAATTCAGTTTTTGGGGGGTTCTACAAGCCAAGTATTTGGGGTCTCCCAGCAAGTTAGGAAGGCCATCCTATCCACGGCTGTTACTGCATGGTTAGCTGCCCTTGCCATCAAGTGGCTCCTGCAATACCTCATAATTTCAACAAAAATAACTACATGCTATGGGGTATCCTCCTAGATTTCCTCCCCAAATTGGATGGAACAAACAAATGGTGCGTTTTCTTCTCAATCTTGACTTTCCTCTGTTCCCCTCTCAGTTAAATGTTTTATTTATCATGTTCTATGATAGGTTCTCTCTGTAAGACAAAGCACTTGATTACAGCAGCAACTCTAGTTTTAAACACTATCAGTGATAGTAACCAACCATTTTAGAACAACAACAAAATAATAACTAGACTTATTTAGCTATAGAAGCAAAGTATTAGGAAATAAAAAGAGGGAATTAAAACTGAGAACCAGTCCTTGTCTCTTGCCTGCAGTGTCAGCTGCCCATCTTCCAGGGATGTGTCTCATGGTTCTTGTGTGCAGTTATCATTTTGTCCTAGTTGCTCTTTGTGTTTGTCAGTGTTGGGTTGTTTGGCTTTTGTTTTTTATCTTCTTGTGGTTCTATGGAAATAACATCGACTTACAAAGCACTAAGCATTTAAACTGCATGCTTGTAAAGAAAAAATGTTTCAAGTCAGCATGGTAAACAAATCCATACAGTTTACAAATTGTTGCAGAGCAGCTTTATTATGTAGTGCGCTTTTACTGACCACGAGGTCTAACTCCCAGTTTTATTATTAAAAAAGATGCTGTTTGGCCAGTGAGATGGATTTTCACTTATTTTAACAAATGTTTTTATGGTACATTTAGAGGTGTGAAAGGAGCCAGCACTGGAAGTTAGGGTTCTGTTGCATTTAACTGCCTGCTTGCTTCATTATTTAGCCAGTACCCCAAGAAACCTTGTGTGTTTTCACGGAGCTTGAACAGCCAGATTTAGTAAACGTTTCTTGGTGTCCAAAGCTTATAGATGCATTTCTGCTGTAGCTTATCGTTTGAAGATGCAGGGAAAGTGGGCTCTGCCAGAAGTATATGAAGACTTTTGAGGAATATTAGTCATATACCAGCATGTTTTTTCAAGAGGTTTGCTTTGCGCCCTGAACTCAGGAGTTTGAGCCTTCTCTCTCCAGACTTGCCTCTGTTGACCAAACTGCAGCAGAGTGCCCGGTTGTTGGCTAATCCCAAGGCAGCCACTTCTCTGCTGCCCAGCTCCATCCTAATCTCGGAGGCTCCTGCCTGCAGATGCTGTTGTGCCTGGGCTGTGTAAGTCAATAGGCAATTTACACTCTAGGCTTTTCACTTAGGTAGCAGAGGTCCTCTAGCAAAGGGGCAGTAGTGGGTCATCCACTTGGTTTCATTTCTCATCTGTGAGAAAGGTCGTCAGGAATGCATGAGGAGGAGATTGAGGGATCTGTTTCTCAATTTAGTATTGCAGGTAAATTAGATTATTTTCTTTTTTTTGTTGTTGTTGCTACAGTTCAGTTTATGGCAGTTTCAACATATAAATGATACAAACAGAATTAACTGAAACTAATTTGATTCCCAGTCATTGAGCATCATCTTTTGTTGTGATCCTAAAAAACCTTTTGGTTCCAAATGACAGCTTTTATCCACTGTGTTCAGAACTGGCTGCTTTAAGCTTTCTGGTTTGGTATCCTGTCCAATGTTATTATTAGTCTCCCGGCCAACCCCTTTTCTAGGTGTGAGCACTGACATTTGACCCCCCTAGAGTAACACACAGTTAAGGAGCTCTCATTATCAACAGTGAGCAGAATGAGAAATTCCTACCCACTGCAGTCCTACATGACCTCATGAAGCTGAACGCTGAAGACATACAAATGGGTATAGTTCATAATAGCATGCTGGCATGTCCAGTTTATATAAGTTCCTTTTAACTGACCTGCTTCTGAATTAGGTTTGGCATCTAAAGAATTTAAGCTAGCATAACTTCAACATAAAGGATACTATAGGAAAATAACTAAATTTTGGAAGCTGTAAGTTAAAAACAGGCCAGGAGTCATCACTTAATCTAAACTTTGCTTATGGTTTAGTGTGTGTTTGATGCACCCACATGGATTTTTCTACAACTTTCTCAGGTATTTTTGATAGTTACGTTCCTTACAGACTCTTTACTTACAGTCATAGCTGGATTTTCTAGTGTGACAGTGGGTGGCTTTTGTATAGGGGAATTGCATTTGCTTTCTCGTAGCCTATCATTAGCATCCAGATGCTTGGAGCTCTATGTAGCAAATAGGTTCAGCTGGATAAATGGAAAATGAAATGAATAAGGTTTGAAATCTCACTGCAGAACCTGTAATTATTGTTCTTCTGTGTGCTTTCTAGTGGATTGAAATAAGTGGTACTAAAGATCACGAAGAAAGAGGAAACATGTGTAATGCACTCTTTTCTGATGAGAGCAAGGAGCACAAACTATATGAGGCCATAAAATTCATCATGCTTTATGAAGTTGTCGAAGCCTATGAGCAGATAAAGAACAGGGAAGAACCTATACCTCATCTTTTTAGCCTCCTCCTTGCTCGGGATACTTCGTCTGACCCTTTGAGTTTCATGATGAATCATTTGAACTCCATAGGTGACTCTGGTTGCCTAGACCAGGTAATGATACAAATGAAAAACAAATCACAATTATTCACCTAATGACATCAGAGATGGAATATATTGTACATCATCTGTGATAATTGGTCTATTTTTTTCTTTGGGATGTAGGGAAGTGCACTGCAGACAGGCATTTATCTTCCAAGGAGATTAAAAAAAAAATGCAATAAAATAAAATAGGGTTGACAGCTTTCTTGCTGGGCCAGAAATAAGTGCTGTGAGCTGTCAATGAGACAGCTTAGAGCTTTCCAATGGGTGAAATTATTTTTCATAATCAGTTTCAGTTTATCAAGTCAATCGTTAGATGTTGCATTCCCCTTCAGTTTGATATAACTCGATACTTTATGCTCTGTCTGGCTATGCCCAAGGATATGAGCTTTTTCCAAAGCATTTTTCCAGATTAAGGCAGCTTTTGCAAGTAGTGTGGAGGAAGAGCCAGTTCTCAAGCTTAATATGCATGAAGTACAAAGAAATGTTTCCTTTCACCATTATATTTTGCTAGCAAGTGATCACAAGGTGGCAGCCTTCCCATTTTCCAAGGTGTATCAATCTTTTAATAAATGTTAGTCCCTTCTTGCTCCTCAGTAAGGTGTGTGAAACAAGTTTGGGAGCAGATTATATATTGTGTAAGGTGGAAGACGGATGTTTCCAAAGCTGCATCTGTTAGCCAGAGTACCCTAACATGCAAAAGAGCAGTGGAAAGATGGTTGGGACACTGAGAATATCCTCAATCTTTTAATTTTCTTACTTCGCTTACAAAAGGGCCCTTGTAATTCTTTGTCTACTGTTTTGAGATAAGCTAGGTGACTTGCTTTAACTTAGATTTCTAAAACGAAGAATAATCCAAGTCTAGAAATACACGTCTTACAGGCCTGTTTTATTTTTAGGTTGAAATATTTCTTCTTGGATACTTACTTGAAGTGAAGATTAGAGTTTACAGACTGCATAGGTTTAATACTGAAGATTTTCAAGTAAACTATCCAGATGAGTACCGAAGGGAATGGAATGAGGTTTCTCTCCTGACTGAGGATGACCACTATTATCACATCCCTGTTATCAGAACATGAAGGACCAGTGACTGTTCTTTTGCTTTGTATAATATAGTGAGTAACCGGTTCCAGTGAATTAAGTTTCTAATTGGCAGCAGAAATGCACATTGATGATTACAAAATGATTTGTGGGCTTATTGTGTAAACACTTTGCTTTCCCATTACAGCTCAATTCACTGCCAGTCAGCCATAAAGAAGCATAAAATATAGTGTTATATACTGTCTGGGTGTCATATTTGAGGGTTGTTGGACACAAAAGATTAGACTGAATGACCAAGAAAGAAAAGGTAACGTTATGTTTTCCTTTGTTAGGCTAATGGTTTATTCTGGCAATATCTGGATGGTTTAAACTTAAGTTCCTAAAGCAATTCCTGCCTTTCCCTTTTCTGTCCCTAGCTAGGGTGGATGAATCACACAGGAGGCAACTCCTGGGGTCCCGAGTTTATACTCCAGGACATGAAACTTGCACTGATTTGAGGCTGCCCAGCATGTGAGGCTGTAAACTGGGGCCACTGTGTAGCTGATTCAGATCACATCATGCTTTCACAGTTGCAGTGTCTCCCTCCAGAGACAGAAAGAGCAAACAGCTGCAGACTGTAGTTACTTCAGACACTTGAAATTAAGCTGTCTGCACTCAGTATTGATATCTGAAGCTGAAGAAGTGTTACAAAGAATGAGAGAAAAACCACACACACACACACAAGAATATAGTGCCAGATAAAAGTTTAGACTCCAGTGTTTGAAGAAATCTGTCTGGGACAACTAAATGAGACTTACTTTATTACATGGGACCTTTTGCCTGATTCTATTTTCTAAAAGGCTCACTTGTGTTTTGATTATTTCTAAAATGAGGGACCTTAACTTGTACAAATATTAAAATGATACAGTAGATCTTGCAAAATATTTGTGATATACTTAAAATCCCATAGGTATCAGTTACATTGAAAAAGTGGGGGGTTATTATTAGCTAAAGTCTCTTCTTTCATTGTCGTACAGATACAGGAGTACGTAGGTTTGGTTTTAATTCCTGCAGGGGAAAATAGAAGCCCCTAGTAGTAATTAAGTCCCTTTAGTAGTAATTAAGAATACAAAACTGTAATCTGGGCCTGCAGGAGCTACAGCAGTTGAATGTGGTAACTAAATGGTAATGCTTGGAGTGCACAAAGACTACTCTGCTCCTTTGTGCAAAGGAAAGAAATTTTATCCCTTACAGTCCTTTTATTTGTATGTATATGTATATATATTTATAAATACAAACACCTGAGTGCTGTATTATAGCAGGTTTGTTTCTTGAAAGTTTCTCCAAGTTCAGTTTTGTTCAGCAGTTTGTAGCTTTTAATTAAAAAGGCTTGATACATACAAGAATTTCATCTCATCAAGACCTGCATGTCGAATATTTAGTTTAAAAAACAAACAAACAAAAAACCAACTTTTTTCACTGAAAATTTTCACTTTTTTTCCCACTTTAGATTTGGTTCTGCTCCATGTGGGGAAATGTTATAATGCCTGGGCATAGGGTATTGTTGTCTGTTTTTCATCAACAGTATGTATAACACTTGCACCTATCAATAAACTTGTCTATATTTTATTCTTGTTTTGGTACAAGCAGACATACCAAAAAATTGTATATTTTTATAGAGAGCTTTTTAATTGTTTGCTATTATTTATGAATAGCAATGCAAAAGCATGATAGCTGAAAGTGCTAAATTGTCAAAATGTATGTTTATGTAATGTCAAGCACCTTAACAGAAGGGAATTAATAAAGATCTAACACAGACAGTGAAATTTATCTCTCCAATTTGGATGTTTACGTGTGATCTAAGTCACCTTGGGCACTCTGCAAGGTCAGTGGAGGGCAATGGCAGAGGAGTTGAAGGCAGTTAATCAGAGGAATTGATCTCCAGAAGAACATGGTTCCTCCTCATTGACTGTAATGGGAGCTGGCAGTGACCAGCATACAAATACCTGGTCTAGATGTCTGAGGTGAAGTAGTTCCAGGAATCCAGAAAGGATGTGTTGAAACATCAGATGTCAGTAGTGCTGGCTGAATCACAACAACAGCAGAAGTGAGATGTGAAGGAGGAGAAATTTCAGGTGAGGATAATTGCAAGTCTTACACATGAAGTCAGAAAGTGCTCTGAGAAACATTGAGACAGGTTTGGAGCTGCACTGGTTTTAATCGTGTTTTCTGATAATTCATTTTAGCTACGGATAAAGCAAATATTTTATGTACAAAGGAATGTATATACATATGTATAAAATATACAAGTATATAAATGTAAATATGTATATATGAAAAAAAAAATCATCCTGAATCAGTGGTTACAGACAAGCTTGCTGTAGGAATCCAGAAAGCTAAGCACTAAGACATGCACTGGAGAGCTCTGTTCTATTGATGTCAAGTGATCAAAGAGCTCTTCTCATCTTCTGAACCTGTGATTACTGCCTTTCTGCTCTTGAACTTTGGAAGGCTGTCTTTTCAAAATCACTCATGTCCAATAACTTTGCTTTGTAATTGTAGAAATGGGACAAATTTGGGAATGACAAGCCACTGAACACAGCATACAGATGTCTCATGTAGATCCTTTGTGTATAATGTATGTATTTTTTATTTTATCTAGTCGTCATTGGAATAAATGGTTTTCTACTCTAGGTCCAAACCTTGGAGCTGTGAACTGCTTACCATACGCCTAAACAGTAAGCTCAGGTCAATGTGATTCAGAATCAGTTGTTTGTGAAATAATTAGATCATTAATCCTTCAGAAAATTATCAAGGTCAACCAAAATAAGCTTTGCTTGATTTAAAAAAAAAAAGTTTTAAAATAATTTTTCTAGCTTTTTTGCATTTAGTTTTATCTTTCCCCATGAAAAAAATACGGTAACAAGACGTGGATCTCTGCATTGAATGAGCCCTCAAAGTCTCAGTTATGAGTATGAGAGAGAAGATCAGATCAGAATGACTTAAGTTAAGGCAAAAACATTGAAGCTTATGGTGAGAACAGCAGCAACAACAAGCGGAGAGACATTACCAATTTTTTCAACTGCAGTATTGTAGACAACTCAAAGTTTCACATGAAAATGTGTTTATAATTTACCACTGCTGGCTTAGCAAGACAAAGTGTATTGAAACCTCAGTGGTGGGTTTGGCTTCTTCCCAAAACTTGAAAATGAATGTTAAGAACACTAAGCAAGTAGCTGAAGCAGTGTGTATCTTTATTATAACAATGGGTAAAAAAAATCTTGTTTCTAAGTGACATCTTCTTTAAAAATTGCCTATCAAAAATGTATGAAAATTCCATATTTCATTTCAACTCCATAGCACAATATTGGCAATCTGGATTCTTCTACCCTTGTACTTCATGTCCAGATAGCGTCATGTTTAGATTGTGTCTACGAAGTTGAAGCAAATAGAAAATCACCAGGTGTAGTTGTTTGTCTTGACTAGTGAGTTTCAGAGTGTTTGAAGTCCTCCCTGTGAGGAGAGAAGCTCCTTTCAGTTTGGGCCTGGTTTTGTGAGAGGACAGGACATGGTTCTTCAAGGAACTCTTAAAATTGTTTGGGAGAGGAGCCTGGCATGGCAGCTGGGGTTGGTGGTGTGCTGCTGCCTTAATTCATGGCATCTATTCCTCCTCACAGCATCCTTCATGGTGTTAGTCCAAACCTGGCCTTAGCCAGGGATGGGGCATGCAGACTTGCAGAGGCTTTTTCAGAGGTTGGTTAGAAACTTTCCAAGGAGACACGCACGCCCCAGAGACAGGCTGTGACCTACTTGGGAAGGACAGGAGATAAACCAAGAAAGCTACCTCCCTGGGGCTTGGCTGATTTGCATCTCTTTTCGTGAACCATGGAGCTTTGTGTCAGCCAGGGTTAGTGGGTCAGGAGGATGGCTGGGGCAGTGCTGGGGCCTCTGGCTTGGAGTTGGGCATGCTCACAAGTGAGGGTAGAAAGGAGACTTACTGCTTGGAAAAATTGGAAATATGAAAGAAGTCGGGCAGGTGCTGGATGCTTTCATCTTCCAGTATACTCCAGTTTTGCATAATTCAAAATTTAATGCCTCAAAGAACATTTAACCAGAACTTTTTCCACTTTAAGAGAGCTTTTGGCCATGCATCAACTCTTAATTGAAATGTGGTGGCAACTAATTGGAATCCACTTGTGCAGGTTTGTGTGCAGCTTCTGCTGAAGTCTATAGCAAGTAGCTGCTAATAACTCTGTATCCTTTAAGCCAAGTGGCATGTTAAGCTGAATGTTTTCCCTATTATAGTAATTTTGGGGATTTTGATACACTGTATGCTACAAATGTTGGAAATTATCATCTTTTGAGTTATGGTTGACAAATTTAGCATTTTGCTATTAAGGATGTTGTGTTCTTTTTACCTATCCAGTAGATGGCTTCCAAGCATCAGAAAATGTATTTTAGTAAGCTCATTTCTGGGAATCTTCTGTTCCTGTCGCACTTACCCAGATGATGGCAGTGGGTTGACCCCAGCCAACAGCCATGCACCCACACAGCTGCTTGCTCACTGCCCCTGCCCCAGCGAGACAGCAGAGAAAACACCGTGAACAGGAGCAAGAAGGCTTGTAGGTGGAGATAAGGACAAGGAAATCACTTGCCAAGGTCCATCATGGGCAAAACAGGCTTGAGGAATTTAACTTAATTTAGTGCTAAATGGCATAAATATTTAATTAATGGTTTGGATATTGGCAAAGAAACAAGCAAAAAGGCGATTACTAAAACACTTAGGGAAAAAGTACCGCTCCTCCTTCCCAGGTTCAGCTTCCCTCTGGACTCCTCTCCTGCCCCTTGTTATTGCCATAAGCTATGTGCAGTCCCTTCAGCAAGGCAAGGAGTGGTGCAGGGGGGCTGCAGCCAGGACACAGTGGTTTCTCTCTGCCCTTCCTTGTTTCTCACTCCTTTCCTATGCTTTAGCATGAGCCTTTTGCAAGCTGCAGTCTCCCCCTTCAAGGGTGCACCTGCTCCATTGTGGGGATATCCATGGCCCCAGTGTGGCTGTTCCACAGGCAGCGGTCCTTTCAGGGGGTACCTGCTCCACCACTGAGCACCTCCACCTCCTACCTCGATGTTCTCTCTGCTGTTTCTCACCTGTTTTCCCTCCTGCCCCCCTGGCTGCCTGGCAGTGTTTTGTCCCAGCTGACCCCAAGGTGCCCACCCATGCCCTGTAGTGGGGTTGTTGGAGCCCTCCCCTCATGCTGCGGCCCTGCTGAGCCACAGGGGCACCACTAGGCACCCACACCCCATACAATGATTTTAAAGGATTTTATTACTTTTTTCTTCGAATGCTGACTAGTGGTGCTAAATCTTTCTCCTTAGAATTTGATCTCTCTTTCGTTTGAAAGATTTTCTTGCTTATGAAAGCAAGAAAGCATGATACACACCTACTAACGTGTATAGGGAGAGACTCTTCCTTCCTCTTCCCAAAGTTGTTTTCTAGTTACGAAAAGCTGCCTGTGATTCAGATTGATTTAATTCCAGCTAGAGTATGCTGATAAATAAATAAATAAGTAAAGATTGCAGTTGCTAATGCTAAACTCACTCAAGTAAGTTCAATAAGTTGATTCCCCATTAATAGTAATTAATTTTTTGAATAAAATACTGATCTGGCAGAAGCAGTATTGTAATTACATGTTCTAACATTTTTCTCTGTTTCGTACAAAGTAAACTGTTCTCTTAAAATACATTAATTCTTTGTTTTCCAAGGATAATGAGTGAATGGTAAGCTACACTTTAATTACTGTTTTTATAAAAGTTTGTTCGTCTTTATATAGCTTCTATCCACGGTACTGGAGTAAAAACATCTAATCAGGAAGTATGGATGATCAAGTCAGACCACACGCCTGTCTTGAATGTCACCAAAGGTATATTCAAGGGCCCAGGTTAGCTTTCAGCATGGGAGTTTGTGGGAGTTCTTGCTGATGGAGAACTAGACCACAATATATTATCTAAGTAAGGAGAAAAGTAGGAGTCAAACTTTAGACGTAGCATACTAGCAAGGTAAATTTCTTTACGTTTTGGACATGATATGGCATTTGGTGTGAAGACAACTCCAGAAAACTGCAGCCCCAGGTATGTGGAATTGACACGTTCCTTATAGCTTCCACCGAAGTCACCTGAGCACAAATGAAACTGTGCAGTGATGACCACTGGATGCTCTACCTGGTGTAGTAACACAAGGAGTCTAGGGGTGTTGGGCAGCCACACAGCAGCGAGCAGTTCACGTTGGCTGATATTTAGTTGAATCCATGCAAACTGAACAAGGGTTTGATTCTGTTCTGGGCATCTTCAGAAGTGTTTCTACACAGAATAGATCCTTGAATCACTGAGGGGCAGGAGAAGAAAAGGTGTCACAGTTCAAATAGTAGAAATGTTATTACCAAGGTATTTGAAAAAGGGAGCAAAGAAAAATTTTCAGAGCATAAAAGTGGCTTCATTAAAGGACTTCACAGCAGCATGAGCCAGGAAAGCTGGTTTCAGTATTTGGTCCACCAAGTGTAATTCAGCTGGGGATAGAGCATACTGCACAGAAGTATCATACGTTCAGGAATCAACTTACAACTGTTTGAGCTACAGCTGCTGGTAGCCCAGTACTTCGGAAATGCAAGGAGAGGTGAAGAAAGTAGGCATCAACGTTTTCATTAAGATAGAAGAGAACAGCACCTGTGTGGAAAGCTGCCAGCCTATTTACTGGTTCATGCGTTATTTCTCCTTTCAGAAAAAGACACAGAGCAATAAAAGTCCAGAAAGATTAACTGCATCAACTAACGTTTTTGTGACCAGCTTTCTGTATGACTTTCCTCACTGAAGAGTGCAGGGGGATGAAAGATCACCACTTTTTTTCTCACCTGGCTGATGATCATCCTTTACTGTCCTCTTAACTTGTAGTCCCAACGCCCTCTGTTGACTGAAATCATTTCTCACAGTGAGCTATAAAGGCAGGAAACAGTGTCATCAAATTCCTTGCAGAAGGAATCCTTATACAAATTTACAGATTGTTTATTGACACCTTGATGGCTTTAAAGTCATCCCCCAGTTTCTTTATCCCCTAGTTTCTTTATCTTTATCTTCCTTCGTTGTCAGTTCCCAGGTCCCTTCCAAAATGTTAGTGTGTGGGTGCTGGCTTCATTTTCCAATAGGTGATGAGCACTTTGGTGGCTGGTAAAGTCCAACTAGTTGCCAGTATCTATGCTCATAAATTGAAGATTATTCTGGTCAGCTTTGTTAATGGTAATCCGTGCATACTTGCGAAGAAGCCACACTCTGCAACAACTGATTTGTCTTCAGCAACAACAGGGCAGAAGCAACCTGATCTGCAGTTTCACATCTTTCTGGAATTGAAGGTGGTACTAATCCTTTCTGTTTGGCTGTTGCTTCTGTGTCTGTTATCCTCTCCATGCTTTGTTACTGACTTAAATCCACATTCAGACACCTCTAAATGCAAAGCCTCAGTTCCAGCTATCTCATCTGTACTTCTGCCTAAATGATGCAGTGCAGCAACTCAGTCCATGGAATGCTCTTAAACATCATGAACAGTTTGTCAGCCTGGGAAGGAAGGACTTACTGTACATCTGATTTGCTATCACTTCTCCTTCCTTTGAAAAACTGAGCTGCTGCCTGCCACCAGTCGGAGTTAGGTAGGAATACTGTGGCTTGATTACATATATGAGTATCAGGATGCTAACTACCTTTATGACCCCCAAATGTGAAATAAAAGAGAAAAATAAAAATTAAAAAAAAAAAAAACCAACACAGACGTTAACAGAGAAGTATTTGAAGCTGTTGAAGAAAGAATGATAGTTGTAGATAGGTTTAGTGCCCCACATGCATGTAATTTAGTAACAAAGCAAAGGTTTCCTCTGAGATGCTACCAGCAATCAGATAAGCAGTTTCTTGCAAAGTGCTAACATCTGCAGCCTTTGAGTGGAGCCACTTTTCCTGCTCTTCTAAACTCAGGTAAAACTATAGAATTGACCTTTGTTTTGTTTTGTTTTGTTATTTTTTTCCAGTCTGGGGGAGGCTGACCGGAAAGGGGAGTACAGTGACTACTACTCTCTGGGGGTTCATCTTATACCAAGAGCATGAACAGAAGGAAGGAGAACCCTAAGGATTTCCTTTGTCTCTGTGAGACAGAATTTTCTGGTGCTCCATTTCAATCTTGGCATATGACCTGGGAGTCCTCTTTTCGTATTTTATTTTTTCACTAACACTGGCAGCATAGAGCTAGTCTCATCTCTGATCCTAAGCTGTTTGATGTGCACCAGGTCACAGTAAATATTTTGGATTTAAACTTATGGTTCAAAACACAGTTTAGCTGGCATTCAGTCTCTCTTCATAAACTGAAGTTGTGTTAGGTCTGAATAGAAGGTGAGAGATATTTGCTGGAAATTAGGACCTCAACTATCAAACTTGCAATGATATTCTTAAGACAAAAGGAAGCAACTGATGCTTTCACTGTAGTAGGATAGTTTAGGCTATGGGGTTAAATTAGTAGGTTAATATTTTTTATTCTTTTTTTTTTTTTTTTTTGCAGTTTAGAATGGTGTAAAGTATTTTGGAGACCTTTTGTTGGAAAGCAAGAATTCTTGATGTGCTGATGAAAGTGAACTTTATTTTAGAACGTAATGCTTTGCATTGCTCTATGTTCTATTAGGCAACATTTGAAAAGTGAACAGCAAATGAATGTTTTAAGCCACATGCCAACAGGACAGCACAAGAAATAGTGATATGATGTGCATTTGTACCATTTTGTTTGTTTTTTTTTGTTTTGTTTTGTTTTTGTTTGTCTTAATCTATTTACATTCTTTTCAGAGGTAGTTTCTAGTAGTAGAGTTTTATCTGTTATTTTCTATGTTTCCATATATATCAGTTACTTCTTGAGTACTCACATTATTCAGCAACAGCTTTGCTTTCCTTACTCCTTCCCATTCAAATACATATGGGTGACGTGTGATGTGGGTGGCTGATACAAGCTGACTTCACTGCTTTCCCTACGTAACTCTCAAGAATTAGTGGAGTAAACCATGCTTCTGAAGGCAGTTACCCTGACCCCTACCAGGTGGAGAGCCACAGCACAAGGTGACAGGGAAAGGAAAGTGAAGCCAGGGAAGAAAGTACTCAGGTTTTAGCAGCAAGATGAAGCAATGAGAGAACAAAATACACAACTCAGCTTCATACTGGATTGATCCTGGGTCAAAACAATGGAAGCAGCTGAAAGCCTGCTCGGAAGCAAAAGCATAAGAGAAACAAGGTTAAAAAAAAAAAAAAAAAGCCTTCTATACTCAGTAATGTGAGAATTATGTACTTGTTATTTGTTTGTTTATGTTGTGAAACTGTATTTAACTGTCTTGACTAGGAAATATGAAAGTAGATGTTATTAATCCAGGTGAGAAAGAGATGCAAATATAACAAAGTCATCAGCTAGCTGCTACACTTTGTTAAACAATTTTTTAAAAGCAAACTATTCTAGCATCAAGTAAGACATTAACTGGAGATATTTTTGAGTTTTCTTGTAGTTGAAGCAGCAGCTACAATTACATGTCCTAATAAAAGAAGGTATTTAGGAGAGATTAAACGTAGGTAAATGCTGTTTTACAGTGATGCCAAGTTGTTTATAAACTACATGCATATAACTATCCACATGGTATTTCCAGTAAAGAGATCAATAACCTAAAAAAATAATAAACCTAAAAAGAGTGTTCTTTAAGATGTTTTATTTTTTAGTAACCCAAACTGAGGCTACTTCTCTTGACCATAATGGTACACTCTGTCACAAAGTACATTTGACTACAAAAGACATCCTCTTGTTACACTTAAAGTCAGGCTCACAGGTTTGCCATCAGTACAGCTGGTGAGGGTGGTCTCTCTCTGTGCTCATTTGTAGGTGTGCAAATAAGCTTTTATCACATAACCGAACAAATATGACAGGTACAGACATGTCAGACTCCCTAGGCAGAACATTATAACTCACTGTTTGACTTCATCTTGATCGCATGTCATGGCAAATCCAGATGGTGGTTTTGCTTCTCACTGTTGGACTTTCACTTCATTACACCCGGGTGGTCAGGCACACTCATGGTCTGCTTCACTTCAAAGAGGAGGTCACACCAGATCAAAGGAAAAGTTGGTGGCCCTGCCAACTGCATGCTTCTCAATTCAAACCTGTATTTAACTAACCATGCTAGCAGAATTTTTTGCTTGAAACAACAGCCTGGAGCTGCAGGTCAAAACCTGCTGCATAGCCTGGGTACTTCCCTTTATCACGTAGTTTGGCTAATGCGGTATTTCACAACTGGGTTTAGGAAGCTTCAGAAGCCTACTGATAGCAATCAATTTATTAAACTCAGCACTAACAGAAAGTCAGTCTTGGCAGCAGCAGCAAGGATGCTGATTTACACAAGCAAACGGCTATTTGTTTTCTATCTTACGAAAACAAGGCCCACTTGTTTTTGTAGTATAATAAACATGCACACATCTTTGGTAGATCTAATGGAAAATCTTGAGCACAAATGCTAATTCTAAACTTCCTTCGCAAGTGCAAAGAAAATTCAAGCAATCAATAATGGAAAAACATACTTGTTACAGTGGAGAAGATGGGGCAACCCATCGTTTATATTTCTTAAATTGCTGTCTCCTTCAAACCAACATCAGAAATTCAACAGAATCCTGTGGAAATTCTTCTTAGCATCTCTAATTTCAGCATTTTTGTAATGTGTGTACATATGCTTAAGAGTAGGCAATAACAAAAAGCAAGACACCATCTTTGTCTGGAAGACTTTACGAAGGACAACTGTCCTTTGTTGAAAAAAACATCTCTACTGATGTATATAAGTCAATATGTATGACCAAGCTGCAAATTAATGACTAGTTACGACTAACATCTTCTTTTCAAATGTCAATACAAAATGGAAAACACAGGAAGCAGCTTTGTGCACTGATATTTTATCTAATACACTTAAATTTATATAAATCTGTTGCTCAGAAATATTGCATACTTTGAGCAAGTTAGACTGCTTTTTAAAAGTATAATTACATGCATCTATTAGAATATTAAACTGAATATACATCTCAGAAAGGGATCTTTGTTTGGAAGTAGGTTTAAGAAGTATTTTTTTTAAAATGGTTCACCACTTGTAGTCTTCTTAGTAATAACTAAAGTGGTTTGCCTCTTGTACATGAGACTTCCAGATCCAATGTAACAAGCATAATTTCAGCAATCTGTGTTATATTTTTCCATGAATTGCTTCTTTTTTTTTTCTGGGAAAAAATAAAAATAATAATAAAAAAAGATAGTAAGACCTTTTACTGTAGCAACTTAACAGTTAAATTCCCAAAGCAATTATCTTTGAAGACAATTTGTCCAGCGTTCACAGATGTCTTTACAGTCTCAAAATCAAAATCAGGGCAGAGAGTACACCAGGAACTGAAGAGGATGGGGCCAGGCTGCTGAAAGCAGGTAGGAATCATGCCAGTGAAAGCAAATGGTGGAGAAAACTCATCAAGAGAAGTATCTTGATCACAATGAGTTGGTGTTGACAAAAAGCACACCAAAAAAAAGGATGCAACTACAGGCCCTGCAGCTCCTCGCAACAAAATGGCTGCCCGCATCCTCGCAACAAAATGGCTGCCAGCAACATGCTGTTGGAGTGAGGGTCTGGATAGCATAGGCAGGCTCAGGGATGCCACAACACAGCTGCTGGGCTGCCAGCAAGGAGCTGTGGCGAGGCAGTGGGTGCACCCAGAGGGACTGTGCCGGCAGAGGGTGGGTGTCAGCAGGACACCATGAAGTGCAAGGCCCTGTGCTGGGCACAAAATGGCGGTCACTGCATGGGAGTGAGGAGGAGGTTCAGGGCCATGGCAGCCCCTGAGCTTGGAGATGGCTCAGGTAGGGTGAAGCATGTCTTTTGTCTTGACAAGGTTTTTATGACTTATATATTTTTTTATTTTATTTTATTTTTATTTTTTTTAATGGCATCTTGGGTTGGAGAGCAGCTGTGCGATCTCGTGGTTCACATGCTGAGTCCCTGAAGTACTGTCTTTGGGGGTTTTATGGTACAATGGTGGTGGCATAGGGTGCTGTGACCTGATGGATGAAATAGCAGAAATAGGGCTTCCTTGATCGGTGAATGCTGGCATGTCATGGCAATGGAAGAAAAACTTTGATTTTGTAATGAACTAGATCTGTTGGAGTAGTTGTTCTTTCTGTTCTGACTGAATAATGAGAATAAATCAACATTACTTGTAGGGAATGGTACTTTCTGGGTGATTTTAGGAAACTTTTTGGAAAATCAAAGATCTAATCATTCTTACAGAATGTTTCAGATCACTCACGGAGTTTACTTTGAAAACTTTTTATTCACAAAGTATTGTTTTTTGCCTACCGGCATCTTTAGCCACTTTTACACATTTTATAGGTGCCCATTATTATCAACAAAATAAGACTGATGAATCTTTTCAAACAATTTTTATTTAGTCCATACAAAAATAAAAAATAAATACAAAAATAGCAATTTCAGATAACTTCTGCTGGAATACAATCACTTTTTAACGTTATTTATCATAATTAGATTGTGAGGATTATAACAAATGTTCTGGAATGTTCCCTCCCTTCCCTTCAAAGTATTGCCATTGCTGGTGTCTGTGCCGCTAACATGGGGGTGCAGTCAGTGTGCAATAGGATTCAGGTCACACTTGGCATAGTTATACATTTGTTTTGTGATCTTCTTCCATGTTTCTATAGAATCACAAGTAAATAATCAAATATATCATGAAGATATACTAATGGCAAGGTACTTGAACACAGGTTTGGAAAATTATTAATTCAAAGCTTACACTGGGTATTATTTTATCATAAAAGACTCAGGATGTTCAGGCTGCATCAAATGCCAATTCTTATGTTTCTAACATTGTATTTATAGTTCAGTTGTAAATATCGTGTAACAACTGTGCTGTATCAAAGTGCTTCTCCATTGTCCCAATTGAAACTAAACACGTTATGTAATGTTACAGATCTCTGATCTAAACATGGACTTCTATGTTTTTCAAGTAGGTTGAATTTATGATGGAAAACTCTAAACCATGGTTGTCCTCAAAAGGTTTCCTGCATCTGTAAACCTTCCTAACTTGCTTGCAGACAACAGTAGATGTTATATGACCTTCAAGTAGTAACTAAGCAAATTTTTTCTATTTGCAAAATTTTCCTGGAAGGTTTGTTTTTTTTTTTTTTGGTTTGTAACCAAGCAAACTTTAAAACACATTGCACATAGTGTGTAAGAGGTGAAATGTAGTATCAACACTGTAGCCCTAAGTAGATGGAATAAGTCTAGCTTGCAACATCTAAAACATTAAAAAGAAATCCTTTTGTAAGATATTAACTACTTCTTCATTCAAAATAATCAAGATGTATATGCTTGAAAGCAGCTTGTATATAGTGTTTGACACCATATTACTTTAATTAATTAGTTACAGTGGAAAACATCTGTGATAGTGGTTCAAGTTTACACAGCATAAGATGTAGCTCATGAGTCATATTTCACTTCTCTGACAGTTCATGAATCAAATACGACTGCAGAGCTTTGCAAGACTTTTAGTTTGAAGGCTGCAGAAGACTGAAGCAAGGCTAAGGTTGCTACTGTTATATTGTCTGTAACTTTGGAATTACAGTGTAAATCTGTGCAACTGAAAATTCAGTAGTATCGTGTCAGGCAGTAGCGAGTCTCTGGATCAAAGTTTTGGGTGTATATTTTTTTCCCCCTCTTCTGAAAGAAAACACCCAGACTCTGCTCAGGCCTTCTCACACCACCATCCAAAGGCCAGGTTGAAAGCTAGTAGGACCGTGGTGGGGACCTCATGTCTGTTACTGGGCCACAAGTCAGTACGGGTGAGAAGTGTTGCTCAAAAGATTGCCACACTGCCTGCGCTCATAGCCTGAGATCCTCTGAGCACTGCTGCAGAGGGGCTGCAGTATGGTGCTCATCCCTGCAGAAGTCCTCACTCTGTTTCAGGGGTACACAGAGCTACACGCTCTGTGTGGGCTGAGGTGTTCTTTCCTGGGCCTTGCAAACCAGCACTTTTCATGAATACAAAATTTACATACACCTATATTGTATCAGAGATATAGTGTGCTATGAAAGTAAACAAAGTAAGGTTTGGAGGAAGAGGTACTATCCTTGGTTAGAGAGGTTTGTGTAGTGTAAAAGGTGGAAAACTTTTCAGGCATATGGCTGTTTCTTCACACGCCCCCAAAAATACTCCTGTGTTTTCCAGCTGTTGTAGTTAGTTTTACAGAAGGTATTTACTTCTCCCTACCTAAAATCCTCATCTTGTTCAGATGAAGACACAACATTTGAAGCATATTATTAAAAGGTGAGTTCAGCGCACTGAAACTGACAGAGATGTGCATTTTAACAGGTAGAAATGTCTGGAGTAAAAGATCCTGGAAGATTAATTAATGATTTCTAGAAAGTGCACTAAATCCCCCAGTTAGTTTATTCTTTTGAAGGAGGACTCTTAGAGACTTCCCCTGGAATTATTGGCAGACTTAAAGTCATCTGAAAATAAGAGTGGCACAGTACAGGTAAACTTTGGCCAAATAAATCAGCTATCATGTTTTATTTCTTATTCATTGTGTTCATTCTAAAACATGTCACTAATATTTAAACAAAACCGTTTTTTCCTTACTTTAGCAAAGTCAAAATATCAGCAAGGAAGGAATGTTTCATGCCTGGAGGAAGACACATTGTGAAGGAGTATTGCTGTGAGCAGGTAAAATAATGTTTTAATAATTATGTTAAATTAAAATGAATAGTTAATATCATAGCTATCCAGCCAGGCTACAGTTGAGAGCAATGCGTGTTAGTACTGTGTGGAATTAAATATCAACAGGTAATGATCAACTTACATATTTTCTAACTGGAGTGCTCATAGAGATTTTGTTAATTGATGTAAATTTGTTTTAATTAAAGTTAAGGAAGGATATTTGGGAGGTAACAAACAGTATGTTAACATAAAAGCCTTTAGTCTCTTTTAGAACATAAGTTATTTTGCACTGTAGTTACACCCTGAGGATGCCTGTAGGTACCTAGATATACAATTCATTAAATCTATTCTTAGTGTAATTTCTTCAGTGCATTCTGTGTATACTCTGCCTCTTGCTGGTTTTCATTATTAAAGGAGTAGTATATAGCAGAGAGGGAGGTTTATGTTTGGCTGTTGTTCTTTCTTGCTTTTGTAGCTTTCGTAGCTTTCTCTTCCAATTTAATTATGACCCTAAAAAACTGTAAGAAGAACCACATCTGTATTTTAGAGTACAAATAGCATTTCTTATGTACAATGTATTCTAATGTGCAAGAAACATTCATGCAGCTTGAAAACTTCAACTTGAACTTTGAATAATTCATTTACCTAGTTTTCCTTAAACGTACATGTAAATAAACTGATGGTATCTCCAGTTTGTATCTCTCGTGATAGTATACTGCTGTTCACTCTAATGAAGTATACTATACTTTCACTCTGTTTAGCCTTTTGTGATGTGCAGGGTTCTGTATTTTTCAGCCAGTAAACTATCTATTCTAAATGTATTTTTTTTTTACCTGTCATAGAGACATTTTAGCCAAAAGTCATATAATTGATCTTAAGTGTACGAAACTAGGAGTTCCCTACCTATTGATTTGAAGGTTTAATAACAAATCTGGAAAAGATTTGCATACATTAAAAATTAGAAAATAAAGTGCTTTCAGAAATTACATGCAGTTTGTAACAATTTACTTAAAAGAGATAACAAAACTATCTGTAAATTGTTACAATTTTCATTGACTGAAGAGAGATTTTCACTGTCTCACAGGCCTGCTGAATATTGTTCTATTTCCTTTTGACTTCTAAATTGATTAGATTTAAGGAACATTTTAAAACTTAAAATATATGAGCAACAAAAGAGCAGAAGCTAAGGTCTGATCACATTGTACCATTATCTCTGATCTTCTAAGAAAATGTGACTTTACTCTTCTGTTGTGATACAGTACCTTAAGTTTTTATATCAGGGTCTACTCTTATACAAGTAGCAGAAGGTAGAATATCAACATCACATTAGTGTAGAGAGTTTCTTGGAAGTCTCCTCCCTACTCTGCAATAATAAACCAGAACAAAACATAGTCCGTATTTGTCAAGGACAAACAATGTCAAACTGATCTAATTTCCATTGTTAGTGTGGCTTGGTGTTTATGTGAACAGCAGTGAATGCAATTTAAAATTTAGTAAGGCTTCTGTGCTGTTCTGCTATGCAGCTGCCATAAACAATTCCAGGAAATATGACCTATATTAAATCAGAGTTGTAGAGCTGTAGAAACAGCTGAAGCAATCTACGAAGCAGTAGTCATGTTATCAAAGTGAGAGGGCATAGACTGGGATCTGACAGGAGTTTATTCTGGTGTTGCTTTCGCTCAGTATCATCATGAATGAGTTGGATGTCTCAAGATGGTGTTCTCTTATAAAGTGTGTGGCTAACACCAAGATTCAGAATCGTCTTGGTGAGTTGGGTTATTCAAAACCACCAGGGTGAATTTCAAGAGAGAAGCACCTTTCCACTTACTACTACTACTACTACTGAATTTTCTTTTGTTCTAGTGATGACTATACTGTATTCTGATGCTGAAATTAGATACCCCAAGATCTCATATAACTGCTCCGAAATGTTTACCTCAGAACTATTTTAATAGTGATTATCTTACTTCAGCAAAACCCTAAGTATGTTAGTTTGAAGTTTTAGTATGCACTAATACACCCATCAAGGCAGAACAAATTCTGCCATAAGGGCAAGAACCCACAGAAACACTTACGTTAAGCACTTCCTTTTCCCAAGCCATTAACTTTCTCCATATTTAATACTGTGAGAATTTGTTGTTCCTTTGTGCTTGTTGGAAAGCAGAGAGCACAGTGAGTCTAATAGGGTAGAGTGAGAATTCTATCATGGATGTGAAACCAAGAAACAACTTAATTTTTTAAACTCCTTTAACTTGTGTTTTGTGCAGATTCAGCTTAAAACAAACCACAATTTCCCTTGTGCCTTTCCAGCTTCATTTCCTTTTTTCTTTCTTGTTGTAGATAAACATCTTGATATTATTTTAATTTTGTCTTCTGGGCAGTGTTCTAATCATCATGGGACAGTAGGCTTCCTCTGGTTATTGGAACAAAGGGGATTGGAGCCAGAACATTCTTTAAAGCAAACCAGGCTGCTGAGCTTTTTGTTAATTTTGTCCAATAACTTGCTGTGTCATAGCACTCTGGATCATTTTTTATTCATAACATTGCAACATATACTCGGAACAAGACTGTGCTTTGCCACAGTAAAATTCCTTTCAGGAAACATCAACTGCAATGAAGCAGAGAAACCTAGAAGATGACACATTGGCAGTAGTTTGTTACCTGTGTTATGATGGCCTAGTGTTTGCTTTGTTCTGTAATTGGTGTATTAGAAAAGCAAAAATACGGACTATGTTGTTATTCCAGTAGAAACAGTACAAAAAAAAGATCCTCCCTCAGCCTTTTGTAGCTGTTGGAGCATAAAAAAGTAAGCAAGGTGCACATCTTCTGCTGGGAGTCTAGAAGAAACTTGGAAGTCTGGTACACAGGATTGGTTTCAGTCTTTGGAGCTGAACATAGCTCATGTAAACTAAAAGCATGAATGTTCCTTTTGGGACGCCCATTTTCATGTAGAAAATGAAGAACATGCAATAACATTTTAAATAACATTCACATTATTATTTATTATTATTGTTTTACAATACTTTTGCTGCTGATTATGCAGTGGAAAGTAATGTGACTGAACATTAATCAGCATCTTACACCAACCTTCAGCAGACACCAATAGTAATTTGCTGGTCAAAGTGAGACTGGCATATTTTTCCAGTACTAGAGCTGAAACCCTTATTTCCAGCTTAGAGCCCCCTCTGTTTACAAACGTAGCATCGAGTTACAAAATGATAACACAGAGAGTCTTTTAACAGAAGAAAATAATGTATCTGAGATAGAAAAGATGAATGATGATTCGTCTATATATTTAATATTCATTTTATGTTTTTATGTATATATAAGCACAGATTTGAACTAAAAAGCCATAAACTATAGAACTGAAAAACTAATATCCAGCTGTGAAAAGGAAATATTCCTCTCCCCTCCTTTCCCTGCCATTCATTAATCTTTTCAGAAGGTAGTGTCTACAGACTAGGATAACCACAAGTGAGGCTTTGATCTGTCCCTAGAGAAGACCAAGACCTCACAGCTTTTGCCCTGATGATAGTCAGCAGTCAACCTATTTATTCAAAGTGCATGTCAGTCAGCCAGGGCTATCTCAGTCTCCCTGTCTTCAGTCAGGTTTTAATCAAGAAAATGCTGTACATGTTTGAGCTGTTCAAAATGTGTTTGCCAGCGCTATTGGACAAGCAGGTGTGTAGTGGAACACCCACAGCTAGCAGTTCGTCTGTGAGGGAATTGAGAGCATCACGCAATACTCCACAGAGCTCTAAGACACCGTTATTTTAAAATCAAACCATATGCTCTTGAGGAGACCTTCCTCTTTCTCTGTTTCTGAACAAAGCTCTCATTCAGCTGTTTTGGCAACTTCAAAGTTAAAGCCAAATACAGCAAATACAGCTGCCACCTCTACCCTTTCTGCAAGGAAGATGTCATTGCATATGAACAATATAGGAGCAAAACAAACCTCTTCAGACAAAGCTCAATAGTGAGTAAGCTTTTGTCTTGTCAAAAAGGTAGGGTCTCTCACTTGCCATGCCAAAGCAGAAATACACTAGTATGAAAAATAGTAATTTCTTGAATTACTTACTTGTTATAAGTGAGTCTCACTCAGCACTGCTATTTTAGTTTAGTTTATAAGTTAAGTGGATACGTGTTTTCTTACTGTTTAGAAGTGATGGGAAATAGCTCATGGGAGTTGAGTACAGCTGTGTTATTTAAAAAAAAAGGATTTCATCTGTTTTACATGCCAGGATCTTGAGACATTTTGTAAGACCACTTTATAAGCAAGCCAGTACTTAAGTACTTAACTTTCTTCCAAAGGGCTTTTCCTTACTACAATTATAGCTTTTTTTATTTTTCTTTTCTTTTTTTTTTTTCCAAATCTTTGTAAAGCAATAATAAAACATAGCATACAGGCCGTATGTTAATTGTGTTAATTACAGTTTTATTACTTAGCATAATTATGTTAAAACAGTGGAAACATAGGGGAATGAGTTAGATGCAGTCTCTGGCTCACATTCCAACTTTCTGAAACTGGTGTGGGCTCAAAGTTTTTCAGACTCCAGAGGAATTACTCGCATTTGCCTTGGAATAAATAGATTAACCTGCAAAATAGCTTACTGATAGCTCTGCTTCTCTGAGACCAAATAATGGATGGTCTTGTAAATTAAATACATATATGATTACATCTGTCTCGGACTCTGGAACATGCTTCTGTGGACTCATGGATTTTGGAGGACTGTGATGACTATTTCAAGAAAACCTCTTCAAACTGGGAAAATAACATGCTTAAATTCATCTTTTCGTCTATAAAAAGCTTGTTTCCATTAAGTACCTATTTAGACTATATTAATTTCTCTTTGTACAGAAGCTTCCCAAACACATGAATCTTGCTGTTTCTGTCACTTTAAAATTCAGATGTTGCTTATGCAGGTCTTCAGTGGGATGCCTTAAATTGCTCTTACATATATATATGCATACATATGTATATATATATATATATATGTAACTACTACATATTTTACCACATGTTAAGAGATTTTTTTTGATTATTTCAAATTAAAACCTTAAGGAAAAAAGCATGAGATAGGTATTATTTGGGATTCTAATATAAACAGCTCTTTATTTATTTATTTATTAAGCCTTTATAAAGCAAAATAGATTAATTACTTGCAAATAGAAATGCGTGTGGTATGTTAGCATTAATGAGCTAGAAGACCAGTTTGAGTCAGGTCATGAAATCATTTGTTTCCTGTCTTGCAACGGTGCCTGGATGTTCTACAAAATGCTGGGAATTCTGTGCCTAAATTTACACTGCCAGTTCTTTGGAAACAAAGTATTATTTAATTTAGGCCTCCTAGGGGAAGAAAATAGGTAGGCATTTTGAGTGTTGCAAAATTAACTTAAAATTTCCCAAGAAAGAGTGTGTAAATTGCTATTTTCTGAGTGTACAAGGCCATTAAAAGGAAAAGCGACTGCAAGCTTTCCTCTTGTTCAGCCTTGATGAAAAATCTTCATTCAAGAGTTGGAATGGAACAGTATCTTTACTTAAGTCCAGAGAAAATTTTGTAAAAATGTGTTTGAATATCTATGCCACCATTATAGATGTCTAGTAGGTACACAAGCGAATATGGTGTAAAGGTAAGCTTGGCTTTAGATGAAAACTCTGTTCCTATGGAAAGAGTACAGTCCACATGTTCTATATAGTGTTCTATACAGAGTAGCTCATCCGGATAATGGTTTAGGATGAGCTTTATTTTAACATAGGAGATAGAGTTGTACAACGTCTGAACTTTAGCTGTATTTAGGTAATGTAAATCTCCTTTTATATGTAGCAGGTGAGGTTGAACTTCTTCACTGGAGAACAAGCTTTAGGAGCAGAAAGAACATAGATAAATTCAGAGTGGTGAGTGTGACAGTTCAAAGCCACTGTCAAGTGTACTTACAGATGAAATGGTTTTGTCAAAAATTGTGAATATAGATTCTGCTGCTCCCGCTTGCAATATGTTCAGCAGTGCTCTTACTATTTTCAAGAGTTCATCTCACATTCGATTAATGGAAGAAAGAATATTTTCCTGTTTATTCTAATTAGGATATTTATTCATCAGGTGAGAATCAAGGTAACAGCAAGATACAGTACTTATGAAAGGATAAGGCCCAAACATTTTATTACTGTAGAACCAAAACCTCATTTCTTGCAAGGAACTTCATATAAAAAAACAATACTGCTAGTAAATGAGCTTTTACAAAGGCCAGAAGTAAACCCCAAATCATAGCAGTCCTCTCCAGTCTATATTATTCTGTAGGCCATTCTTGTCTTGGCCCATGCTTAAAGCAGGGTCAGCTACAGAGGTAAATTAGGTTGCTTGGTGTTTCATCTTGCTCAGTTTTGACTGTCTCCAAGAATGGAAATTTCATAGCCTTTCTGAGTAACCTGTTCAATAGGAGCTGCTGGCCTCCTGTTTACACCATTGAAACTTACTTTCAGCAGTGTGGAAGACAGGCTTATCTTTTTCTCTCCGGGAATTTCCTTCCAGTTTTATCTACAGAAGATAATACAAAAAATTCTTACACTCCAGTCAGGATGCAGTGAATACATTGCTTGTATTTCCAGCCTGTCCTGACTGAAAAAAATGCATTTAGCCAGGGAGATAGATTTGGAAGCGGCAGCATTAAGAGAGGCTATGGTACCATTAGCCAAAGAGATATGCAAAATGCCAAAAACATGTCTTCTGCTGAGACAGCTGGTGACTTAAAAGTAGTTGCCATTCTTTCCATCAATGCAGAAATACACGTGAATGCTCAGTCTTACGAAATTGTCTCTCTGCCTGATAATGCTTCAGATTCTATGAGAAATCCAAAAAGAAAGGCCTAGTGCATCTCCTTGTCTAAGTAGGTTTTCAAAGACTTGTAGACCATGCCAAAAGATAGTTTAATAGTCTGTTAAAAGGGCCATTTCCTTTAACAATGTAAGAGATAGGTAAATGCTTTTAACGTGTTATTGGAAACTGGAATGCTTTCCTTTCTGAAGCAGGTTGGGTTGTCCCTTGCAGATGCAGAGAAAAGGTGGGTACAGCAGTTACACAGGCTCCAGGCTCTTGCATTTGTTTCAATGCTCTTAACAGGTGCCCTTTGAGAGAAGGAGATGGACACCTTGCACATGCAGCTGGTGGCAGAAGAGTCAATAGCCTTGTGCTCAGTACTCCCCCTTACCAACTCCATACTTCTTTTGAAAGCCACACTGACTTTCTTCGCTTATTACTGTTGGCAGTAACTATCATCAGCCCTGTTCTGTGGTAGGGTGTATCTTACTAGTCTGCGCAGGTTTCTTTTAACAGTCTTCCACGATTTGTGTAGGTTTTGCCTTTTTGTAAGTTAAGCACAAGTTGTAGTGAAATTCTGGCTTTATTGTTCCTGATGGGATGCCATCTCCCTCCTCTGAGGAAAGCTCTTCAACACTGTTTTGAAGAGAGTGTGTGTAGTACACAGGAACAAGATTACGGCTGCTGGTCCTCTTCACCTACATTATGAAACAAATCTAAAAATACTGGTCTCTACTTTGTAGCCTTTGGGGCAAATGGTAACCAAGTGCATGGAAGTACCCTATCTCCCTTTGCACTTTTTGATATATTGACACTGCAGTATTATCTGCGATAATCGTACAATGCCACAAAAGTATTTTGTCAGAAAGGCCTAGTTACAAAAATACACATGGAGTTTAGATTACATTTTATGCATCACCAAGAACCAAAAGTGGATGCTTTGACTGACGATGAACCCCAGAAACCTGAGATTTAGTGAAGAAAGCTCTAGTGTGTGGAACTATGTCTCAAGTCATTTCTCCAAACCATCCTTCATATAGTCAGTATGTGCCTGTACTTGAACATAATGTATCTGTATCTTGTACTAGCAAACCGATGACAGAGTAACAGATATGAGGGGTGAAAAATAAAATGCTAACCTCCAGAACACACAAAAAAAGCCCTATTTCTTGTGCTCCCACTTGAAAAGCAACACTTAAGAATAAACCATGAACAGTTAGTTATAAAGTAGACTGCGACTGTATCAGCATCTACCTGGAGTTCTACATTCCTGGCATAGATTATCAGCAAAATATGGAATTTACAGGGCAGGCTCCTATGCCAACAAAATCATTGGCAAATGAATTTGAACAAATTATTATCTTCATGTATCCTCTCTGGAAGAAGCCAGAAAAAAGAGCTGGGTAACAATTGTTTTAAGAAATTGAATTCAGACAGAGAACAGTTTTGCCTGTGATCACAGTTGATGAGGGCTCTAACTTAAAAAAAAATACAACAATACAGGAAGAAAATAAAGCTAGAATTAGATTTTAATACTGACTTTTTGCACAGAAGCAGCCAAAATGTAGTGGTAGAAATGAGTAGTATAGAGAAGCTGACTAGCCTGACGTGCTAACACTATTTTGCTGTCTTCCAAGCATTTATTTCTACCTGCCCCTAAAGAGCTTTACATTTTGTCTCACAAATTTAAATTGAACAGTCTGTAGCATTATAGGGGCTGCACTCAAAAATCAGTGTTTATGAGGAAACAGCTGAAATGATAAAGTGTATCATAGAAAGGAAGGGCCAAGTTTTTTATTTAAATAATTTTATTTACTACAACTTTAAACTAAGTTTTAGTTAAATATTTGGATGAGCAAAATTAAACTGTGAAAGTCTAAGCAGGAACTTTCTTTCTAAGGGAGATTACCAACCATCTCTCCGTAACCTCGTAATAACAGATATACTGACATTAATGATGTGATCCATAGTTTTACAGGTTAGATGTGAAAATACAGAACTCCATCTTATTTCACCAATCACTTTTCTCCCATTTGTCTAACCTCACTTTTCTTATCAAGATCTATCGATAGGTAAGCTAACACTAAGCTACCTGAAAAGATATTTTTGTATCCTTCATTTAAGCCTTTTCAGGCTTGCACTGAAAGAGTCTGAAGAAATTTCCCATCTACTGTAACTAGTGATGTAAAGACCATGTGACAACCTCTGTTTACAGACGCAAGCCATGCCATCAACCAAGCAGTTCAACAGTCATCTCTATCAACACTACATTCTTTTCCTCCACAAAAAAAAAGACAGCTGTCACAGCATCCCCCAAGCCTTTAATACCTCTGATACCTAAAGCAGACAAACCCATTCCAAAAAAATTGTTTTTAATACATTTCAAAGTCATTCATGTATTTAGAAGTTTTGCAAGTACCCTACTTGTGAACACAACAGAAAAGATCCGATCCAAGTAAGTTTTAAGCATATTTTATTGACTTCAAGCAATTGCCACTTCCCAGCATTCTCCACGCAGTGTTACAATCTGACACATACTGTAGAAGATTGCTTTATCTCCAGTAGTCTCACAAACTGGTCTGCCTTCTTTATACGGGTCATTATACATATAAAGGTTCTTCAGAGGTTTAATGCCACTTACCCTATGTATGGAGATAAAGTATTATTAAAAATATTTTACAGAATATTATATTCTATCTATCAAAGGCTCTTAAACAGACTTTAACTTCTTATTTAAAGCAGTATATACCATGGTAATAAAAAGACAATCTAACTGCATATTTAATTTGTTGCAGCACAAAAGAAAAGACAGGGCATTTCATCTCCTGAGGAATCTGAGTTAAATACAAAGAACTAGTATTTTGTTTTGCTCTAGATGTGTGGTAAACTAAACATTAAAATACGTGAAGTCCTTGTCGCCATGAGGGAAAAGTAAACAGAAGTTAGCACAGTAGATTTAACCAGACTTTCAGTAGGTAGGACCCCAGGTAAAGATACAAATTGTATCTTCACATATAGGAGGAAAAGATAAATTATCCTCCCTTCTTAGATCAGCTGAAAAATAGTTCAACAAGAAAACCTTGTTGCCTAACTGTTCTGTTTGTACGAAGCTGCAGCCACTGGAATTCAGTTGACTGCTGTGACCGTCAGCAGCTTCTCTGCTGTCCTTAAAGATCAGAGGCTACAAGGACAGGTGTTGCCTAAAACTGAAGAGGTTCCTTAACCTTGTCAAGAAGTTTTTGATTCTGAAGGCTTTTGAAGTTAGAATTAAGGTTTTCTGCTGTTGTCAACATAAATGCCTGAAACTGATACTGGATGCAGGACTGAAATCCACAGGTTTTGAATAATGCCTGTCAGCTAATCTCTGCATCAACAATACAGTTTGACAGAATTAATGAACCTGCTGAAGCTAAAGAAAAAAGCACATCACCTGCTCAACTATTTGCTAGCTAAAAACAAATGGCAGACTTTCCTAAATGACAGGTTTTGTAGCGATCATTCTATCATTTTAAGAAATTTGCATTAAACAGTCATGCTTATTTACCTACATTTAATCACAATTACAAATCTCTTCAACCAGCCAGAAACGAAACAAGCACAGTAGGCATACAGTAAGTATGCTTCAGGAATTATCAATACTGCAGCAGTGTTAATCAATTCTAATTGGAATGCTGGAAACCAAAAGATTAGGACAGAACTATATGAAGAGTATTTTTCATATCTTTTATAGGACAGAAACCTTTGTTCATGTCTTCTGGTAGTCATCATCTTCTTTTGAGCTGCACCTACAACACAAAGAACAAGTGAACGAGCAACTTTATGCTTCTCTAGAGTAGCTTAAAACAGTTCTGTAGGCATTAAGGTGCATCTTTTCTACTGCTTTTTGTATCACCAACTCATTTGTTTTATATTCCTAATTTAAGAATAAATTACAAAGCAACAGAAAGAATAAGCTGTTACTACCTGTGTAAAACTGCCCTCAGAAGTGCTGCCTACATTGTGGAAGTGCAAGTTACTTTCTGCATTTAACTAGCAAGCAACTAGTACTTCATTAAGTGTGAAAGCTGAATTTATTTCTGGTATGTACGAGATACCTTAATATGTGGAAATAAAGTCTGATTACTTTTTATAAAGAATTTTACAATAAAAAATTGAAAAGAGACAGGTTGAAGGTTCCAAATAGGCATATAAAACCACCCATCTCCTGCCTGCTTTTGTAGGTAGTTCATTACATCTCCTTGGTGGGGTGTTCCCCACCAGCAGAATGACTGCTTTGCCTCATTTTCCATTCCTGAGTGCACTAAGAGTGCATGATTGTTGTCACTATATACCTAGATGGATTAAAAAAACCCTTTCTTAATTCAAAGAATTATTATAAAATATGTGAAACCAGTGGGTTTATCACACCTTTTCAGAATATATTAATAAAAACGTAAAGAGGAACCTCTTAATTTTGTAAAAGAGAACATTAAAACAGCAATAAGGACCTGAAAAGTTTGATTCTGTTTTCCTCCTGTTGTATAACCAAATCAAATGTTTCAAGCTGTTTTTAACTTGTTGCTAAATGTTTATCTACACATGCTGTCAGAAATAACCTTGTTAGGAAGGTGAAGTTGGTGTCTCAGCAAATCAGACCCCATGGAGTAGGCGTTGAGTGGCCTGTGACTCGCTTTCCTTTTTCTCTTTCAGCACCATCAAAAGGAAAAGTGAGAAAAACAGCACAAACATTAGTTAAAGCCTGAATTTAATCCCACGTCCTACAGGAATAATTTCATTACAATGAAAGCAGACAGACAGTATCTGTAGGGTTTTTTTTGCTTTCTTTTTGTTTAAGCAGTGATAATTATATATCTAATTAATATAGCCTATAGTTCTTCCAAAGATCATAATTTTTAATAGTCCCTTTAATTAAATGATTAATAGAAAATGCAGGGGTGGTTCTTACAAATTACCTGATTTACCATCACTGAAGACAGATTCTTTTAAAAATGGCTACAAATGCCTTGTTCACAAAAGACTTTATTATCTAATGATGCATACTGAAAACATACAGAAATCTGCATGGTCCACTTTACATGCAGCAGAACAATCTTCACTTTACAATAAGTAAGTGTCAACTGTTTTATGCAAGAGACAACACTTTAAAGTCACATTTCTTAAAGAAAAGCTTCATTTACAAAAGAAATAAAAGGTAAAGAAGCAATTACCGCTTTTAAAAAGCAGCTGCTTTGTTCAAGAGTGGAAGGTTTATGCCTGTATTGAAAGACAACATGATCACAAATAATGAAAACAATGAACAAATGAAACACTTTTAGCATAAAGCAGTACACTTTCAAAATGACATACAAATAGTTAAAAAGTTTCATTATGTTGTCTATCTATCCTTTAGATATAAGGTCTTTTGAATGAGATCCCAACGTATGCAATTACTAAATGAAAACTCTTTTGTAAGTATTGGCTCTGTCATAGTGAACTGTATTTAACAAAATGTATACAAAGTCTATAGCAAGTTGATTAAAAAAATTAAAGTAATAAGAAACAGTACACTGAAGGCGCTCTATCCATCAAGTGCGCACTCTCAAAATTTTAAATGTGATGAACAGAACGGAAGTTGTAACTATGCCACAGTTGCAATGCCAGAAAATAAAACAAGATCATTTATCAAACATGCAGGGAATTCTGCCACAATGCTATTGTCTCTCATTTGTCAGTTGTTCCAGTAAAATAACAGCTTAAACACCGGTGATGTTGATGGGTTAGCTTACCTTCAGTGTACTGAAAGTTGTACACAACCTGCTTTAAAAGAGGAGACCATCCCTGCGGGCAGGCTCAAGAAGGAACAGACCCCCTTCGGCACTGACTACACCAAGGGCATGCTGCTGTGGCCTGCACACACACACCTAGGAAAATGTGAATATAAACAGCATTTATGCTGGCCATTTTTTAAAGACAAAAATGAAGCCAAGTCTGCTAAAAACAAATCAACCACCCAGTATTACTGCTTTTTTTTTTTTTAAGCAGATGCTTTTTTCTTTTTTATAATATATACGAACTGCAACCATATACATTAGCATTGTACTTCTGTGCAGTCTTGGCAATTAAAACAGTTCTACAGTGAAAATTTTCACATAAGACACAAAAACAGAATTACTCTAACATTTCTAAAAGAAATATCAGCCTTGATGTTAATTCAAATGCATCTTTTCTTCCTCAACTTTGCAGGGGAAATATTTATGTTTATATACATTAATAACTGTTGTGAAATTTCTTCAGTCTTTGTATCTTAATTACTCAAACCCTTTGAACTTCTTCATCTGGTTTAAATTTTTTCCTGGATGAAGGCGTGCTGCAGAGCCTGGTTGATGCTAATCCGTTTAGCTGGATCTAACATTAGAATCTGGTCCAACAAGTCCTTTAGCTGGTGTACTTTTTTACGCTGGTCTTCAGGGAGTCGCTGGCACCCAATCAAGTCTGCTAACAGGTCCTTGGTTGGATTAATGGTGCTCATTACAGTAACTTTCTCCTACAAACACAAAAGTGGCAACCTTGTAGAAAAGATGTAACACACAAAACCCCCATACCTTGTATACAACTTAACCCTGCAAAAACAGTTGCTGCTTATCTTATCTCTCATCCGCAACACCCTTCATCATCATCACATGGCATCATAAGTATTCATGGCTGGCAAAGGAAAAGTGGAAATAAAGCCACTGGGGTAGGCCAGACTGCATCTTTTGCCAGCAGCAGGTACATACAAGAACCTAATATCCTTGTTGACAGAGAATGTAAAAATTCCACTTGGGAAGGAAGTGTCCCTATCTGACCACTAATTCTGCAGTTCTTAATAAATACAGCATGTTAAAATTGTAGGAGGCCACTGCTACTTTCTGTGCAACACAGTTGCATTACACTGAAGTTTGACACCCTTCTCTGAAATGAAGGCAGAGTTTCTCTGAAATGAAGGCAGAGTTTCTTTTATTTAGTTATTAAAGCTTAGGTTATGCGGAGACAGCCTTTTTACCTACAAAAATTAAACTCTGATTTCACAGAATCACACGATAATTGAGGTTGGAAGGGACCTCTGGAGGTCACCTGGTCCAACCCTCCTGCTCAAGCAGGGCCATCTATAGCAGGTTGCCCAGGACCACATCCAGACAGCTTTTGAAGGTCTCCAAGGAAACTCCACAACCTCTTGGGGCAACCTATGACAGCGCTCTGTCACCTGCACAGTAAATAAGTGCTTCCTGACATTCAGAGAGAACCTTTGGTGTTCCAGTTTGCGCTCACTGCCTCCTGTCCTGGAACTGGAGACCACTGAAAAGAGCCTGGCTCCATCTTCATTGTACCCTCTCTTCAGGTATTTATATGCATTGATAAGATTCTGTGCCACACCCCTGAGCCTCCTCTTCTCCAGGCTCAATTCCAGTTCTCGTGACCTTTCCTCATGGGAGAGTTGCTCCAGTCCTTCGATCATCTTTGTGTCCCTATGCTAGACATTTTCCAGCATGTCCAGGTCTCTCTTGTACTGGGGGTCCCAGGACTGGACACAGTACTTCAGGCATAGCCTCACCAACGCTGAGAAGAGCTAAAGGATCACTCACCTCTCTTGACCTACTGGTGATACTTTGCCTAATGCAGCCACGAATACTGTTAGCCTTCTTACTGGCAGGGGCACATAACTGACACGTTCAGCTTAGCATCCAGCAGGACTCCTAGTCCTTTTCTACAGACCTGCTTTCCAACTGGGTGGCCTCCAGCATGTACTGGTGCCTGGGGTTGTTCCTCCCCAGGTGTAGGACTTCGCTGAGCCTCACGAGGTTCTTGCCAGCCCATCTCTCCAGCCTGTTGAGGTCCCTCTGGATGGCTGTGTGGCCCTTTGGGGTATCAGCCACTCCCTGTGGTTTGTTTTGTGCCATCTGTGAATTTGCTGACGGTATGCTCTACCTCGTTATCCAGACCATTAATGAAGAAGCTGAACAGGACTGGACCCAGTATTGACAAACTGGGGGTATTCTGCTGCTTCTTGACCTCCAAATATTTCTCTTAAAACATGTTACCGAATCATAGGAAACTTCTTATTCTACCAGTTTAGAAACTTCTATTCTACCAGTTTATAATTATGTAACTTGTACACACTGCTGCAAAAGGACATTCTGATAGTTTACAAAATATTACTTTTAGTTATCAAGGTACGTTTGAAATACTGTAATAGTGGACACATTAAGGACTTACCCTTTCCGTCACTTTATCTACTTCTATATACATAAAGTTGAGATTTTGATCAAAGTGCTGATCTTTGAACACACCTTTTCGAATCATCTGGAAAATTAGGGAAAAGCAAGAGCTTTAGGTAAGATATCTATGTTGTATCAATTCCACAATTAGCATCAACACCTACCAACTGATTGCAACATGAATAATTTAGTATTTCTGAAATATATAGCAAAAGGACAGTGAGAAATAACTAGACCGAATAAAAAAACAGTTCAAGCCAGTTGCAAAAGGAGAGCATCTTCCATTGACTTACGTATCTTTTTCAGGTCAGTGCTTAGAAGTTTTCTGCTTTCACTTTATACTTAGTCTATGAAAAAGAAGCTGTATACTTTCACTTCTTAAGATTCTAAATCAATATAAATTATACAGTCAGAGGATGTCTGATATTTACTTGCTGTTAAGAGAAGATGTATATGATAAGAAGCAGAATTCAGGCAGGAAGTAGAAATTATGTTCTGCTGTTCATAACAGCGGTTTCAGATATTAATTAGAAGTCATATACTTATTTTTCATACCTTGTTTGGCATCTTTCCTTTGAGATCCATGGCTAGTTTCAACATATGGTTATTGGTTTTGCCAGGAAAGAGTATTTTTCCTGTATAAAGTTCATATAATGTGCAGCCTACAGACCACATATCTATACCATAGTCATAGATCTTTCCTATAACTGAAACAGAGCAATACAAGTTAATTCCATAAAAGCAGCTTTAAGGACATAAGAGCAGACAGATAATAAAATCTGATTTGGAAACTATATTGGTGCTCCTCCTCTTAGGAATAAGAACCTTAATTATCATAAATGAAGGATGCAAGCCTTTTCACTAAGCATCCCAATTTTAGAAAGACAGGCTTTTACCTTACACCCAAACTAATCACTACACCTTAAGTCAGTCAAAAACCAGTAAGTCAGAACAATACCTCTGAATTAAAACAAAACTATAACAAATCAGAATGACTTCTCCCTGCCCTCACTGAGCTGACCACCAACACATATGAAGAGTCACACATGCTTTCAAGTCTGAATTTTTTTGACTGCCATCATATTTCCAGAGTGATATTTTGCTCAGACCAAGCAGAAAGTAAACTCAAGTCAAATTCTCATTTGCTACTACTGGTATATACTACTGCTGCTTAAAATAAGCGTAGCCAATCCAAAATAATACTTACTGATTTCGGGAGCTCGGTAAAATCTACTAACTAGATATGGTGTGATATCATTATCTGCAACATGCGAAGCTGATCCAAAATCACAAAGCTTTAATATTGTTTTAGACTCATTCACCTAAAAAGTTAAATATAAATACACATTAGCACTAGTTGTAGACAAAATTGGCAACAGCACTGTGAAAGTAACAATACGTTTAAGTCAGAGATAAGAAAAATATTCAGCCTTTAAGTTGCAATTTCTTCCCATATTTCAATCTTCTCTGTATTCTAAGGAACCAAACCTTCTTAAACCGAAAGTGACAGTTAACATCTTCAGATCCTAAGAAACATGAAAAAGGTCAGTTTCACATACTTTTTCTCTTACCACGTTACTTTTTTTCAATGTTACTTCACATTTCTATTTCTGCATCAATAGTGTGTATTTACACATTACTTAGCAGCTTCCATCTGTAAAATGATCAAAAACTAAACAGAAAATATTCCCAAAGCTTTTTTTTTTTTGTCTGCTTGTTTTAAAACTTCTGCACAGAACACACTAATAGTGACATCTGCTGAGAAAGTCAGAAATAAACTCTCATAGCTTTGGACAATCATGGCATGACACTCACTGAACAGCATGCGAAGGATTACGAAGGATTACTGAGTGAATATCATTTACATTAGCATCTGTTTCAGAAATAATGCAAAAAACAATAAAATCCCACATACAGTTATCACAGTACTTTCTAAATAGTTAATAAGTACGGTACACCATTTGCCACAGTGCCCTGACAACTCTTCCAAGGTATTATGGCACCAGTTTCGCTTTGCTTCATATGAACTGATACAAAAGTTATTTGAAAAGGTAATCCCTCAAGCATCCTCTAAATATTACTTATGTCCCTAGAGAATTAAAGTTAGCATCTTCTGAACAGGCAGGCAATATCCTACTCAAGATCAGTCCAGGATGCAAAGGCATGTCAATCTCTAAGGAGATAAGTGAGCCACTTCTGCAGTGTGATTTGAGACCAAACATGCCACGTGAAGCGCAACCAAAAGCTATTTAAAAACCTGAATGTGCTTAATTGCATCACCCTATCCCTAATGAATGTAACATGCACATTAAATGTGTTACAAGAGAAACGTTCTAAAATTTGTAGTCATTAGTGAGCAAATCACTTGTATATATATATATATATATATATATATACACACACACACACATTTTTTCCCAGGTAACTCCATATTGGAGTTTAAATAATAAGAAATATACTATTTGTTTAGGTCACCTAAGACTGGAATTACTGCATTCAGTTCATAAACTGGATAGTTACTTAAGGTAAACCAACAGTTTTATTATCTACATGAAAGCAAGTCTTCTGGGTGTCAAAAGTTTAGTTTTGATGCAGCAGTGTACACAATGGAAGCCCCTTTTTCCCTGTCAGATTCCTAATTAAGCTATAAAAAAGTAGTAATAGAACTTCCCAATATAATTGCAATTAAATGAAAAAATAGTACACTTTGGAACTTTTAAGAGACAGAGAGAACACCATATAAATTGAACATGTAGTAGTAGGAAACATCATTTTTATATGTAAAATTGTCAAGGCCAGCATGTTATTCAGGTAAGTACTACTGTTTTCAGTAATAATGGATAGACTTCCTATTTTTAAAACAAATCCAGTCATATTCCTTCCTGCCTGATCACCACATTCAAGTATCTACTTGGTCAAGTCAGCCACTATATTAGTATTTAAATTAGTATTTAAATCTGTTAAACATTATTTCACAGCTGGTGAACTGTATAAAAAAAGTTTTCTGGAAACAACTCAGTGGTGGCCTCCTGACACCTTAATGACATACAGTCATCCCATTCTCTACAAAGTATGCAAAAATATCATTGCTGGACTTGGATTTCATTCTAGATAATCCAATTGTAACAGTTTAGACTTCCACCTCTGGTATCCAGAGTACCATTCATAAAACAGAGTGTTGTTCACATATCTCATGCTCAACCAGTAAATTTTACTGCAGAGATGGAAAGAAGTAACCATTTTAAATAAAATAAAAGTCTGTGTTTGTCTCATGGGTGACCAGCAAGAAAACTGAAGTCAACACACTTGATTCTTCTGATGTAGCTATTACACTGCTAACAGCAATGTTTAATAGGAAAAAAAGAAAAGGACATGAATGACTTTTCCCAATCATCTCATTCATGCGAACAGAAGAATCTACTTCCAAGTTTAACCAAATTATTTCCATTTTGCAGAAAGTAAGAACACTTAACTACTGATAAAAGAAGTCCCAAGATTTTTCTTAAGAAAGGATACTGTCTTTGGAAGATCTACTTTTTAGAAAGATACAAGGGGATGCAGGTTAGTTAGAGAGAGATTGTATGAAAGATGTTCTTTAGATGCTGCATTATAATTCTCACTAACTTATTTATACCATGATAGCATTTCATTTCACAACATGACATTTTATTTCAAAAACATTTTCTTAACCTTTTCAGGTGAAGTAAATTTTTACTTAACCCAAATGAACAGGATGGTATTCATTTCACATCTTGATTTTACACCCTAGACTGTCCGTGCAAAATAGGTTTCGATTACTTATTACTTACCAAAATATTATCTGGTTTAATATCTGCATGTAGGATATTGCATCTTTTAAGAAGTTTTAAAGCCAGGAACAACTGTTGGCTGTAGGAACGCACAGCTTTAATATGGAGACCAACATCTTTCCCATACTTTTTCAACACCTCTCGTAAATTCATGCTATTGTAAGAAAGAGAAAGAACAGTAAAGAACATAGCAAGGGAAAATATACTTCCCTTCAAAATCTAAGATGAACATAAGGAAACTAGTTAACTTTAGACATTTTTGGGGAAAAGTTGCATTCAACTTCAGATATATACCTCACTATTTTCTACAGCAATAAACAAAGATGCTGATCAATCAGATCTACCCTACACTGTATAATTTCTACTGTGTAATTACTAGACTGGACTGACATCACTTCAGAATACATTTTTAATCCAGATTAATTTGAGAGGATTTCTTTGCACATGAACAGCATTTTCTTAACAACTGTCCTGCCCCTGTACTGAGTTTTTTGAGAAATGAATGAAAAAGAAAATATGCAAAAGATAGAAGTTGAGGAGGCAGTGTTTTTTGATGACGAACAGCAGATAAAAAGACCACACGATTCCTGGACAAAACCATCACTGGATAGAAACACTGTACAAGTGTGCTACAAAGAAACAGCGCAGCACAAGAAAGTAATTTGTCACATGACTTATTAATGAAAACAAGTAGACATTTCATAAAACTTGTATTGCTTCAGCAAACGACTTATCTTCACCTCAAGTATCTGTGGCAAGAATTAAAGTATGACATACAGAGAAAAACAGCGGATACAAACAACATCTAAGTAGGAATGGAAACTAAGGTAACTACTGCATCTATATCTATGAAAAAAGAGGGTCTACAATCAACCTGTCAAAGAAGCCTAATTACTTGAAGAAAAAGTGAGTGTGCAAACCACTAATTTTCTTTCTTGGGTTGTTGTATACGCATTCTTCATAGAACATACATATACTCAACCTCTCCAGTAATGCATTTTCAACCCAAATTTGTAAAGAATTATGAAAGCTAAGAAAAAATTTTAACTAAAAAACAGTTAAGAGGAGCATTTGTGAGATGAACCATCTTTAATAATGCATTATTTTGTTTCAAATATTGACCAGGCATAAAGTTCACAATGACACTATGTAAACCTGAACTAGTTCAACAGACTGTATATGTGTGCCTCCGGATTAAGTTCCTAGCGTTCTTGAATGTTGGCAATAGAACAAGGTGTCAAAATTAAAACAATAGCCAAGTTAAAGATTGCTTAGTACTACCTCACTTTTTACAGAGAACCCCATCCATTTGTCACCTTACCTCAGTGGCTCAAATACCAGACAGAGATGTTGTTTGTGGTAGAAATGCCTGAACAATCTTAGACAATGAAACTTGTCATCAGGATCTGCATCATTGAGCTTCTTCAAAAATTCCAGTTCTTTTAGGCCAGTTTTTTGCCTGAAAACAAAGAAGCAGAATTAGAAAACAAAATGAGATTCTAGTACCTTGCTTAATTTAGAGATTTACTTGCATTGTTTTAATTGTCAGAAAACGAGAAGTGTCTCATGATTACATAATGTAGCACTGCTTAAAAACAACAGCTGGTTTACTGTCATTGTCTACCCATTTAATTCTTTGATCACCTGTGACTTTTTATAACCTACTTATCCTTTCTTCCGCCCTCCTGGTTGCATCCTGTAATATGACACTATTTCAAACAAAAACTATTTAACCACATACACTATTTAAAAAGTTTTAAACTAAACTGACTACGCTCAAGTACATACCCAAACCGAATTACCTTAACATACCAAACAAACAGCTTATTACCTTTTTTCTTAAATGTTTCTAGATACTATTCATATAGCTCAAAATAGCCCAGTTACACAGACAGCAAGACAACTTTTAAAACTTCCAACGTAAAATGCATAATAAGTGGAAAAGATTTCCATTTAAGTTGCCCATAATGGACGAAGACATAACACACAACCGCAGCAATACTGTAGCAGATGCTGAAAATGACTATTAGAGACAAGTCCTCATATAACATAATGTAGTTTAATACATCACCCTACTTAATGTTCACTCATTCTAAAAGACCTCCAGTAATTTTTGTCCTACAGGCAGCATCCCACCACTGTCTTATCTTATATGCATGCACACATACAAAGAATATGCAAAGATAATTAATTTAGAGGTCTTTTTGTAAGTTAGAAATGACTGATTAGTATCCAACCCACAGTTTGCCAAATGGATTTGGTCCATCAAAGCAACATTTTACAGTCTACAACTCCCATCTCAGAAATCTTAGGGCTGGGCAGACCACGTAAACGACTGTAAGCTTGTTTCTTGCCACTGTACCCTGCAGCTTTACAAATGAGAAAGTGCCTGATGAAAATGCAAGTACCCTGCTCCTGTGATAGCTGTAAAGTGCAGATAAACAGTCCTCAAGGCTTCCAATTACATGGCTCATATTAGCAGAATAGGCTGGAATCACAGCTGTAATCTCTTACTTCACTTGAAACAAAGGAAGATTCAAATCACATCGGGAAAAACTTCCAGCAGTCTCACGTGCTTTATTACAGTATTATTAAACAAAAACATTACTTACATAAGTTCATTGTTCCTGATGATTTTAACCGCTACTTCTTGGTTTGCTCTTGCCATATCCCTGGCTCGTACTACATTACTGAAGACTCCCTGACCAGTGTAACCATAGACATTGTAACGTTTATCTAGAACTTCACCTATATTAACACCTGAAGGATAAAATCAAGTAATTTAAAGTAAGAGTTACGAGTGACATGCATCATAAAACATTTTATGAAAAATAAATGATTCTGTATAATTCAGAAAGAGGAAAAAATGGTACAATTTTAAATTTCCTAACATACGATGTTTTATATCACCTAGCTTTGTGGAAACTACAGAGAACAAACTGTGCTTCAAAGCCTGGAATATTTTCATTCCTGAGATTAAAGCCTGTGTTTAATCCATTACACTAATATTTTGGCCTTCACACTGCGCTTTAATATTGACTAGTGAAGTGAAATATGCTCACTTAATTATCTCCATTTTGAGTTGCAGATGACAACTACCACAACTGTTATCTGTATTCTACTGGATGCTGGTTCACTTCGTTTCAGATCCTGGCAAGCACCCCTTCCTTTACGAGGGTGATCTCATTGCTGTCATGGCTGTGACTATGGACAGGTTTTAGTTTTACTCTGAATGATATTTTTTATTTTTTTTAGAATTTATGAGTAATTTGATGCTACACAAGTGTGCAAGACCAGAAAACTACTGTGGGCATGCCACACTCAGTGAAGGCAGAGGAGAACATCTACGTTAGAATGCTTTAGTACTTCTACATGACGATCTTTTCCATTTAGCATCCTTCTTTTAGCTATAGTTGGAAATCAACAAGACTTACGATAATAGCCTTCGGCATCAGTCCAGTTATCCCTGAGATTTGGGTTTTCTTTGAAGTCTTTTCCAAACCCAGCTGCCCTTAGACGAGCACTCTGAAACAAAAAGAACGAAATTAACAGCTCTGATTGCATGCTCCAGCTATATGTTTTGCCTTAATGTTTACTAATACAAACCAGGGCCATGTGATTAGGCACTTTTCTTCCTACTGAAACAATGCTCTTCCCCTCACTACAAACACACTTACCTTGTAGGAGAGAAACTACTGAACACAAAAGGTTATTTAAATACAAGCATTTGAAGACTGTTGCAAGGGAAGGGGGTGGGGACAAACAAAAGAACTATTATTAAAGATGAGAAATGGGCCAAGTTTCAACTATTACCTACAAAGATTCTACACAAGTCAAATTAGAACACACATTTTGGATCATCTGAATAAGACACTGCATACGGTATGTTTGTAGTTAAGTTTAGCAATTTGAGGGGTAACTGTAATAGTTTAAGCCTTTAATTTCTGTTCATTCAGTGACACTTCACGAAAACCATACTATTATACTTACGATCATACAATTATTACAATTGCTGTTGACATCTTTTAACAGATTTGGCAATATTCACAAATCCAAATCTATGGGTAGTACAAAGCATCTTCAATTGCACAACAGGTTTGTTTTTTTGTTTTTTTTTAAGAAGGGGAACTGGTTACTTACAACCTATTTAAATCCCTACTTGCAATTTTGAAGTTTTTAAAAAAAACAAAACCTCCATTGTTCTTTAAGTATTTATCTTTTTCCAGGTTAAAGCGTTTTGATTTTTTTTTGTGTGTGTATTATAGTGATACCAAGGCAGCCTTTTGTCACCAGTACTTCTGTCAAAACTAATAGATTATGTCTGCCATAAAACAAGTTTAACTGGAGAATTTGAGTTAAGAAAAGAGTTGTTACCTGTACTTATTTCAAGTTGTTGCATATCAGCAACAACTAGTATCAAAACTATTCACTGGACCGGCAAGATTTGCATGCCACTTCAGCACATTTACAGAAAAGTTGCTGGAATAGTGCAAAACGTAAAAACAGGAAATGCAACTCTTCATCCAAGAACAAGCCACCACATTACCCCAACACAGCATCATTAGCAAATCAAAATACACTACACAGACGCTTTCTAATTAACCATACACAAATCTCTGCAGAAAGTACGCTTCCCTGAAGAAGAAACAGTGCAGCATGCTAACATGAACATAAAAGAATAATGTATAAACAAGTTTGTTACGGTGTGCAATCATGGGTCCCATTTAAACAGCAGATATCCCTAACTGTTTCCTCTGGCAAAAATCCTCTTAATTTCAGCAGTTTTTTTTTTCCCACTGAAATATTAACTAACAACCACTTTGTCTGCCTCAGCTGATCAAAAGAACACATTATCCACTCGGTTACACGTGCTTGTACATATCAGCATTCCCACAAACCTCAAGCGACAGCAACCCTTCAACAAAAATCAAGGAGAAAAAAAATGATACATTTCACCTCTAAGAATTACCTACATCAAAGTATGCAGCAAACATATCATCTGATTCTGTGAACATATCAGGAGCTAGCAGTTTCTTCTGAGCTGAACCTTAAAAGGAAATTTAGATTACTCAACATGAAAAAGATGACAAACTTATAACTGTTACCAGTATATTGTAACAATATCAAGTCAAAAATTGTAATCTCAAAATCAATATGGTGGCAAACAGGTGGCTTTACTAACATTTCTAACAAATACCATTTTATATCCTAGAAATACAAAACTCAGATTGGTTAAGTTCTTCAAAGCACTCAAAAAAATTTACACCTCCTTGAAAAACTAAGTGTGACAGCTTTCAAGCAACTCACATAACAGAAAGAAAGAATAAATACTGTACATGATCCCTACAGATAAGGGCTGTGTGTATATGTATTAAAAAACCAAACATGTTTTTAATATACAAGTTCAAGGGTTTCTGCTAATCACAAAGTATTTTACTAAAAAACAGAGTTGAAAAGCCCAGAAACCCTTTCTTTGGTTAGTGCTTTCTTCAACCACGTCAAAAAGGATCTCGTGTAGCTTACAGTTAAAGACAAAGTTAATTATGTTTGAAAGAGAAACATGAGAGAATCTTAATGTGGGCAAGATTATCCCTTTCTCACCTTTTAATCATCTTTAAAGTCCCAAAGACATTTTACTTGGTTGACAAAATAAAAACAAAGAAATACAAATTAAGCACACATTAGTGAATGCACATAACCTTCAAACTATTTTGTAACACAAATTATGATAGCATTCCTTCATGACCATAGTGAATTAGACATACTCCATTTAGGGTATTAAGCAATGGAGAAAAATAAACTGTTTACCTCAGTATTCTCCAGTTCTCAATGCTTACAGACTTTCATTTAAAATACCTGGACTGAAATCTGAAAGCATCAAAGAATCACCTGTCATGCTGACACCATTGTTTGCAGGTGGAGACCCTTCCAGCAACTGCCTTAAGTTTTCTTTTTAGTTTCAGTTGCTTACATTTTCACTGGGCTACAATGAGTTACTAACTAGTTCCTTAGCGACTTACTATCATGCCTCTATAGGAGGGCAGGATATAAATCAAAAATAGCTCTGACAAAAACCAGATGATCCACTGTTTCTTTCAGTTGTTATAGCCACCCCTGATCCAGAATCCTACCAATATAAAAAAATCCTGGACATCATGGGTGTATTTGAACAGTTTAAAAAAAAAATCTCTCCCCTATCTTAAAAATGTCTGTGTAGTTAACAGCTGTATTTCCGCATACTTTAGTGGACAAAATTAGAAAACATTATATACCCTCTCACAAAAAAAGAAACAAGATATTATTGACTGTACGCGTAGAAAAGACTCAGTTTCAACTTGTGCTATGCTTAACAGAGGGAAGGTGCTTAGTATGGTTCCGTCTACCTCCACTGCACAAGAATGATCTGAAAACATACTGCTCCAGGGAACACCAGGACAAACTACAGAGCAGTTTGTCCTGATACCAGTCCCAGAGAAATGCAGCTTTACTACTGCAAAGCACCATCCACTAGAACACAGCCTATTTAGATCCCAAAGATATATCTAGTACATGATATGAAATACAAGCTAACTGTCCAACTATCTCCTAAAGGGTTTTGCAGGTTAAACAGCATGATGCTGCAATTACCAGAGTAGTTAAACTAGCCCAAGTATATTTGCTTGGCAACTAGAGACACACCTTTGACTGCTTGGAAGATTTACTGTAATTCAAAGGACAAAAAAAAGGCAGTTTTTCAAACACTACAGGGTGCATTGCAGACGGTCTATGAAGGTATACAAAGAAACTAAGCGATGTCTCTTTTGCAGTGTTCTGCTTAAGAGCTGAGCTTTCACACATTGTATTGTGGAGCGGTATTTCAGATTCTTACCGTTGTTCTGTTCAACTGTCATGAGGTTGTGCTTGGCTTTTACTGATGCCTCGAACGTGTCCACGTTTTCCCGTTCATACTCTTTAACATCAGCAGCTACCCTCTCTAGGATGTCATCTGGCGAATTTGAGCGACTACGCGTACTACTTTGAGGACTGCTTGGTTCAGATGGCACAGATATATTACTGTCTTCTGTCTGGCCCTTGTATTTCTAAACAAACAGAATTATTAATCTCAGCATCGCAGTTTATCACAATTATTTTTTATGCTCACTCTGAATGGTTTGTGCTGAAGTTAAGTTTTCATAATCACCTACATCTCTAATGGCAACAGATTTGTAGAACTGGATACAGTTTGTGAAAACTTACTCTGCTACAACACTACCACTGAAGCCAAAAAAAAAAAAATCAGGCTAAAAAGGCTGTGTCTTTTCAGGCAATTTTTCTATTTCCATAAAAGTTGATTTTAGTGAAAATCAACTATTTCCTTGGGCCTGACAAAATGTCAATACTTCCAGATTTATTCTGAAACCATTCTGGCACACAGAGTGAAATAGAGTCCTTAAGAAAAAAAATCAGTTCTAAAGAATTTTTACAATGAGCATTGCATAAAACTCAAAATATGACTATTATAACCTAGACCTTATTTTAAGCGGCACTAATTATGATCACTATTTTTACAAATAAATATGCTAAAGCATTTTGCCTACTGCGTTCTAACCATGTGCCAAATCCCACCCTTAAAAAAAAGACACCCAACTTGTGGTTTAGAATTACAACCCCTTGGCCTGGCCTCAGCTCTCTTTCAGGGGACTCAGCCACGTAATACCTGTCACTACTGCCACCTTCTTACAAGGAGCAAGACCTTCATGGGAATAAACTCACATGTATAACTATATACATTATCTACTTTCACGAAGGGGGAACCCACGTGATAATATAACCATGTACCTGAACAATTGCTTGCCGCTGTAACCTTCTTTGTCTTATCTCTGCTTCTTCATCTTCTTCTTCCAAATCAAAATCTTCAAGACTATAAAAATGTAATTACTTTTTATATAACATTATAAACATAAGATTACATACTGAATTTTATCAAATGCAGTTCTTTGGTGCAGAAAACACACAACAGAATATTAAACAAAAGCTGTTCAGCTAAGTCAGAAAGCAAAGGTGTAAATACACACACTGGGATTTAATACATCTCCTTACTGAGAAAAGGTGGCTTTTGTTATCTCACTGGGACTCAGCATTTCATTTGTAACTGCAAATCTGATTGTTATGAATGCTTGTTTTTATTCAATTGGATTAATTAGATATTCAGCAAGTATAAGAACAATTCGCTAGTGGCAATCCTTTCAGCTGTTACAGTTACACACAGACCAAATGATTTTCACAAGATATTAATCAAGTTGAATTTAGCAACCAAACCATACATCATTCCCTCTGGCCTGCCCGCTAGACAACAGATCTTGATACTCTAGGTCATCCCAACAGTCATTTGACAAGATTATAAGTACTAAAACATGTGATTAAGGTTTTAGGTGACAAGCCAAAAACTACAGCATGAAGTACAAACATCAGTTCATTCTCCATGTAAGTGGATCTGTAATTTTTAGATAAGAAGCTTAAGTTAAAACTTACTTTTCATCCGATGAAGATTCCTGTTCAGCTTTCATACCCTCAGAAAGACTACCTTTAAATTTGTCTTCTTTAACTTTGCTTCTGCTCCTACGTCTATGGCCACCACGTGACCTGGACCTCCTTCGAAGGCGAGATCTACTTCTTCGGCCTCTATCCCTAGTAACAGTAAGAGGGTTATTTTTTTGGTTTTGTTTTCTTGTTTTTTTAAAAGAAAAAGAGGAAAATCGATTCAAGAAACAAAGATACACAGCAACTCCCAGTAATAAATCAATTTGTGGAGCACAAAATTAATTCAACTATGCTAGCACATAAATGTGGACTGAAAATGCATAATTTTTTTTTTTTTTTTTTTTTTTTTTACACAGGAGATGCTTAGTGTTTTTTAATTCATATTTTAAGAAACAAAACAGAACTGTGGTATCTTTACCTCCTCCGAGGAGACCTACTCCGCCTTCTTGGTGATCGGCTACGTCTAAGAGGTGACCGAGACCTCCTTCTAATGGGTGAGCGAGACCTCCTTCTGGATGGAGACCATCTACTGGGTGGGCTGATATCTTTTGATCTTTCACGTCTGGACAAAATATCATCTCTGGTCCGCGTTCTTAAAATAAAGAGAAAGAACAGTAGTAAAAGTGGGAGCAAGCTGAAAAACAACAAACCTGCAATTCCTTCTAAAAGCTCACTTTAAGTATCTCACTGCAGGTGAGGGTCTACCACGTGGGTTTCTGAGGGCAGGAATGGATAAAAGTGTACTGCAGAGCTGGCTGCCCTCCTTGTATGCTTCTTCCCACCCTGGGAAATACGTGCCCATGTGTAGGTCTAGCTTAGGACAATTCTGGAAACAGAGCTCAATTACTATGATAAAGCTGAGAATGGTTTGAAAGCAAAGCTAGTATTTGGGTCTTACTTAAATAGTGGCCTGTTTTCATGTTTATCAGAAGCCGTATTTAAGCAATAAAGAAAACCCAAAAACTAATTATTGAAATCTTCTCAAAAACTTTACAATACAGTTTAAATTTAGCACAAAGCTACTCCGTAGCAATGACTTCCATTTCTTCCTCAGTTTGGGCACTAGAACTGGACAGTTTCAGCATTTCACACATTCTAGTACAGCAGCTGAAAACTACAAATCTCACTTAACCCTTCTCAAATGTAGAGAAGTATGATACCACGTACTGTTCAAAATTTGTTCATTCTTATCTACATAGATGCACAATTATTTAAGAAAAACAATCCTTGATGAGCCAATGATATTAAAAAGCTTAATTGTATTCCTTGACAGCAAGACTTCAACCCAAAATTGTGAAGAATGAATGCTAAAAAAGTATTGCAAACTATTCTGACAAGGTTGCAACATAAACTCTTAGAAATATTTCTATACCATTGTTCAAATATTCAAATAAACTGTTGCTATTCTATTCCTTTTAATTTCCTTTTAAATTGAATCAGGACAAGTTATTTCTGTTGCTGCATGCCATCAATGAACAAAGTCTCTCAGGTCTGAAAGATTAATTCCACCCATTCTGTAATGATTTTTTTTATTTCTTTGCAACTATTATATCAGGTTTGAGTACCCTAGCTATGTATAACGGACACATATACAGAACTGATGCATAAGAGTGAATGGTAAGACACAAAAAGTTAAGCACATACAGAAGTTCTGCCAGTTTCTGCAAGACTCCAATGATGGAGCAGGCTGATCTCTTCAACCTAAATTAGATGGGATATGTTCTTGTGAACAGTATTACCAAAAAAAAAAAAGAAAAGAAGATAAACTGACAGTTCTAGGCTTCCTAATTAACGAAGTGGTTGTACTGCCACAATATCTGTAAGAAAAACAGATTCAGTCAAAGAACTAAGTATCTCACATGACTAGAACACTGGAAACAAACAGAAAAAATAGAATTACTGGGAATCTGTGGTTAAAACTGTTTGTCAAAGCTCCTGAATTTCTCTGGCAGCCTGGGTAGTTACAGGTAGTTAATACTCCAACATAGGAGCATTGGCTCAAGATGTCCCACAAAAACGTCTCCTGATGATTTCCAAACACTTCCAGCAGAGGATATTTCTCAGTAGTCCCCTACTCACCACAGTGTTGTCAAAGTTACTTTTCTATGAACTTGACAGCACAATTCTAGACATATGCATCACTTGAAGTAGTGTTTAGACAACTAATTCAAACTGGCTACAATGCCAGCTGTAATTAAAAATGAAAACTGAAAGATGTAAAATGCTAAGACAGACGAATACCACGTCAAAGAAGCTTAACTGCATGCCCATTCACCAAGAAGCAGTCAGATAAACCGGTAGCATTTACAATACTTGTTTAATCTGGTTACCACCACTGGGGTCATTCTCCAAAGCACCTGCACTATTGCTTATCAAAAGCATAGTCAAAGCAAGCTGGTAACCGTGCCTGTGGAAGATACCCATACTTGAAACTAGAGTAACTTTCAGTGATGCAGGCAGGACGACTCTCACACTTACGTGATGCTTATTTACTGAGTTATATCTGAGTGGTTCCAAGGTGCGAATTCATACTTCTTAATTCTCAGAATGTGTGAAGCTAAAATCCATGTTAAAAAGTTTAAAGTTATTTAAAAATTACTCATCATCCAAAAGCAATGTTGAACTCTTTTGCCTGCTGAATTGTTTTTGCATTTAACGAGTTATCTTTCAGAAGAGTATACATTTTTATTGTTCTCTGGAAACTTACCATCCAGGCCTTGTCAGCTTCAGAGAAGGGGATGCTAGAAATTATTACCTGATGGTTTACATCAGATCTCAAGGTAATTTCTTTTCAGAGGCTAAACCGCCTTTTAAAACAAATGTTAAAAGTACACTAAAAAGATTTCAGCCTGTCCTCCCTCAGTTAGGTGTATGCAGAATATGGCAATGATACACGAGCTCAGTCTCACCATTAATGCAGATCAATACAAAGAAATGCTACCATACCTATAGCAAATGAGCGACAAAACATTTAAGAAAAAACAACTAAGAAGGACATCTTGATATTCAAGATTTGTTTACATCGTGCTGACAGTATGACTATTTTGCGGGTGGTGGTGGTGTTAATTACCCACAGTTAGCCAACACTGACATTTAAGTGCAGTGGAAAAAGAGAGAGATCTCTCTTCTCAGGAATTCCTGAAAACAGACCTATTAACTAAGAACCAAAATAGAAGTTCAAATCTGAATCAAACAGAGTGACAAAAGGCCAAACCTGAGCTATAAAACTTGTTCACAGTACTGGTGTGACCAGCAAGTAACTCAGTATTTTAACAACCAACACTGAGTCTGCATGTCTGGCAGCTGGGGGGGGAATATTTTTGAAACCTGAACACATACAAAGGAAACTTGTAACGCAACATACAATCGGATTCCCCTTTTAATAGCTATTTCCAAAATAAAAGAAAAACACCAAACTAGAAGACAGTTCACCCCATAAGGCATTTTTGCAACGGTTCATGACATCTTCAAGTTACCTGGGAGAAGACAGACGCCTCCTTTCTGATTCTCTTCTTTTCCTTTCTACTGATCGACTCCTCAGTCTTCTACCTGGAGACCGGGTTCGAGAGGGGGATTTACTCTGTTTAGATCTACGATCATTAAAGAGAGGGGATCTGCTTCTTCTCGACTTTTCACGTGGCTTGGGAGATAAGCTTCTTCCTTTTGGGCTTCGGCCAGGTCTTCTAGGGGACCTGTTTTCTTTCCCTGAAGAAGCATCTTTAGAAGGAGATTTAATTGGCTTTTTTTCTTTGTCAGTCTCTGATCGCCTAGATTTTCTATCTTTGGACCGTGATCGTCTATCTTTGGATTTGCTTCTGAGTTCTGTTGGAGATTTGGATTTTCTGCCACGATCTCGACTTTTACTTTCATTTACAACCGGAGACTTTCTGCGATCTCTTGATTTACTTTTATCATCAGCCTTATTTCTGTCTTCTGGGGGAGATTTAGACTTCCTATTTTTCTCCTGAGATCGCCTTTTAAGCATCGGAGATCTTGATTTCCTTGTCTGATCTTGAGACTTGCTTCTTTTGTAAGGGCTTTTGGATTTTCTCCTTTCTTTTGACTTGCTTCTAGTTGTCTTCTCTTTGATTCCGTCAACTCCCACCTTGCTTTTCTTTTTGTCAGACCTGTGCCTAGTCCTTTCTTTTGATTCACTCTTATTTCCTTTCTTGGAACTAGCTTTATTTTCCACGGGTTCTAATTTCCCCTTGGTGCTTGATTTAGTTGTGGGCCTAGTCCCATTCCGCACTTTTTCATTAATTTCCCCCTCTTCTTCAGATCCTGACTCGTAACCTTGTAATATTAATCCCATACCAGACTGGACTTTTCCTTCCATTAATTCATTTTCAAGTTCAGCTTTCAATAATGCTCTTTGTTTCTCCAAGTCTTCCAGAGGAGCCAGAAAATCAATTTTAGTTCTTTTAGCTGCTCCATCTTCTTTGTCAGAGGTATCGGCTACCTCTTTCCGTTTATGTTTCTTATGTTTGTGTCTGTGTTTATGTTTTTTGTCCTTATCTTCTTCTGAAGAATGTTTATGTTTCTTGTGTTTACTTCGATGTTTGTGTTTCTTTTTTTTGTGTCGGTTGTGCTTGTTCTGAGGTTGGTCTGCCTCTGATACTTCCCCATTTTCTTCATTTGTACTTTTCTCAGACACATTAGCATCCTCAGCCCTGCAAAAATAAATACAGATCAGTACTAGCAATTCACTGCAGTCCTTCAACTCATGTTACTTTGCTAGTCTCTTTTATGATAGAAGTAGTATTTATCTGCTTTTGAAAGAATTAAAAATGTACAGCCATTGTAACAAAGTTATAATAGCAGATTCATCAAGAACAGACAGCTGACTGCAAAAAAAAACACAGAAGGAAGATACAGCAAACGCACTAACAAAACAAGACACAAGTGAAATCAATGTTTACAGTTTTACGTTCAACAGTGACGATATCTGCTAACAGCGTACAACAGCGCTGCATATTTATGCATACTGTCAATCCATCATCTTTCTTACTTGCTGCGCTACTCACATGCCTATCTCAAGCTATGCCTTTTAAAAGTACTTTCAAATGGCAGGCCACAGTTTTGCTTCCAAGATCAAAACTTATGCCAAGGGATGATTCTGACCACCTAAGTAAACCATTGTGCAAAACTTCATGCAGAGCAGACTGATTCTCTTGTTACTCCTTTCTGTACGTGTATACACCTGCTGGAAAATAAATAACTGTTTTTATAATCTATTTATATTTGCAAAGCAGGGAACACTATCAAGGACAGGACAAATTAAGGAAGGTTAATTTCAGAAAAGCCTTCCAATCGTATATAGAATACTATCAGCTTCCTGAGAAAAAAAAGCAGTTATCTTTAGACCTGCAGGATGGCACTGGGCAAAGAAATAGAAAATAAGTATACAGCAGGTTATTAAAATAAGAATGGTAGTGTCTAAAAAAACCTCAGTTCAATTAGCTAGTCAAAGCAATATGCAATTTAATTAGTACAACGCCTTCAAAAGTTACATTATTCAGCCCTGACATATTAGGCATTCACTTGTGTTATCTTCCTTAGAAGCCAAAACTGGATTATCAATAGACTTGTGCAGTGTTTATCAAATACCTTCAGAACATCAATTACGTTATCAGCTATGCTAAGATGGATATTTCCCTTTTGAAATCTGTTGCCAAATTACAGCACAGGTGCCAGCTAAATTAACCTTTCCACAAACTCGCCTCACCTGCACTAGTTTTGGAATTTACCAACACTTCAGTCATTTAAATACAGATCTTTCCCAAGCCTTGCTCATGGAAAAGAAGTTCTCTGACCACGACGGTCTGGAGCACTGGTGGGATGTGCACAGAAAAGTAGAGATATCCTCTGAACTCCGCTAGGTTCATACCGTGGTCTTATGCCCAGCAATCCAATAGCATAAATGTATCAGAAATATTCTAAGACATCTAAAGGATGGCACCTCACTATAAATTTGATAAGTGTTTTCCCAATTAGGAATAGGATCGTCAAATAGCACAGTTCAGGATTCTCTCCTACCTGAGTTGGTGCAAATTAAAGTACTGAAAAAAAAAATCAAACCAAAACAAATTTTGGTGATATTCACTGAAATAATTTGCTATCCATTAGCCCTTTATTGTTCTGAAATGTTTTTCTTCACTTTCCAAGGGGACAGACTGTGAGTTAAAAAATACTGAAGTTTCTATTAGAAACTGAAGTATGAACACTGCATGTTTTCTCTTTTACATCTCTACCACTACTACTGCTTACTCAAGCAAAGCATCTGCAAAAGAAGGGTATCCCTCTTAACTGACCCCTCCTGTCACTTGACACCATGGTGACAATAAGATATCCGAAAGAAAGAGGACAAACCGTGTGATGAGTTCGTTCAGTGTTACATTAGGCACAAGAGATACCAAAAAAGAAAAAAGGGTTAGGTTTAAAACTTTCTCAGTTTGGATTTGCAATCCACAGCAAATAGCATCAGTGCAATGAGTTAGCAAAAGGGCAGAGAAATGTGACAAGGGGAGTATTAAGGTGACCGTGCATCTTTTAGGATTTCTTTCAGCTGGCTACAGGAAGCTGAGAGAGTACCCTGTTAACACACTGATGTCCTTCCAATACATTATAAAATATTATGGAACAGCAACAAAAAAATGATCTATTCAAGCTGTTCCAGATAAGATGACACCAAAAGCTAGAAGGATTTTTTTTTAAATCAAATGTATCGCCATGTTATGTAAGAACTTCACCTCACTTTCTGCAAAAGCAAGCTGGTAGCAGAGGCTCCAGGTAGGGTACACCCCCACAGCAGCACCTCAGGCCACCGGATTACTAATATGACTGCTGGTTTTCTTTGCTTTTGTACCTCAAATACACCATTATTATTAAATTCCGTCAGCACAAAATATTTCAGTTAGTTCATGCGTAGGAATCCATTTACTTCAAACAGTGCCATGAGAACACGCACAAACTTTCACTTCATTTAAACACTTCAGAGCTGTAATTACATGGCTGAGAAACCTTTTAGGAAGATTTCACAAAGCGATGAGGCAGAGAGGTATCTGCACGTTTCGGGGCCAGAGGCTTCAAAAAGAGAGGAGTCGGGACTTATTCCTGTTACAGCCCCGCGTTCCCTGGTGGGGGAATTTAAGGAGGAGAACCACAGGAAGTTCATGAAGATTTGCGAAGAGGTGGCGCCCATTTTTCCTACCTTCGGGCTCCCTATCTCCACTCACCACCTTATTTCCCTGGATTGTTTCTCTACGAAACACCAAACGCCCTTATTTTGCGCCCATGTGCTTCGCACGTACACTCGCGTCCTCTACTCCCAGGATTAACTGGAGGGAAAACAAAAATCCTCAAAGGGCCGCTTTTTAAGGCGGAAACCAACACAAACCAAGCACCGAAACCAACTCGTGGGGCCACACGCGCAGAAAGCCGGGCACCCCGAGGAGCCGGCCGCCGGAGGGCCGGCGGGAGGAGGACGAGGAGGAGGAGGAGCTGGCGGCGACAAATCGCTTCCTCGCTTCCACCGGCGCAGGCACTTTTCGTACCGCCGGGGAGCCCGGCGCTGGGGGCAGGCCGGGCCGGCGAGGCGGGGAAGGGAGAGGAGGAGGGAAGGGAGGAGGGCTCGCCTCAGGGGCTCCCGAGCTCGGCGCCCCGGGCGGCCTCGAAGCCCGCGGAGGAAGCGGCTCCCCCCTGCCTTCCCCCCACCCCCCCCGAGGCCGAGGCCGGGCGGCGTGGAGGCCACGCGGTGCCGGCCCCGCTCGCCCCGTCCCCACTTCTTCCTCCTCCTCCTCCTCCTCCTCGCGGCCGCCGTGCTCCGCCGGCCGCCTCCTAGCAACCCCTCTCCCGCCGCGCGGCCGCCGTCTCCCTCCCTCCCTCCTCTCCCTCCGACCCGACCCCACCGCTCCTCTCCCCCCGTCCTCCTCCTCCTCCTCCTCCTCCTCGCCCTCCTCTCGCCGCCCGCTCCCCGCCGCTCCCTTACTCGGGCGCCCGCAGCAGCTCGGGCTCGGCCGCGGCGGCCATTTTGAACGTCCCAACTCCTGCGCGGCCGCCGGGGAGGCGCGGGGCCGCCGCGCACGCGCGCCCGCACCGCCGGGAGGAGCCGGGGCCGGGGCCGGGGCCGGGGCCGGCAGCGGAGGCGGCGGCGGGCGGAAGCGCGGCCGGGCTGTGGGCGGGGAGCGGCCCCCGCAGCGCCGCCCCTGCCCCGGGGCGATCCGGGGGGGCGGTGTCATGCGGCTCGGTGAGGTCGGTGCTGGGAAGGGGTCGGCTGGTGCGGGGGTGCCGGCCGGCAGCGGGGGGCTGGGGGGCGCCGCTTGCCCTCGGGGTTCGCTTTCTGCGGGCTGGGCTGCGTTTGGGGGGGTTGGTGCGGGGCTGTGGCCGCAGAGCGGCTTTCTCAGCGGTGCTTGTGAGGATCCGCGCGTTTTCTAACGGTTGGGTGTCATAAACTTCACGCTACGAACTCCTAGTTCGGTTTTTATCCCAACAAGCGAGCTGAGTAAGCTGTTTATGTCTTCGTTTTTCTCATGGCAAAGCCCTCGCTCCGTTTCACACACTCTTAAGATCATCTTCACAACCAGATTTTGGATATCACCATGACCTAAAGTGGACTTTAACTGCTTTGTTCTTTGTCTTCTGTAGATATGCCTGCCAGCAACGTCTGACAATGAATGAATCACAGAACCATTAGGGTTGGAAAAGACCCCAAGATCATCTGGTCCAACCGTCCCCCTACCACCAGTGTCACCCACTAAACCATGTCCCTAAGCACCACGTCCAACCTTTCCTTGAACACCCCCAGGGACGGTGACTCCACCACTCCCCTGGGCAACCTCTTCCAATGCCTGACTGCGCTTTCTGCGAAGAATGCCAATGTGCTCCACCAGCGAACCTGCATCTCTCAGAGAGAAATGAAACATCCTGGCTTCATCTGTGAAAGTGTTTTAATGTCACAAAGTACCTGGAAAGTGCACAAAACATCACTAGAGGAAGCCTCATCTGTTTCAGTGCAAAAAGTGTTCATCATCATCATCATTTGAAAATGAGCAGATATCTTTGTGTAGCTCGCCATTAATAGTCTACGTTCAATGTATCCACTCTGATTTTACCAGTAAGTCAAATATATTTTTAATTCTCATACAATTGCCTCAGCTATAAACATATCAGTGCACATGACTTTATTTGGTCATGTGTAAATTTATTAGAGTGTTTCTAGTGTGAGGTGCAAATGCTATCATGAGAAGTTAGAGCAAAACGTTTTTCTGATTAAAAAAAAGGAAGAAATAAGAAACAAAAATTCTAAAAGGTGTTGTAAATGTTCACTTTTTGGTGATATTCCTTCATTTTGCAAAATCCTAGCTCACTTTATAGTGTGGATTCGGAAAGTTTCTAGGAGTAGTTGACTGTCATATTGCAGTAATTTGTAGATTATTATTTTTTTAATGGGTCTGTAACGTTACTGAGAAATTATCAAGGTTAATGTTTTTTTATTGCTTAGTTGTGTGAAGCAACTAATAGCTAAATATTATCTCAATTTATAAATGAGTAACTTACTCTGTATCTCGTAAATTAGAAAAGGACAGGATGGCAGTATTCCTCTGCTGTTATTTTCATTGATGACAAGTGTGATCAGACCAACTGTTCTTTAATTGAACAAGGAATGAAAAACTTTAAATTGTTTCTGTTACTAATTGCAGGTGCTCTCCTCTCAATAAAGCCGTGCGTTTAGTGCTTGCATTCAAGTCACTGGGTAAACTTGTGAAAAATCTGTATCCAGGCATTTTTCCATTCAACTGCTCAGAGTCGCAGGTGATCTGCAGTGACTGTAGATTTTCTTATTTATGTTTAGCAAGGTTGCCTTGGCTGCTACGGCTCATATAGACCAAATTCTTGCTGCCCAGGTTGAACTGCTGGTTCAGTTCTGATTGCTCAGTAAGGCCTGTGCAAAAGCACTGCAAGTCTTTATGAAATGAGGTGATGGCTCACAGGAGTGCTCCGCAATTTGTGGCAGCAGTCAGATTAAGAAAACCCTCTGCTTGTGGGGAATGTGGAATAACAGGGCTTCCTGTGTTCGTTGCCACGCCAGACTTTGCATCTGCATTGTGGTGTTGGTTTTAGAGGCTTTAGATTAGATTGTGCTCAGCAGTCTGATTTTGAAGTCTTCTTGTTTATCTTCGGGAAAGGTAGGGTTGTTCTGAAATTTAAGTGCTTAAAATGACAGTGCTTAAAATTTCCACGGAAGGTTGTAGCAGAATTTCTGCAGGAAAAGTAACTTGAAAAAAAAAGTCATTTTTAGAGCTAAAAGCAGAATGAGTATTCTTATTTGCTCACAACAGCACAGTGTCTCCATTTAGTTATATGTAACTAAGCAGGCAGCAAGGCTGCAGTCCACTCTCTAAGAGGCTGGGAAGAAGGGTGTAGGAGAGAGCTGGAATTGTGACAGCTCCTGTCACTTCTGTCACAGTGTTTCAAAACAGAAATGGTTATAAGGGTGGAAAGATTTATGAGTACCTGTATAAATAATACTTTCTTAGGTCAAAGGAGAACTGTTTTGTATCGACAGTTGTATCTTTTAAAGGATAACTTCCTTACAGTTTGAAAAAGACATCAAAAATCTACCTCCCTTGCAACTGTAGTGAGAGGACGTCCTGGGGTGATGTGTTCTGGATACTTCTTTCACAATTTCCACTATGTTCAAGGAGCAATGAATGTTGAGGATTGTAACCATTCACTGTTAACATATGCAGAAAGTTTTCTTAATATTAGCTGCCTGTCTAAATAAAAGTAATTGTTGATACTTACATAAGTTGTATAGCGGTAGTTTGCCATCTGTACTGGGGATGAAGAGGCAAAAGGCCTGAGACTAATCATGCTGCCCGTCATCATTTTCGGTTTTTGAATTTTAAAAGAGAGTCTAGAACTTGCTATGAAATTCAATGATTTTATACTAAAAGCTTTACAGGAAAGAGTTAGTGGTCTAGATTCCATTTACCATTAAACAGAAATCCTCTATGCAGAACCCACAACCTCCAATCAAGTTCTTTCGCTAGACCAAATTTAGACTGTCAGCAGATGCGCTTTGAAGAAAATGGGCGTGTAAAGCATATCGCATCTCACCACTAAAAATAGTCCTTTGAAACTTGGGTATTTTGCTTTTTTCTTAGGTATCCGTTCCGTCATGGTTTTTCAGATATTCCATAATTCACATCGAAATAACTCTGCTGCAACAGTGTATTTTGCTAACTCATTTTTAATTGTGGTGTGAAATCTTTGAGAACTGCTTGTCATCCTTTTGTTGCTGCTGCTGTTGTGTTCGATGCTGGGAGAGAGGAATGGGTTGAGCATCCTTAGTGCTGAGCTGACCTTGCTGTTGCCACCAGAGCCCACGTGCTCAAATTGGGTCTTCATGATCAACAATTGCTCTTTCTTCTCATGTACTGTGCATCTGAACCAAATTCAGGCTTATACTGCTCAGAAAAACAACAACAAAAACCACCACAAAGCACTTTAAAACTATGCAGGAGTTAAGTTTGAACATTTATGTTAACAAGTGTTTAATGTGGACCAGCTGTTTAGTACACAGAGGTGAAGAGAAGAGGGTGCAGGGAGATACGGGGAATTGAGATGCAGGGCACCATGAAATATTTGGCTTTTTGCACTTCTTTCTGTTGATTTGATTTCCTGATTGACTTATTTTGGTAATTTCCAAAACTAATCATTTTTGGCAATTGGTAATTGCTTGGTTAAGCAATTGCTTGGTTGTCTGTTAGTTTAAAAGGAAATTCATTGGTTTTTGAGTTAGTAGCAGCAAATTTATCTTCAGTCTTCAGAGTGCTTCATCTTACTCTGTGAGAGCTTTCTTCCGATCTGCAACAGGTAAGATTGGTTTGAAAGCTTCATACAAGAAAGGCTCTGTATTATCTCATAATTCTGTTGACTTTTGTTATCAGACTGGACCCTTCACTTGTGTGGAAAGATTATTGTGCTGTTTAAAACGTCAAAGCTGAGGGGTGCTTCATGTGTGAAGCTTTTCTGATTTGAACTTGGTGACAATTTGACTGGAATATCATCAGAATTCGGATGCTTGTGAATGAAGGCCAGCTTAGTTCAAACCACAAATTAGATCCATGTTGGCAAAGAGTTTGGTCTCTCTCTGACTCCTCTTGTGCATTGAACAATGCCAAAAGCGCACACTGCAGTTCGTACTGCTAGCAGCTCCATCTCCTCCAAACTCAACCTGCAGCTTCCCAGACTTGTGGTGGTTGGACCAGGGCTGTGTGGAGAAACCTGTCCATGCTTCTCTGATTTCTGACTGCTGTCTTTGGTTAATGAGGTTAACTGAAGCTGGGTGAATCTGACGAGGAACTATATAGCAGCCTATCAATATATATATATATATATATATTTAATTTAGTTCCATCAAATATGGGGAACTTCAACATTTCTTAAATCATAAAGCGACTTTCTGAGGACGCTATCCAGCTTTGTCGCTTGCTGAGGGAGCTGGGCATTCTTGCAGAACCTTGACACCATCAAATCTGACTGTTTAATTTCAATTTTAATATTGGTAGAGGCTATGCCTCTAACAACAGCTCCTCTTCATGCTGATAAATGTTCCCCAAGATTATGTTAAAGAAACATAATTCCTCTGAAAACAGGAATGAAATGAATTCATGACGTGCCTGCATCTTTCACACTTCTTCTCTATTTTCAATGCTAACTCATTATTTAGTTTTGTATTAAAACCACACTTAATTACTTTTTTTTTGCTGCTCTGCATCAACTGCTTTATTACCACAGTTATTATTTCTGTAAAAGACACTGTTCTCACTTGCCCTTCTGTCTTGCTTTTCTGTTTGTTTGTTTGAACTGTATTGGCTGAATTTTTTCTTTGCCTTCAACCGATACTTTTATTTTAAGAAGAGATCAACCAAAATAATTCAGCCAATTTTCTAGATTGCCTGTGGAGGAAAACTTAATGCTCATAATATTTTAAAGTGGAAGCAGTAAGAGTGTGGCTTTTATTTAAAAAGCCCTAATAACCCATGGCTTGCAGGAACGCTCTAAGCATTTTTCAGATGGTGTCTTCCATTAGAAGAGCTGAAAGGCGTGCTCCTGATGCAAAAACCTGTCTTGGTTTGGCCTCTTCACAGCCTCTGGAAAGTGCAGGGAGCAGTGAAGATACTTTACTGTAGGAAGCTAATTGTGCTTTGTGCTTTAAGGAGGGAGGACTAAGAAAATTTGACGATTTTCTTTGGTCCCAAATGTTTTGAATTCATTCATAGAGAGTATCTAAAAAAAGCTGGATGCTGAAGACCAGTGGAGCTGGAAAACCTGTGAGAAGTTGCTAGGGGTCAGGGTGAGATGGGTAGATGAACCTCAGCACAATTTTGCATATGACAGAAACTGCTACTGGGACTGGGCACAGCACACAGAGCATAAAATAAAGTGCCAAGTCTTGGAGAATGAAAGTAACTTAGGTTACCGGGCGGCCTGAAGTTGAGGGAAAGGATTTTGAGTCTCAAATAAGTGAACCAGCATTAGTAGAAGAGGGTAAAAGATTGCAATTAACAGCAATTAAATCTAACATCAGACGTTTCTGGTGTATCTAAGGGTTTCAGCAATGCCAGTGGGCCCATGTATGGTTCTCCATTGTGAAATCTGGAATTTCTGTCTTAACTTCTTAGGTACATTGTTTCAAAAAGTAAAGCCCAAGCCATATCAAGAATTTTTTTATTATTATTATTATTTTATTTTTTTTTGTTTAAAAGCAAGAAAGCTCACAATAAAAGCTGCAAAGTCAGATACTCATCTTCTGTGTGGGTGTGTAGGTACACTTTCAAAATCTTCAGTTGCCTGCCTGCATACAATCTTTCTTGCTCGTTATTCTTCCCAAATTCAGTGCAAGAATGAATAGTGCTTTAGTAGATTTTTTTTTTTAGTGAGTGTTGAGTGTATAGGCAGAAAGCAATGAAATTAAGGTTACCAAGGCAACTTTGATTATGGCACTTCCTAATTATTTTATTTCTTGGCTTAGCAAACTTAATGAGCTGAGGGTTTTATTGTGTTTTAATATAGGATTTATTTAGCGTTGAGGAAGATATTTTGGGAATCTACCTTAACGTATTAGAATAAGTTACCAAAAAATCCATTGGCTTTACCAAGATGTGCTGTAGGCTTTTAGTGACCAGGCTGTGAGACCACAGAGCACATTGTTACGTGCACAAATTTGTTCCTTAGGTCCTGTGATGTCCAGACCCTCTAGGGTTGCCGGGTTTACCTCCATCATGACTCTTCATGACACATAACACCTCCATCATGACACATAACATATACGCTGCGTTGGTTGATGATGTATTGATCACCAAAACCTGCTGGAGCATGGAGCTGGCATACACTGCATAGAGGGTGAGGTAAGTGTTTATTCCTAATGCTTACTTCAGTATACGGTCTCAAATAACATATATGACGTGTTAAAGTTTTTGCTGTTGTTTTTTTATCTATAAATGTTCACAATGGAGGAGACTTAGAAAGCACGAGTTTTTAAAACGTGCGTTTTTAGATGCAGCTTTTGTATGATAAAACATTTAATTTGATAAACCCAGTAGATTCAGATCAAATGAGATTCTTGAAAATCATGGCTCTCTTCTCTGCCTTCTCATTTTTAAAAAAGGCAAGGATATTTATTGTGGCAACAAGCATCTCAAAGACAGTAGAAACTTTCCAAGTGTTTTTATTTTATCATTATCACTTGTGCTTATTTCATCCCCTTTTTCTCTTTGTGCAGAGCAGCACCATAGCAATTCTATGATGAAAGTGTGCATACAGAATGATAATCTGTTCTTTTAGGGTGTGTGTGAATGGCAGTTAAACATTCCTGGAAGTCATCTACTATTTATATGTGCAAAAGTAAAATAGACCATTTACTTCCTCAACATCAGCAACTTAGATCTAATTCTGCCCTACAGTTAAAAATCAAATGGCTTGTCTAGCTCTTCGGCTCTTCTGGGAAGCTTTTTTTTCCCCCTTCTGTGTGTGTTTGTGTGTTTGTTTCACAAACATAACCTAGAATGATCTGCAAGTTTTTTGTTTGTTTTTGTTTTTTTCTCTTAGTGGACTGATTTATGAGGGTTACCGTATTTCAAAAGTCCCTTTAAAACTGTCTTTTGCCTGAAAGTATCTTACCTGAAATTAAGTCTTTTAAGTCATTGGTGGTAATGTAAAATGTCAGTTGACACTTATTTTTGGGTTTCTTTTTGAATTAGCTTACTTAACTTAGTTCTTTCTTGACAATCTAGAGCAGAGTTGAAAGAGCATGTGAAAAACCACACAACTTCTCCAGCCCTTTTGTGTTCAATTTGTGGTTGAGTATTCAAAACCAGACGTCAGATGAATGGACATCGCAAACAAATCCATTAGAAAACACAAATTAAAGAGAGGAAGAGATGAAGGCTGAAGATAATCCCGTGTGGTCCAGCACAAAAGCAACTGGAAAGAAGAATTCAAGTGAATTAGCATGCAGTACCTGCAGTAGCTATGGCCTGTATTATAGCAAAATTCTCTATTCTGTTTGTTATGCTCCAAGTAGTTCTGTAGATCTTTACTGCAGAATCATAGAATGAATGAATCATAGAATCATAGAATGGCCTGGTTTGAAAAGGACCTTAAAGGTCATCTAGTTTCAACCCCCCTGCTCTGGGCAGGGTTGCCAACCACTAGAGCAGGCTGCCTAGAACCACATCCAGCCTGGAACAATTGATAACGTGGTACGCTTATTTACGTACTTTACCTATTTTTCCAAGAAAGTTTTCCACAGATAGCCTGAATGAAAATAAGGTACCCTATCCAAATAGTTGTATCTTCTACTTGTATTGTGATGGTACCGGTCTTTTTGAATAAAGCAAGCAGGAGCTGTTTCTAAAGCTTGCATTTTATTACAAGCAGTAAGAAAGAAGAACCACTGAGAAGTGCTCATTGAACTGCCATGCGATGTGTACTCTTGTGCACGTGTGAGGCTTCTCAGAGTCCTGCACATAAACTGGATGAAAAAAAATGTGACAGTGTACAGCTTTCTCTGCAGTCAGTGGTACATTTTTAATAGGCATAGTTACTGAATAATCACTTTTGTCAGTTAATGTAAAGTTCCATTTATCTGCAGCTATGAGTTCACACTAAGACTTTGTCTGATCTCAAGTGCATCCTCTCTTCTGAAGAGAACTTAAGAAAGCATTTGATGCTTTCACGTTGTTCAGAAAAGATCCTTTGGTAGCCACCTGTCCATTACTTAACATCACACAATATTCTAGTGACAGTTTTCCTACTACTTAGGTGAATGAGTTAATGAACATTCTGTTTCTGTAGGTTTCTTCTAAGTATGCGAGTTTCTTTTTGAGGATGTTTTATTTGTGATATGTGTCCATACATATGCCTGCTACATTACTAGAAAACATTTTCACAGTACACACCTACCGTTTAACTAGAGAAACCACTTTCTGACTTTTAAAGTTATGTACCGTAATCTAAATAATTCACATTTTCAAGGATTTTTCCCAAATAGCCTCTTTACCCTGCCGTTTTGTAGGACTGAAATAACTGTCTATAGCGAATCTGGATTTCCTGCTTTGAAGTCATTATTGCTCATGTGGAAAAAATAAATACATGTTTTAATTGCTTACTGAAATTGGTATAATAAAAAAGAAAAGGAATTTGGGCTTGGATAGTCAAAGGCCCAATTACTTTTAATGAACTAGCAGCATTGCTAATAGATACAGAATAGGCTGACATGCTGACACCTTTCACATAGGCATCTTTTTTAAATTAAGTAGTCTGTTAACAAGCCTTGTCATAGTCAAAGCACATTCCAGACACAACAAATTGTGCAAACAGAGCAGTCAGACAAGTTGCTCTTACAATCACAGAGAGGTATTTTGACATAACTTGTCTCAATTTTGAAGTGTTTGAGAAGTATAGTTGTACAAGGTTAAGCATTTTACATTCTTACATCGTTACAACTGTTGGTTTTAACAAGTGGACAATAGCAACCCAGATTTAGTATAAGGTTATGTATGAAATGTGTTGTTATCTGACGTATGTGTAACACCTCTGTTTCAGAAGTAAAAGGTGTGTTTGCAGAAGGGGTCTCTGGAGCTATCCCTGGAACAGTGCTTCCAAATACGGCAGATTACGAATTTACTTGAGTTTTTCATATCTCGTTCTCACTTGAGTTTTCCTGTCCAGCAAAGCAAGCTTTGAGTTAACCCTGTTTCCTTCTTACAGCCTCTTTGAAAGGCATGCTAGCAAAAACTGCTAAGTATCCGTGATGATGGATGAGAAGACAGCCACAGGCTTTCCCCTAAAGATTTGCCTGAGAATCTGTGGCAGCACCGGTACAGCAGAATCTGTTGTAAACTGCAGCCAATTCAGTGTTGTGTTCAGAAGCTTAGGTTAAATCGCTGATGGCAGAATGGCATACAGATAATCCTGCTGTGCTGGCTGTGCCTCTGAATGCGCAGAATGTGCTGCTGGGCATAGCTCCAGAGTGCCAAAGCGAGCAGCCTCACTTTCTCTTCTTCCTAGAGTTGTCTCTCATTATGCCTAGATTAACAGCTCGTTTGGAAAATATATTTTAGTGTTTATTGATGCCTCAAAATTAAAACTTAAAAAAAAATCCAAAGCCTTTAAACTAAAAAAGATCTGCCGTCCCAAGGCTGAGTCGTCTGAGAAATGGAGATAACGGTATGCAGGGACCAGCTATTTTCCTGTTTTGTTGTTATGTTTGTTTTGTTTTCCAGAAGGGGGCAGCAAAGGAGCAACATAACCATGGCTTTTTCAAGGGCTTTTTCAGTGTTCCTCTTTGACTGTATACCTACCTCAGTGTAGGCTACATACTCTTGTCAGAGATCCAGTTTAAAATGATTATTTCTACCTAACTCATTTGCTACAAGGATAGCTGTAATATATGAATTAGATGTCTTCATTCTTTTCAGTTTTAGACAGTAGAGTTTAATTAGTAAAATCTAATTTGAATTTATGCAATTTTATAAAAAAAGGTAGCTCCACGTGAAGACTTAAGATTTTTGACTATGACATTAGGTGTATGTATATTTTAAAGGACAAGATAGCAGAACAACTGAACTCCATGACATACTCCATGACATTATAAGTTAGTCACCTAAGTCTTGCTTACATTTTTCAAATATCTGGTATTTCCTACATTACAAGTTAAGTTAAGGTAATGTTACAATTCAAAATAATGCTCCCTTGGCCATTTTTCTTCCATCAGAAAATAAGGCTGAGAGTACATTAAATGTAGAGATAATTTTAATTCACATATTAATTCAGTACGAGGATGGCTCTTGCTTTCTTCCAACACTGTATGCAAGTTAAAGGCTTTGATTCACAGGGAATAGTAGAACTACTAAACAGTATAACCGAATTGTATTGCCTTCTTTCAGCAATGAAGCACAGTTTTTATAACCTAAAACTTTACGGAGACATACCATATTACCAGTTTGGAGTATGCTGTTTTCTGACTATATGGGAAAATGTTGGCATACCTGATGTCTTGACTTTCGTGAAAGTGTGTGGCCATAATTCTATTTATGTTACAGAAGTAGTTAGCAAAAAATGGCAGAGAGAGGGCAGTCTAACCTCTTCAGTTGCTGAGTTTTATCTGCTAGTTCTTAAAAAAGGAAAATTATAGTGGCTTCTGTGATGATCAGCTACCTATAATCAGTGTTCAAAGCCTAACTGGGAAGAATGAAACTGATTCTTGACAGTCTTGCCTGTTTTGTTAATTTCGTAAGTGTTATAATGTGGGGTGGAGGGGGGGAGGGGGCTTTATAGAGCCTAAAACTCTGATGAAGAATACTCATGATAATAATCCATTCTGTTCCAAAAACAGAAAAACCCTTTGCTCTTAATGTGTCTGAATTGCCCAATGTTTCAAATAAGGCTTATTTAGATCTCAAGAATGAAAGGTTGAAAAATCCATACTACAGTTCCAAGTTCGTTTGGTCTTTTGGTCCTTAGCCTATGAAGATCTCCTAGTAACACAGTCCTCCTTTTCTCATTGAAGAAAAAGGACACACTGATATCTGTGGGTAGTTTGCACCACAAACACTGCATGTGATGGGCACTGTCCACAACATCAGAATTCCAAAGTCTGTATTTAAAGCTGTTACTTTTGTTAAGGCATCTCTGCTTAAACTTGTTAAGGAATGATTGAAATAGCTAGAAAATCCAAATAGCTCTACTCTTCTACAAAGCATCTAATCCGCTAACAGGGAAAGGTTGTTCTGCTATGTCACTGTGAAAGACATCCTTTGAATGCATAAAAGTACACTTTTAATTCTGATTTTAGTGAATAGAAATGGTAACAAAGAATGTTTTCCCAGTCTGTTAATCAGCACATAATATACATTTGAACTGCTGTGCTTGTGTTAGATTCACAAAGATATTACAGAAATCAGCCTCTGCATTTTTGGTCTCTGTTTCATAGTGCTAAAAAAGTTCTGTCTATCCTGTAGGAGCTGAGAATCTAGATCTTTCACAATGTGAAAGCCTTTTTGTGATAGCCTTTCCCCATGAGAGAACACAAATGTTTAGGGAAGAGGGGAAAAATTAATGCAAAGAGTTATTCAGAATTGTACTGCTCGCCTTTCAGAGTTGGCTTTCATCTTGAAGCCCACTGTTTAAATCACAGACTTTTCCTTATAGGCCCTTGGTTTTACTGAGATTATTGTTTTAGCTTTCACACCTTCTATGTATCAAACACTTCAACAATTCCCCTAAGTACTTTAGTTCCCTCATGCAAATTAAGGGCTTTTATTCTTTAAGCAATGTAAGCTTTATTTCTCTGGTGCAAAGCTTTATTGCTCTGGTGCAAGAAAGTATTAAGCTACACAAATAATTGGGGATTAAGCCAAGTCCTCTTTTGCATCTTTCTTGTTTTGAATCTTATTACGTAAAATAACAGCCGTATGATTCAGTCTGTCTTTTGAATTAGCAGAAATACTTCTACCAGTAGAAGTCTTGAGCATAATATAAACTAATTTCATTGTTTTCTAAAATACTTTGTTTTTAAGATGGCAGGACTTCCATTGTCTTCACAAATGTGTCATGAAAATAACTGTGTTTTCATTATAGAGTATTTAAAGAATGAGTAACCCTGTTTATTACATCTAACATGTGAATGTAGTGCGTGTAGTCAGAATTAGTATTTACTTGGTAGTTAATTATTTACAGGTATGATTTGAAAGGGAATTGTTTCATTTTGCTATGTTGATCAATAATCTGGATAGAGGTGTAAGCACCTTTCAAACCTGCTATAGTTAACTTCCACAGGACAAGGATTTTAAAGTTGTTCTCTGCTTATATTTCTCCCTTTGAAATTATTGTGTTATAGATGTGCATTACAGACTTGTTTGTGAATTTGTGAACAACCGGTGCTTCCTTTATTTTTGCTGAGCTTTGAGGAACTTTAAATGCTTGAGGCATAGAGTTAAATGGTTTTGAGGTATTATAAGCATGGTGTGGGGAAGAATCTGGCAAATCGAGGAATCTGGAACAGTAGATCTACGATCTGTAAATGTTTTACAGTTTTGTTTCCTAGGAATCCTCTCTTTGTTTACAAGCACACGTAATTCTGACACACATTATTTTTCCATTTGGATAAATTCCACTTGCAGGCCTGAAAGTGTAACAGGTCATGCCATAGAGAAGGTAGAATCTGTATTTTTCACACAGAGAAAAAAATTCTAAAAAATGTAGGCAGACCATTCAAACAGGAAAATACAACAATCCAATGTGAGCATGTTGCGTTGTGCAGTATTGGCTGCTAGTGAATTACTTCAACACAGGAAGCTATGTCATTCTGGGAATATAAATAACTAGTTGAAAGATAATAAAATAATAACTGAATTACTTGACTGTAGACAGGTCTGATAGGAATCTTTATGCTCTCATTCCTCCCGTAATGATATCAGTATTTCCTATATAAGTAATAAGCTCAAATACTCGTGATAAAAGTCATCAAAAACCTGAATTAACATACTAGTTGAGAAATGTCATCTCTTCAGACCACTTATACAGGAAAAATAGATGATGATTTTCCAACTCTGACAAGGTTCATTTCCTTTCTGTCAGGAAGTGTTCTTAAAGTTAGCTTTGCAGAGGCACATGGGAATACATGCTGGCATCAAAACCTTTCACTACCGGCGCTATGAGTACTGAACAAGTCTCAAGGCCTCTCTCATACAGCATATATGAATTTGTACAGGTGGATTACACGTGTCTTTTTTATGTTACCACTTAAATTACTTAAGGAAAAAAAAACAACAACTGTACAGTCAAATATTGAGTGCTGCTTCTGTGCTGTGGAAAGGATCTCTCAAGAAAAGGGGTATTTTTTATTTTTTATCAACTGGTAGTTCTTCTTCTTATGTTGAATATGAAACAGACAAACAAAATCAGATCCTGATTTAACAAAACAAGCAAATTTTTAACTAAATTATTTCTGTGGTCTATCCCTTAAGGATATGTTTGTGTTGCTTCCCTGAATATGGGTGTACTTTAGGAAATCCCAGTTTAGGATCTATATTCAGAAGACACTTGTGACAAGGTATAGATATAACAAAGACAAGAACAGCTTGTATCCCTGGCACGTTAACTGAGAAAGGTGTCTTTGCTAGTTTGGAGGGATGTGGACTTGAATCAGATTGCTATTTCTTATTCTCTCTACTGGTACACCATAAGCGGAAAAGAATGGGAATGCCTTTGCAAAACTTTTTAAATCAACTTGCACATTTTTGCATATTTCAAGATTCTTCTTAATATTATAGATTGATGTTTGCCTGTCTTGGCTATATTCCCTTTCATTTTCTGGTGTGTTTCCTACTTGAGAGTTCTGTTTTAAAGTTCAGCGTTGAGCCTGTTGGAAGCCCCAGCTTCTGACTGATGCTTTGTTTGCTTTTTTCCTATCTCAGTCAAGTAGTTTGTTTACATACACTTTATATTATCAAGGTTATATCAAGTCTGTCATCGTGCCAAAATGAAGGCATTTGTATTTAGAAATCCTGAATTTGCACAGAACATACTTTGTATCACTGTCTGCTTGGAGCTTTTGGATCTTCTCCATTTTGTAGGTATTTAAAAAGTGAAGTCTTTCTCCGTTTTTGAACTGAGCATTTTACAAGATCTGTAAATAAGTTTAATGGAACAAATAGCACAGGAACATGCTATGTTGCATTAACGGCCTTCTGAAATCTGCTATATAAAGTATGTCGTGAGTGCGTGGGCAGGACAGCGGAGAGACAATTATCTGCTTGTGAGAATATTGAAATAAATCAGCCTGTGGAGAACTCATCCTATAGCATACTGGATAGGATACATCCACTTTTGCCCACGTTGGGAAGATGAACTTTTCAGCAGGTTTAAGGAATGAAATGCTCTTGCAGTGGTTTGGCAGGAGTACGGCGCGCCGACACTTGGTTGACGTGGGTGGTGCTCCGTCTTGCAGCGCTGGGACCACGGCCTGGCACACCGCACGGCAGGAGGGGAGGGCAGGCAGCTGGCTGGCAGGCAGCGGAGGTGTGAAGGAGGCTGCCAGACGTCGCATGCTACTGGGACAGATGGCTCCCAGTCTATGTGGTGGCAAGTATGCCGTGTCTCGAAAGGCAGACGTTTGCTCTGTTCAGTATTCTTAGCCTACGTGGAAGGCAACTGGCTTCAAAAAGGCTTCAAAAGGTAGAGGAAAAAGACCGTGATATCTAAAGATGAGATAACTGATGACATCTGGGAACTTGACTAGACACTGTGGCCAGGCATTGTTAAAGATATTCAGGTGCATAAGTAGACACATGACCAAACCCATCCTCAATAAATTAAACTTCTGTCAAAAATGAATAAAATAAATCACTGTCTAGGAGAAGGATTGCAAATCCAGAACAGTTTTGTATCACTTGTTCTGCCACTGACTTGCTATGTAATCTGCAAATGCATGTAACGACTTTTAGGAAGCTGCTTGTTACCTGTGGAAAAAGTAGTCTGTTATCTAGACATCAGGCTATTTACAATTGCTCCTGAAAATGTCCTCAGCCCTTTCCTGTTTGCTTCTCCATTGACAAGTGGGAGTAAACATTAAAAAATAAAAATAAATCTCCATATTATGCTGATCCTGTAAAGAGTACACATTGTTATATCCTCTGCATTAATTCTTAATAGATAACACTAATAAAACCGAAATGCTGTACAAGTAACTGGACAAACTGTACAAGTAACTGGAGTTACTTGTAATAATGGTGCCTTAAAATGCTGTCTTGAGGAGAATTATTACTGTACCAGGGTTATTGTTAGGACTTCAGTTCTTAAAATCTGTTCACTTTTCTTTATTTTTAACTTGAAATTATTTACTTGCTTTGTGTTTGATTTTGAAGATGAAGATAAATTTGCCTATTTGGGATTGTACCAGATGATCTTCCCAACATCAACCATTTTGTATTCTGCAATTCTATTTCATTTTTTTTTAGTCTGTGGTTTCTTTCTGTTGAGGTGCATTTCAGGTTTTCCACTGTAAAAACAGTATTCAGTTACCTCAGAAAGATAAGAACATAAATATTGTGAATTAGAAATTGTTAGCACGCATGCAGATGAAAGGGGAGGGTAGTTCTTTAAGAATGTACCTCACAATGCTTTTGTTATTGAAATTCATTGTTTATCTTTGTATCTGTGACCTAAATGTTGTCCTTGCTGTCTTTCGAGAAAATTCTTTGTGTGTTTTCTTCATTAAGTTCAAAATGGCTTTCCCTTAATGTCATTTCCTTTTGCCTCTTGAAAACTTCCTGTTCTGCTGCCATTCTGAGGGATGGCTTTGTGTTTTGTGCTTCTTTGGTTTGTTTGTTTTGTGGAGGTTTCTCGTGACAGAGTAGGCTGAAAGTCAGCACGCTGGACTTTGATTCAGAAAAAAAAGATCAAAACTAAATTTGGAAATGGGTCTGGCCAGTTTTTCTTGATTACACTTATGGTGGAAGCCAAATTTAAATGCGGTAGGTCTCCTACTGATAAAACTGGCCATAACCTTTAACTGCATAGACTTTAATGTAAGATCATGATTCATTAACAGTGAGTTCACGTGAAAGATGAGCTGTGGATTTGAGCATGTGCTGTAAATGCTAATCCACTGATTTTTTTATTTATTTTTTTGAATTTCATCTTCCTCCCCCCACTCTGAGTTCCCATAGAAGGTACTACATTCTTCATGTTTGCTTTCTGTAGGTCAGAAGCCTTTCAAATATGAAATCTGCCCTTACAACTCCATTGATGCAAGTAGTGAAGTGGCAGCATTTACGAACACACACACGAGTGAGATGCCTTGTGAATGTTGGCTCTGTTCATAAAGATGGTAAGTGTAAATAAGCACTCTGTCATACAAATTCTGAAAATTTACTGGTTTTATTTTATTTTGTTTTATTGGTTGGTGGTGTTTATTTTCTTAGGAAAGACTTTAAGGTATGCACTCCTACCCATTAATAAAAGCAAGCCAAGCATTTACATATATTCCTGTAGGGAGCTTGGATCTATGAGGGTTTTTTTATTTAAAGGAATTCCTTTCTGTCCCTTCTTTATAGCTCTTTCTGTACATAACTACTACATAGACTATTCTGGAAGATGTGTGGAACAGTAATGTGACAAATAAAAAGTACCTGATAGAAGAAGGTGACAGTATCTGTATGCATTCATTCAGTGACCACGTGTCTTAATGTACTGTGCTAGGTGTGTACAATTCTGCTTCTTCACACTGATTTTGTCTGCAGCTTTGCTTTTGTCTGCAGCTTTGCTTGTAGTGTTTTGATTCCACGCTCCCACCCCCGCCAATTGAGGAAACATTTCTGACAGAAATCACATTTCTGACAGTGCTAACACATTTCATTTTGCAGTGTTGGCACAGTGCATCATGTGATGAGTGGGAGCATTAGCTAGTCTTAGTGTAGCTGAAGTATGTGTTGAAAGTGTGTACTTAGCAGCCTTAGAGACTGTTTAAATGTTAAATTTTTGTGTGTTTAAACTCTGTACGCTAAAGGATGTACTGTTTGCTCTGTTTTTTAACTCCAAAGGTTTAAACTAGGATAAGCTAATGTCCACAAGTCGCACAAGTTGCTTCTTAAAGCACGCAGTGGTTGGAGAGGACTTGATAAGTTTTTGTTTGTTACTTCTGTGGAGGAAAACTTACTCTGTTTCTTTATCTGTTATAATAATTGTAATTCTGATTATAAAACTAGTGCTACTTTTGGAGAGTCTTCTAATGGCAGAGTTAAAACTGGGAAATGCATCTGTCAGAAGTGATAGGATACCTTGAGCTGGAAGTAAATTCCTTCTTTGCTGAGAGTTTTTCAGCAACTGAGTAATGGAATAATAGGAAAAAAAGCCTTTTCCTAGCTTTTGTGGCAGCTGGGTAGAAATGCAGACTTGTAAATATTACGCAATATTTGTATTAAAAAATGAAGGGAATTTGAATAATCAAATGGTCTCTTACTGTTCCAGTTACTTGTTTGCAGATGTTTACTTTCTAGGAGATGACATGTATGTCCAATTATATGAACAGGAGAAAACAGTTGTTGGGATATTTGAGAGGAATGGCAGTGGTGAACTCCACAGGCTGTAGAGTAGAACACTGGTAACCTATTTATTGATTCATTTTTTTCTGGTAGGCACGAGAAATCCAGTTTCCCCTCCTATCAGATAAACTTTAGTTATTGGATAGAGCTAAGCGTAACAGTGGACTGTCATTTTAAGTCCAGTACTACTAAAAATCTATTTTTTTAATAAACCACTCTGTAATATGTTATAGTATTTTGTCTCTTTTTGCAATATACTTTTTCATGTATTTGTAGTAAGTCAGCCCTACTTACAGGAATCAAAGATTTTGTTGCTTGCAAATTAACACGTCCCCTTCTACCAGCCTGCTTGGATGCACTTTAGTTGTCATAATGTAGGTACTTGCATGCTTAACTTTTGCTGTGGGACTGTTTTAATTAAGTTAATAGAATTGTTCTTTAATAAGTTAAAAAATTGTAACATTATGAAAGTCCATAGGATCAGGAGGTAAATGTTTTAACCAGTGTCTGTAAGAGGAAATGATAACACTGCCTGAACGTATTATTCTCTTTTATGTAAAATACATATTAATGTAAAATATTTTAGTTCCTGTCTGCATAATGGTAAGTGTAAATGCTTGCATAGTGTTCTAGACCTAATTAGTTTGGCTGTTTGAAATTGACACTTGGGAAACAGTTTGCTTCAATTGGGTAAATATAGTTAAGGCTTATTTTTGTTCCAAGTTGTCTCTGTCAGGTCTGTGATAGCCTTAAGATATTAAGGACAGTACACTGTAAGACCCTTTATTTCAGGAACTGTAGGAGGAATACAACAAAATGTAGGAATATAAAAGAAGTAGAAAACAAACACTGAACACCTAAAGCTAACAACTCTTTTCCAGTCCCCAAGCATACGATTTACACCCACATAGAACCCATTGACTGATTCAGTGGGCTGTATTCAAAAGTGAGGTGTAAAGGGTGGAAACAGAAATCATGAGCAAGGAAATCTGAGTGTAAGCAAAGCTAAGGATGGCATAACCACATTAATGAAATCTGAAAAAGTTAAGAGATTACACTTTTCTGTAGTATTTTGGTTTAGTTTGAGAGTAAAAATGCATTGCTTACTGATACTCAATTAGAAAAGAATTTCATTATTCACGCTCTCATGAGCTAATACTATTTGTGCTCTGTGTTTAGCAGAGACATTATTTTTCAGTAATCATATGGATGCCAGTATAGTGAAATCTCAAGTGGCAACTCTTCATCAAAATTAAGGATTACAGTGAAATTTAATTTTAGAATGTATTGATATATATTTGTATCTGTGTATGTGTGTATAATGAACTCTAGACTGGAAATGTTCATAGAATCATATGTGTATGAATCTGGGCTGTTTACAACAGGTTGAGTGCTTTTACCTTAAGGCTTTTTTCATATTAAAAGCTCAAAGTGATCTGGAAGAAGAAATGTAAATCAGCATGACATATCTGCATTACTCAGTGACTGAAGTCAGATGACTGCTTCTGATTGCACAGAATCCGACAGGTTCACATTTTCGGTAGATTTGCTGTTAAAAGCTGCAACAGGATTTCCTGAAAATTATGTGTTCCTGATAATAATACAGATAGGGATTTAAAGAGTTATGTTATGATTTAATAAGAATGTCTGGGAAAATACTTAATCTTTTCTGTAAACCGTAACTTGAAAGCCAAAGCTTTTCTATGTCTGTGCTGTAAAACATTTTCTCATGTGCCAGATCAACCAATTACACTTCTTGTTAAGTGTGAGGGGAAAAGGAGAGTTAAGTCCACAGTCTTTTGCTTGTTCCATCCACGTAAATAACACCACTGCTTAAGTAGTACAACCCCGTATATAGAAAACCGGTAAATATTTGCAGCACAAACCATGATTTTTTTTAAGCTGGTAGAGTGCATTTACCGAGTCTAAGAATTAATTTTAATCTACTTTGTTGCTTGTTTAATCTAACATCTCTGTAGTTCCCCTTCTATAATCAGTGGAAAATGATGGGTATTCACAGAAGACATCCTAATTTCATAATAGACAGTTAAATGTGTGGGCTGATTCACCCCAGTAGCGTTACTTACTGCCTGCCTGTAGTTAATTGTACAGAGGAAACCTGGAAGATAATATGCCTGTTAGATAGCATTATGTGGGATGAATCCTACTGTAGGTGATTGGTTTTGATTCCTAGCTCATAGCACTGTTTGTAGCTGTTGCCAAAGTAAATAGATCCTTAACATATGCTGGGGGCGAGGGACTTAAATTCAAAGAAGCTTACATTACAAATTTATAAGCTTTGAAATCTGATTGGTTGGTGTTTGGTAACAAATGCTGAGAGTAACCCACGTGTCTCAGTCCGGATTCTCTTACAGTCTGTACACAGTTACATCCTAGGTTGGCCTAGTACAGAGGAAGTGCGAACACCAAGGTTTAGATCCTAGATTTGGCATTACACCAGTCTAAAAGAATGAAGGTTTTGATTAGGACCAGGAGATAATCCCACTGGTTTAGGGCAGGATTTAGACCCATAGTAAGTATGTAGCAGACGTCACAATTTAATATAGAATCAATTCTTGACACAATTTGTGTTATGGTTAAATTCTTTATTTTGAGATTTGCCCCCCTTTTCGTAACACAAAATTGATAGAACAGGATGGCAAGTGCAAGGTCAAAACTATATTCAGGTGGATTTGCTGTGTTCATTATGTTGAGCTGGAATTACATGCAGATAGATGCACATGCATGTGAAAATGCATGCAACTATGCTCTGTGTGGCTGCAAACTGGAGCAATTGTATCCTCACTATATAAATGCATACATGTTCTATTAAGACAAAAGAATAAATTGGCAGACTTGTGCTTGTAGGAGTTTGCATTTTTAATGTCTGTACAGAGGTTTTAATTTCAAAGAATAGAGGTATCCACAGGTACACTAAAATAGAAATCTCGTGGACAATATGATACACACTACACTAACTTTTTCCAGTGATAGGCAAAAGATCTGGTGAAAGACATTGTCTTTCTCATTTAAAATGACATATTTTAGTTCTAGAAACCCTCACTTGGGAAAAGAGCATGCTGGAGCTGAAATCCTTGGCCTAGAAGTCAGGAGAGCTGTGTTCTAGTCTAGCTCTGTCACTGGACAGAGCCATGCAATCTTTTTAGGGATGACTCACCCCTAACCTACTGTTCAGCTATTTTGGAACTAGAGACTGACTGCCCGTGTTTGTGCAACGCTCACAGTTGGCACTAATGACTGATATATTTTTAATTTTTTACAGGATTCAGAAGACAAGGTTGGACCTTCTCATGTACACCAACATCGCACTGGTGAGGCATTTGGCTGTAGTTTTTGCTGCTATTCTTCCCCTGACAAACAACTTCTCTGAAAACACATTAAGAAATATCACCTGGGTGCAGGAACCTCATTAACCAGTTCCCAGCCCACTTTTGCTCTCAAATCACTTCTTATGGAATGTTAGGTTCTTCGTGCTTAAGTTTCCACCAGAGCATCCCAGCAAATAAAGAAGCTGTTGGCATTGTCAGACTTTTGCGCTGAAAGCCAGGGGTGATCTGGAAGAAGAGAAGGAACAGTCCTCTTGTGGCAATTAGAAGTACGGGTGACATATTCAAATAAGATGCTTAAGATGGTCATCCCCAAAACATGTGTGCATGTTACGGTACAGGTTGTAACTCTAATTTGCTGAAAGGAGCATGGAGATTTGTGTTCTGTAAAGGGTGAATATGTTGGTTTTTCATTCTGGTTACATCTTCCTGATACATTCTGCTTAATTACAAATGAAGATTTTGACATTTGAAGGCAGAATCTGTTGAAATGTGCTTGAACTAACATTGAACCCTACAGGTTGTTTCTGTGCTACATCTCTCATTTTTAATATTGGTCTCTTTATATAAAACATTAAAGGATTCAAGAAAATCTGTTGACACAGTAATACTTGTAAGTCAGTAAATTGTTTCCTGGATTTTTTTTAACAAAGTATATCTATTATGAACTAGTCCAAGTTAAAGTAAAAATATAAACTATTGAAATACGACATCAAATAAACCTGACTTGAAAATTCAGTGGCTAAATACATCTGTGCCTAATTCAACCACGTGGAAATTGCTCACTTTAAAGAAGATCAAATTAGAAGAAAAATATTTTCTAACTTCAGGCTGTTAGAGGACTGGTTTTACTCTAAGACTCTACATTCTTTGACTATGGTGGTTTTGTAGAGTTTGTTATTAGCTATGAATGCTACTCAGGAAAAGTATCTCTTACTAAAAATAATTAAAAAATATCACAATTCCTACTAGACAGAAGCAAACACTGACTGAAGTGTGCCTATACTGCTCTCTTAAACATAAAGAATACACTAGTTCGACAGGATAGAAATTTCTCTTCAGGTAAGTTTTGGTTTCCTTGATTTACAGCAAAATGTTAGTAAAAGGAGTTATGTGAAGAATAGGTATTGGCAAATGGTAGGAGACATGTAAAAATATATATATATATTTTTTTTTTCCGAAGAAAAATGTTTATATTGTTAGAAACTGATGCACATCTTCCTGTCATGAAGTCAGAACAGGAAAGTTTGGAAGCACATACCGAACACACTTGGTTCCTCTTCATCTGGAATTATAATAGTTGGACATTGCAACTAAACACATACATAATTACTAATGAGAAGTTTTTACTTCTCTTTAGTACAATTTACATTGTACAAACCACTCAAAATGCTGTAATATTCTGATGGTTCTTTAACTTGAATTTGCTTGAATGGTAAGTACTCATTTACAGAAACAGCAGTACTTTATTCAGAAGTATTCCAGCAGCTTTTCCCTAACTTTGCACCAGGGAACTATTTCGATCCTTGCTGATGTTAGACCCAGAGGACATTGATTTAGCATGTTCATTATTTAATAGCATTTATCAGTAGATGTGTGGATGTAGATGTGTGGAATTTAATTAACCAAACTGGAATTCAGCCAAAATTCAGATCAACAGTTGCAATCTTGCAAAAAGCACAAGGGGACTTCTAACAGTTAAGTGGACTGAGCTTTCATTTTAATGTCACCTTGACAATTGTGGTGTAAGCAATCTAGTGCCTACTTTTCTAGGGAATTTATTCAGTAATATTGTGCAGGGTAGACTATACCACTTACCAAATTACTAGACATTACTTCTGGCAGCCTTTTGTCTGTTTTTTGCATCTTTCATGTAGGCACTAAGTTCAACCCTAGTATTTGAAAACAGGCAAGGGTACAGCTTGGAGTAGCAGAGCTGCAGGCATAGCATGGTGCAGTTGCATGCCCACTAGAATTTCTAATGTGCTGAATTTTTTTTTTCCCCCTCTGTTGTTTGTGTAGTTGTATAATAGGCTTGGGAAATTAATTGAGCTTGGATCATGAATGTAAAATAAGCGCTTCATTTTTTTTTATATATTTACTAGCCTATTGTAAGTGGGCAGAAATATTCATCAATAGTTAGCGTACTGAAGAGAGTGACTGCTGACAGCAGTCTTTATATGTACAAGGTGTGATTTATAGAACCAAATTCTAATCTGCTCTTTATACTAATATACATTAATGGAATTCTGAAGTGTCTATAATGTAAACCTATCACTTATTAATATAAAATATTAACAATTTCATTAGCTTAGAAAACAGTTTCTAGTTCAATTATCGTGTATTACAGATCCTATGAGTCCACTTCTAGCTCCAAGCACAATTCTTCTGGGAATACCTGAGTTAGTATGCTTTGCTTTCTTTCTGCGTAAACCAGTAAAGCTAAGTGATGCAGGTGGTTTTTTGAGCATCAGCTTACGTGAGTACAAGGGGAAACTGAAGAAAGTTTTCTGTGCAACTGTTATGAAGCTGTTAAATGAAATGTGCTTTCTCTTGAGAGAATTGTCCCCTGCATTCTGTTTCCTTCTATTTCCTTTTGCTGTCAGTGCAGACATTTCATAGAATACTTGTTCCACACAGTGCAGTCTCAGCATAGGTTAGGGGTTGTAGCAGAGTTGACAAAGGACTCTTTGTCTTGTTACAGTGAGGCAAAGATTCTACTGCTATAAATAATGCATATTTTAATTGGAAACTGCACATAGCAATACCTGTCTCTACAGGCTTGTTGATTTCTGTGTAATCTGTTAGGGGTAGATTCTGTTGATGTACTGAACATACAACACATTCCCCAAATTTGTGGTTGTTTGTTTCTGTTAGTACTACCTGTGCTAATGAGTTCCTATATACAGATCAAGACAAATTCCATATCTAGCTAACCATCTGGGAATTTCTGTCACCATATATTATGAAAGTTGCCTAAAACACTTTGCTAAGGCAATTACAAGACGAGGTACCCATTTTCCTTGGTCTATAATAATAGGATCATGCATTGTACCTGTTGAAAATAAAATTTAACTATTAGTAGGGGGTGAATTATACAACAGATAATAAACATGCTCATTGCTTGCCAGATTAATCTGGGATTAATCACACTGTGCCTGATGTTAGCCACAGGTTCAGGCTTGTATGCATAACTACTGTGGTGAGGCTCATACATGGCTGGAACACTAATCACATCTCAGAGGATGAACACAACTTTTTCTACCGTTTTAATTAAATTGATTTAAAACCACACCTTAAGGCCTGTTCTGAACAGAACATCCTACCAACTTCAGTGAAGATGCCTGACAGGCACCTAAGTGGTGCATAAATGTGGGAATACAGGTCTGTGTGAAGGCTATTAGATTGCTTTGGGCTAGATTGATTTTTTTTTTCTTTAATTTGGATCATTTCTATATACATGTCATTACCAATCTTGTTTTAAACTGATTTAATGGTGTTGAGAGGAATTTTGCAGATTTTTTTTCTTCTTAATTTCGTATATATATACATATATATATATATATATATATGAATAGTGAATGAGCCTCCCGTCTCCTTCCTCAGCTTGCAAAATTGTAGAAAAAAGGGGAGGCAGATTAGGGTGGCCGATATTATCAGTTCAGTGCCAATGTTATTTTATTACTGTCCAGTTTGGGCAATCTTAATCTCCTGCTGTTTGTGGACAAGTCTGAGAAACATGAACTTAAGAGTGTTTCTACCAAGACTAATTTAGGATTTAAATAAGGCTTAAATTTATAGAACTCCTCAGTGACATGGATTTCTTCCAATAGTAACTGAAGGCTGATTCCAGGAAATGTTGTAGGAACACCAGACCCCAAGCTTGGAGCGTCTACAGCAACCCCGTGTCCTAGCTTTGGTATGTATTGAGTTACTGGGGAGCTGGGTGCCTCAGAGTCCAATCCAGATATTGACGCTGAGGAGGGAGCCTTCAAGTTAAGATTTAAGACTGAATGTAGGATTGAGTTTTACCCACAGTCTTCACATGCTTCCTTCTGGTGAGGATTCACTTATGAAATCTGCCTCTTTGTTTGATGACTGGAATTTGCTCTGATAAAACAACAACCAGGGAAAGTCCTAGGAGCCCTACTTTAATTTATAGATACTAGTGTTTAGATATCAGATGGCAGTTCAGATCACTTCTTTGCACAGGAGGACAGTGGTTCGTATTCTGTGTTTCCTATGAGAGTGCAGAAGACAAGCCTTTTGAAACTGGGCTTATAAAGTACTACAGCGAAAGTGTTTTATATATGCGTGAAGATACCAGGGTTCTAATTTCTATTCCAGAGAATTTTTAGATCTTCCGTGTTAGACAGAACAGGAATTAGTTCTCATCATTATGTTGTGTTTACGGTCTCTTCTCATGTTGACTAACAGTTACTGAATTAGTCTCTTTGAAGCAGTGGTTTCAGATGTTCTAGCTTTATGGTCAGGACCCTTTCTTTAGAGGTGACGGCAATATCATCAGGCAGAAGAGGGTTTGTTTTTTTCTTTTTTTTTTAACTTTTCCTTCACTTGAGGTTGCAAAGCAAGTCAGGGCAGGAATTAGAGAATCACAGACTCACTGAGGTTGGATGGGACCTCTGGAGGTCATCTGGTCCAATCCCTCTGCTCAGGCAGGCCCACCTAGAGCCAGTTGCCCAGGGCCATGTCTGGGCAGCTTTGGAATATCTCTAATGATGGAGGCTCCACAACCTCTCTGGGCAGTCTTAAAAAATAGTTCTGTCTCACACATCAGCCTTTTCAAATATATCTGTCCCTTTTAGGACAATAGTAAAAATAGAGAAGAAAGCTAACTTCCTTCCCTCCTTCCCCGAGAAGATCCTTCTTGAAAACAAATTCAGGATAGCTAATAAAACTAAAAATGTAGGAAGGAGAAATCTGACTCAGATGGAATTGCTTAAACCTGAAATTCCTCAGAAGACCGGTAGTTAAAGCGTTACCTCTGCTCTGCAAGGTAATGCGTTGTGTTGGTACATTATTATTTTTTTGATCATACCTAAACAGGGCTTAGTGATAAATATGATGTACATTCTTGAATTGCATTGCTTGAAATGTCTTGGATAATTTTTCAAGTTTATTGGAAATCTAAATGGTATGTTTTTAACTTGACATTCTCTTGAAGGGTATTCTGTGTATAACAGGAAATATAAAAGGCCAACAGAAATAAATTGGCTACAAACACAGCAGCAGTCTATGTAGAAAGGTATCCCAAAAATGTTTATGGATTATTTTCCCTCACGTACAATGGATTGATTATTTTCACAACAAGCAGCTGTCAATAGAGACTTAGATAAAGAAAACACGTGACAAGAGATGACATACGAAGACGAATCAACAGACAAACCAACAGAGGAGGGATAGGTGAAAGTTCCCTGCTGTACACTGATATTCAGCATTCCTTTGGGTTGTTTCCTTGATAGCTCCACACCCAGTGAGTAATACCCAGTGAGCAGGGACAAGCCACTAGAGCCCAGGAAAGCCCTCTTTGTGTTCCTAACCAGGCATATTCAAAGGTATGCCCGTAATCTGTTGCAAAAAGTGCTGACTGCACCTAATCGGTGTTAATTTGCTGTGCTCTGAGTTGTACTGGCTAATAGCTGTTAGCAGGAGCCGAGGAATTTTGCCCTTTATAGGTGGGGCTCAGAGCCTTGTCGATTCAAGTCTAGCAGGAGAACAGAGTGCGTTGCTATAATTATTAGTAATTCTTATCCCTGGGGAAAGGAATCTGTAGCTCTCCTCTTTTGTGTCATGAGGAATACTTTGGCTAGAATTTTACTGCTTCCTGCCAATATGTGTTGGTAAGAGACTGGGGCTTCGTGTCCTGTGTGTGTATCCCCATTGGCCCTACGTGTGAGGTTATGTGCGCTAGCGGTTGGCTGGAACGAGGTTGCTCAGAGGGTTGCTACTGATTCACTTGCTTGAAACAGTGTCTCTTTGACTCTCCTCAAAATTTTAGGCGTGGGTGTGTCCAGTGTCAGTGTGACAGGATTAGAAAATGCCTTGCAGTCATAAATAGCTGTGTTACCATTTATTGTTGCTATTCTCTGTTCGTACACAAATACGAGGAAAAAACAACCGAATAGCGTAAGCATTTTACATGCTCAGAAAACATCACTTCCTCAGCGTTAGTTGGTATGACTGTCTTGAAACGTTTGATTGTTGTCTGAATTTCGGAAATGATGTCTTGATGATTGGAATGCCTTTTCTTCACATGCCAACCACTGCGTGGAGATGCAACAACTCCATTTTCATGTGGCAGCTTTAATTTCTGTTTCCTTAACAGCATATGAGCAATGCAGTACACCTTTCACAGGATGCAATTAATCCTGCCTTAGTCACAGCTCGAGAAACAGGCAGAAACAGGTCATTTAATACGATCTGTCTCCTAATAAAAGACATATCCTGTTGAAGATTTGGGGCATTTTTTTTCAGGTAAATACCTGCCTCTTATGGATGGACATCGCATGATCTTTCTTCTATTGTATTTTCCTTTCTGTAGATGACAGTTATAGATAAATGTCAAGTTATTGAGATTGAAGCCAGGGTTTCATGCACCATGTCTGCAGGCAATGACTTTACTCCCTACCCTCCTAAAAGGCTGCGCTCTGCCTGCCATTGAATCTTCCCAACTGATCTGGTATAGGTTTCCAGCTCTCCTGGAGCCAAGTGTGTGATCCATCTTTCTAAACTTTAGTAGCCAAAGAAATCATGCGTTCCATCTAAAATTAAGCATTTGGATTCATTCTAGGGCCAATGGAAGCAGTAGGTATTTTCCGAGTGTAATTAATTCCACTTTGATGGGAGCTTCCTAGATGTGGCCACAGCTGGGAGCATTCGAACAGCCAGGGCCTCTGCTCTCTGTAGACCTGATATTGCAAAAGGATCTGTGAAGGGATCGTTTTCCAGGTTAGATTTTCTGTCAAATGAAATGCTATCAGTAGCCAGAAATCATATTAAAAATCTTCCTTTGGGGGGATCTGTCTGATAATTGCAATGGCATTTAAAAAAGAACAGTCCCTGCAGCCTAATGGTGAATGTGGAATTCAAATGGGTAAGAAAAGCAGCGTTACCCACCACATTTTTCACTACTAAAAATGGATTCTCTGGTGTCTAATGCTGTAGCCAGTTCCTCTGTAGGGAAAATGAGATCCTCTCGCTTTTGTCTATTTTCACAAATTATTTAGCAATTTAGTATTTTAGAGCCCCCTTACCTTTCTGTTAAAGTTATTTAAAATTGGCCACTGGGCTCCAGAATTACTTAGTAAGAGGCAGTGGACAGACCCATGTCTGTGTGGAGCACAAAGTTGTGTTTTATTTTCATAGGAAACTTGGCAAAACTGTAGAGTGAGGGGGTTGTTGGTGTGCTAGAGTATTGAGAATTGACTGATTTCAAAGGGTGGTTGGCCCCAAAAAGCACAGAAGGGGGCCTGTGTCAGATCTCCTACCTTGCCTGTTCTCTGTAGTCCCTTCCACAGAACTTCTCTGTGCCCACTTGTGTTAGACGAGAGACGGCTTGTGTTTTAAGAAAAGATTATATCATCTAAAACCAAAAAAAGGAATCTGCTGTTTCTGTTCATAATCAGTCTTAGTGATGTGTTATAGTTAAAATGTTGCCTATTTTATTTCTGAATTTACATAGCTATTTTTAGCTTTAATTTCTTACTATTGATTCTTGCAGTGCATTTCTGCGCTAGGTTAGACAGCCCTCTGGGACCTGCTATTTTTCACCATGAAGGTGTGTTTACACACTGTAATCAGATCATTCTTTATTTCCTTTTTGATAAGTCAAGTACTCTAAGCCCCAATGGAAGTGCATTTTCTTTAGCCTTCCTATTACTCTGGCTCTTCTTTTCATTTTGTAATTGCAATCAGTGTGGTCAAAAAACAGTTTATAAATTACTTGTCAGAGTCAGTCTATAGCGTGTTTCCTGGCTGGCACAGAACCTGCAGAAAGAGGGCGATATCCTGTTTCCTCTCTGCTTCGCACAGTAAAAACATATGATAACCTAAGAATGGCAACACCAAAAGGTTTTTTTTTTTATTTTTCTCCAATGTGACTGTGAAGATGCTAGTACAGTACAAGCTGTAAAACAGCTAATTTATGAAATTGCTTTTTAAAATCTTAAGTTTTCCTTTTACAACTCTTGCATTCACCAGCAAGCATTTGTCGAATCATGCTGTTCCTTGGAGATCCTCAAACGCCCTACTCGAAGTCAAGCAGTATGTGCATTCATTAAGATGTCAGCCTATCACAACACATTTCCTTTTTTCTCACTATGAAGATGAATTTAAATTCATTACTGCCAACTGTTTCTTTCTACAGTGTATTTTTTCTCATGTCATTAGTAATTCTGATGGATTCAAGTCATTGCCCTGCATAAAAAAGGAACAGGACTGTTCCACGATGTTAATTTTTCTGGCAAACTTACCACCACAAGAGATTGAAAACTATCAGCAGAGCATTTGTTTGACCAAATTTTGCTCTCTTAAAATGCCCTCTGAAGTAATAAGATTAAAAAAAAAAAACACAAACAGTAATAAACAAATGTGGTTAAGCTTATATTTTTTGCCAGTTTTATCCAGAATGGTCATTTTATTATGCTTCTCTTGTGTAAATAGTTACACCAATTTTGTTTGCTTTTCCCTTTCTGGCTCATGAGAGTGTCATCTCATTCACTTCTTTACCCTCTTGCTCACAACGCAGCAACTGTTCCACAGAGACACAGTGATAGGCTTAATCCTTGATCTCTGAGGTTGATCAATAGATTTAAGTTAACCATTTCACTTTATGGCTAAACATTAATTACACAAAGTGTACTAAGGTGGTTTTTCTTGTGTGTTTTTTTTTTTTAAAACATTTTACCCATATGCCTCGAGTGATTAAGTACTGGCAGGTCATTTTTTTCCTGAGCTTCCTAGTTATTTGCAACTGTGCTTGTAGCTGGGAGATGAGTAGCATGGGTTTGAAAAGATGCTACTGGAAAAAAGGATGGGTTGAAACCCATATTCTATTGTTGTTACAAAGCAGCCAGGCTAGAATGAAATGGCAGTGGTTCAAGTACACGCTAGACAGACCATATGCTCCTTAGAGTGAAATGAAGTGGTGTTGTATATCTGTATTGCTAAGCATAAGGACAACAACTCCAGCTTCCAGAACTGCTGGCAGGAGTCCTACATAGAAGAAATGTATTCTTCCTCTATCCTTTAAAAGTCATTTAGAAGTGAAGCCAATGTCTGTTCCTGCCCGCCACATGCTAGAGCAAGATGTAACTAGGAAAACATGGCTGATGTAAAGGAATAGACATCATTATTAAGCTTTTACTATACATGCAATTAAGTTCTAGAATCATCATCTAAAATCATCACAAAACAGTCACTTTTGAAATACAGGACTGCAAAGGATCTCTTGTATCACTGAGTCTCATCCCCATTCTCACAAGAATTAAATGATTTTCAAATATTCAATTCAATTCCATTCTGAGAGTTGTTGTTTTTGTGCCTTATTGGAAAGTTGCTCCAGAGCTTTGATTCTCTTCTGCCCTAAATTAATTTTCTATTGTCCATCTGTCCCTATGCCCTGCTACTAACCACAACACTTTCTCCTAACCCCAGTTTACTTAGGTAGCAAGGGCTGGAGGCAAGTGGTGTTATTCTTCTACTGTTCAACTGGTAAAAGATGAGTGAAGAAGAAATGTAAGAGACTCATCACTGAGGACATATTCTGCCAGCCTCTGTGCTTTTGTGAGACTCTTGCCTGGGCAGAAACACAGGGACAAGTCTTCAGATAGTTACTTGTAATTGTAGCCCTATGTAAGTTTAAATATCAGCAGGTGGCAACTAATTTGTAACTTTTCTAAAACTGTAAAGTCTGTGCTAGAACATTGCTGGTAGTGGTGGGATAGAGGTACAGTGTCAGAAATATAACTATTAAGTCAACTTTTTGAGTCTAACATAATTTCTTGAGAATGTTCTGGCTGTCATCTCTTTCCCAGATATTCCCAAGTGTAGTGCACTCAGCATGTGTTCCTGGACATTGAAAACTTGCTCTTCTATTATCTTACCCATTTTACAAACCCCACTGTCTTTTTGTGTTGTGCTCCAAATAAATCAGAACAGGGATGAAAACGGATAAAGCTTATGGAGGGCAGAGAAAAGCTGAACGCTCAGCTCTTTCCAACACAGCCCTGGAGAGCTCTGCTGTGACTCAGCCATGGGTGAGACAATGACAACACAGACAAATGCTGAAGCAAATTGCTCTGTGAGAGAAGTGCAGCTCTACATCCTTTGTCAGCGACACTCTCAGGATCTGTCTTCGCTCTTTTCAGGACATGGTATTGTTAGCTCTAGTGCTGCGCCCTCCATACTGGGTAGTGAAATGAAATGCATGTGCACTTCAGAGAGAAGGTAAATCACACAGGTTCTCTTTGGCCTTAGCTTCTGACTTACACGCTCCTGGGCTTGTTATGATGTCATTTGCTAAAAAGCAAAAGGGAGTAAGCCATTAGCAGTAAGTCATTTCTTTCTTTTTTTATTTTATTCTCATGAAATGCTTTCACACTATTAGTCAGAACATTGCCTGTATCAAACCTGCCCAAATTTGTGTGTTGTGCTGGCTGCCATCCAGGAAGAGAGAGAACAATTTAAACGCATCTCTATGCAGTGACACCTGAAAAAAAATTGGGAGCTGCTAAGCGAGTCTGTGAAGTGTGAGGTTTAGAGGCATGTGGTTTAGTGGTTTCCTCTGTGCTGACAACAAAAGTAAGAGACCAGTTTCATCACAGCACTGTGTGTATGCAGCAGAAGTAGCAGGAACCTCATAGAACGGAAAGAAGCTAATACATACTCCAAACTTTGTCACTGCTGTGTCTTCTAAGTTAGCATGACAAATGCAGTGTTGCCGGAAGGCTGTGAGAGATGGTATTGTGTTGTGCTTTTTGATTTGCACTGTGTACAACAACATGGATTTTTGAGGTCAGGTTTACAGCTGGTACAAGTCATGACAGTGAAAGAAATGCTGATGCAAATTTCCTTCATAATCTTTAATTCATTTTTCTAGATCACATGGTAACTGCAAAGTAATTTGTCTTCATTAACATGAGGCAAAAATCCTAGACGCTTGGATAGTTTAAGTAGAAAAAATATGTATCTTCTAGTGTAGATGTTTTAGTTGAAAGCCACCCAACCCTATCACCTCAGAAGGAAAGTTGCTCAGAATTCAGCATCACTACCACCAAACACTGCGGCAGCATCAAATTTAGAGCCAAGTTATCTTCTCCTCTTGCACTGGTGTAAATTGGTGTCATATCGAAAGAAATTAGTGGGCTTGTGCTGATTCTGCACTGGTAAAAGCAAAGAGGGTGATGGTCTCAAGTGGAGTGTCTTCTACAGAATCTGAAATTCCCTTTCTAGTAGGGGATGATGTCAGGTTAGCACAGTAGTTTATAAATCTCCTTCCATGCTGTAAATATAGCTGTGCTGTTTGACATGAATAAAATCCCTTTGGAGAACCACACTGCGTGTAGATCTGTGGCCAGACCTATGCTGCAGATTTCTGTTGGCATAGCAAAACCAGCCAGGGATGTGAAAAACTGTGATCTTTGGCCAGTGGAGCTGGGCCAGGAAAATCTCCTAGTACTAATGCAGTTATACCAGTATAACTATTATGTAGTTATAGGGTGACTTTCAGGAGGGTTGGCAAATACCTGTGGTCCTGCTGTTCAAAGTTACATCCATGCTGGGGATGCACTGATGGCTGCATATGGCTGAAACAGTTACTCCAGCAACAGGTCCTATTAATATAGATCAGATATGTGTCCTTTGAGGCCTGCCTTTTTTATCACAGCAGTGAATAATTAGCAGGCTTTAGACAAATGTGGAATCTGAGCTTTTCAGCAAACTGTGGAAGACAGGTTAAAGGTGCCAAAAACAGCCTGTGCATCATGGCACTTGTGAAGCAGTAATTGCAGTCCCCCCTTGCAAGCACAACATGGAAGAAAAATACATTTCAAAAAGTATTTGTTTTGCTCATTAAGCCAATTTTTTTTCTTTTTCCTTTTTTTTTTTTTTTTCCTGCTCTTTTTGCCAGGATTTACCAAAATACATGATGTATATAATTCCAAGGGAAGTAAAAATATTTTGCAGGGTTTTAAAAGCATGATGTAGTGTTTGGGTTTGAACAATGTTATAAAATAAAAGGAAAAGCAATACTGCACGTCACCTGGGTATAGATGATTATCCTGCAATCTAAATCCCAGTGTTTTTGGAGCCCGTCCATGGATCTAATCCCAGAACCACATATCTCCCTGGGAACAGCAGGTGCTCCACATCTCACGGAGCTCTTTCCTCCCTCACTTTCCTTATTGATGAAGTTTTTCCCCTGGTCAGAAAAAAATAATGGTAAGCTTTTGTCTGGTTAAAAATAAAAGAGGATTCCAGAAATTAGGAATAAACGGAGTTAATAATAATATTAAATAATCAAGCTACTCTCAGAGGGGAAAAAAAAAAGGAAGAAAAGCTAATTTTTTCTAGCTATTGATTTTATTTTTGCAGTATGATTTGCAGTAATGCTTCCAGCACAGAAATTCTTAGGGAGCTTAAACTTCTCTGCTCTGTAATTTGTTGTAGTTTTTGACAATCTAGTCACTAGTACTGATGGCAGAATGGGGAGACTGGGACAGATTTGTTCTAGTGTGTACACTAGGACTTGCATTAATCTCTGGTTTATGTGCCTGGAAGGATTCACGTCCCTCCCCTCCAAGTATGGCCTACATGTGTCTAGAATTTGTTGCCTTCCAGTCAGTGCAGCATAAATCCTTATTAGATAGCTCGTAATGATTCCTACTGTTCAGCTCAGGCATGTATTTGATAACTGTAGCCATTTACTAGTAGAATTTGAAACAGGTTTCTACTGAAACATGATTAGTAAAGCAGCCTTTGAATTTTTAATATCCTATTGAGTAAGCTAGTTTTATTAATTCCTCCCCTTCATATTGACTTCTTAAGGCATCTCCCTCAACATGTTGCCAGATTAAGATATTGGAGAGAAAAATATCAGAAGAGCGGGAAAAGAGAGCCAAAACGCAAGAGAAAGAAGTTTCAGTGTGTGCGATTTGAAATGGGCTGAGAACTAGTGAAGCGAAGTACCACCAGGAAAATTGCTGCAGTCAACACTGCTGGGAAGAGCTGTGGTGGGAGCGGTGCTGGTTCTGACAGACAACTGCAGAAACCTCGAGGCTCTGTTGCTCTGCAACACATCTGGGACACTTAAACCTGTTTTTAATGACATGAACGCAAAAGGATAGAAAACGAGGCTCACTAGTCAGTTGTAGTATAGTACGGTAAATGGTTGCGGGGCCTGATCCAGTGGTGGGGAGAGCATTCTCCAATATCATCCAGTAAAAGCAGACAAGAAAAGCAAACTTTTTCCAGGCAAACTCCCACAGATCATGCACTACATGTCCAAATACTTTGTAGGAAAGAGTGCCAGCTAAGATTTAAGGTAAGCAGTAGCATGATTATGAGCTTCTCTCACTGATCAGAACTGTTAACTATGTGCAAAAATAATTTTGTCTAGAACTGCCACCATGCATCTCTTAAGGAGATAGCCTTTGGGGGGATAAATTCTGGATTTGCCCTTCAAGCTTTCTATTTTCTGCTGTAGTGTCTCTTGTGGGAGCAAAGGGACAGTACTTTTGAAAAGTTTGTTGTGGAGAATTCACTACAGTTTGGCATCTGCTGTGTCACTGATCAGGTTAGCATCACTGTTCTGCAGTCTTATCACGGGATGAACAAGCAGACCTCCAGAGAATGAGGAAGCTCTTTACGCTGTAAAAATACAAATTCTGACTGTGTTAGATGGGCTTTGTAGAAAATGTTACAATTCCACACACTTACTGTGGAAAGGGCTTTGGTATTTGAGAACTTCACACTTTGACCTGAATATTACCATTGGATCAATGTGCTTGTCATGCTACCTTTAGTAAACCCTGGAGAAATGAACGTAATTTTGAAAGTATTATATGATTTGGCCTGCATCACAATTATGGCTTTAGCTCACAGTTTACTCACGAACAACTGAAAGTGTTTAAATGTACAAGGTTCAGTTTTCATCACTCCTGGCATGAAAAACCAGCCAACCAGCTCCTTACCCCCAGAGACCAAGAGCTTGGGAACTTAACTCTCCAAAAGAGAAGGGGGCTTTTGATATTCAAGTGAGTTTTCTTAATTCAAGTAACTATGCAAGTTGCAGGACTCTTTCTTTACTGCTGATATCTCTAAAATCTGATTTCCAGATGGCAGCCTGGTAAGTCCTCTTCACCAGACTTGCTCTCTCCCGTGTTATTTATGGCGGGACTTACAAATGGGTTCACTCTGAAAATGTACAGTACAGAGCAGGAGTAACTAGCTACCTAGAACAGAAAGGGGAGTTTTATGTGAAGATGATAAGTTTTACTTCATCAAGCGAAAGAAAATACAGGATTTAAAACTAGTGGCCAGAAGTGCTTTTTAAAAAGAACTTGCAAAGCTTATGCTGATCTGACATGATGAAAAAACACCTGAAACACCTGAACATGATGAAAAAATACCTTTCCAATTCCAGCTCACCTGGAACTGGAAAGTACCCCTAAAGAAATTTGAGGTGGGTCACTCCAATTTACTGGCTTTCAAAGTACAAAATCTGTCCAGATGTTTGAGCTATTCTTGCAGCATTTGGAAGTACATATTTTCTTAAGAGGCATAACATAGTCTTGAACTACTTTGGTTGGAGGAACTCTGTCAGTCTCATTAGTCTGAGAAATGGGTAATACAAGCTGGAGGTAGATACAATGCAGCCAGCTCTTGAACGGCCCCTGATAGCTCATTCATAACCTTCGGAAGCCTTGTTATAATTGCTCTTCTGGGTTTCTACTTGGAGGACTGGTGCAACATAACTCTCCTTTGTTTGAGAGTATCTGCTGTGGCTGTGCAGGCTGAGCAGAAGAGGTATTTTGGAGGTTCTTGTTAGCTTTTGTAAGTTCTCATTAGCACAACTTAATTCCTTTGTGTTTATGGTCACTCTAACTGCCCTACTTCCAAGCTCTGCCCCCAAAGCCAGTGAAGTAAGATGCCAGGCTTCAACTCCATTGGATCATAGCAGCAGGACATGCTACATCACAGCAGACCAAGTTGCATGGCACATGTTTGTGAGGCATTTGCTCAGGTGCTGATGCCCTGGGATAAGTGTGATGATGGACAGAAATCCAGGGTAGGTGCAACTTTGAGATCTTGCTGACATGCATCTGTTGTTATGTGAGCAGGGTAATGTTCTAGCAAGGCAAAACAGTGCAGGAGAAGACTTCGCAGTGTAGGGCTACAGCAATCTTAACTGTCATTGATTTTCCCAATGCTCACTTTTTGTTAACCAGCCTGTTCTCCTTTTTTTTTTTTTCAAGATACGTTAAGTAGCATGCTGCAACTGAGTTACTTCCTGACCTGAAATGCAGTATGAATTAACACCTTGGCCCAGTGGGATTTAAAGTAGTTCTGATTCAAGCTCAGGTTTTCTGATCCATAGCTTTTGGGAGTGAAACACACTTGCCTCTCTACAGACAGCAAAGGTTGGAGGGACCCAAAGAGATTAGGAGCTGTTGTAATTTTGCTCATGTATTCTCTCAGCTCAGTTTATCTGCCCATGTTGAGGTTGTAAGTACAGTTGCAAGGAGATGCAATGTAAGGATAGTTTTGAGTATTTGGGGTTTCATTTCCACTCTGTCTTTCTTTGGTTATTTATGCTGATCTTGTACAAATCTTACAGGAAAAGCACCAATTCCAAAGTAAACATTGAGCAGCTGCTAAATGAGGTACATGCATAAATACACCATCAGTGGTAGCAGAATGGTGAAGGTGCCTCTGCTGCCAGACCATTTACCTCTTTGAAAGGGCATGTGTCCCTTCAGTCTGGGACCGCATTGCAGGTAAGATGTTTGCTAAAGAGAAAGATGGTTGACAACTTACAGTGATTGAAACTGAACCATACAGTATTAAATCCCAACCTCTGAAGTGACAAGCATCTCAAAATATGCGAGTCTTCTGCTTCACTCTTCTTCCCTTGCAGCCGTATGCCCAATACGTAATGCTGCAGAGCAGAGTGCTAGAACTATGCAAAAAGATGAAATTCTTCAATACCCTTAACACTATGCAGTGTCTATTAAATTACATTTTCCCTGGGTTTAGTGTAGATTTTCTGCAATATTTTTGTTCCTTGCTATTTCTCATTTATGTAAAAATATGCAATGGGGAGGGAATGCAGAGTTTCCATTTGAAAACTAGGAATGGTGAAAGTGTTATTTGATGAAATATGGGAAAAGAGTATTCTGTTCTGGGCCAGTTTGTTTTGGATTCTGAGATGATGCAAGTCCTTAGCTGGTTGCTAAGTATCCAGCATTTCTTTCTCTGGCTCATAATTGTCCTGGTTGTTGTTGGTACATCAACAGGGTTTTTTCTTTCTCCCTGGAAGTTTAGCAGTTTTTCAAGGAGAAAGAAAAAAAAAGTTTGATTTTCATCTCCAGAAGAAAAAAAGCTTTGCAGCTTTTTTTATACTGATATTTGGCCTCAGCAAGAGACTATGGAAATGTGTTTGACAGAAACCAATGCTCTGAGTAAGGAAAGCATTCTGAAGTGCCACCTGTATTGTTAGCTTCTGATTGTAACTGGATTAGCAGCTCATTGGCATAAGCCTGAAATTAAGCATAGGCTTGATTTTTTACTGAAATGCTATCTCTAGGTAACCGGTATGTCTTTTCGTGCTGGGAAGAAACCATTTTTCAGAAGATTGAATTAACAGTCTCTTAAAAATCTGTTTCTTTGTGCATATACTATTATTGGTCATAGAATAAACCAAGTTGTCTCTGTGTTTCATTAGCTTTGCCTATGCACGCGTACATAATAGTATGGCAATGCCCATTGAATAGGCAGTCTCTCAGTACTCCATTGTGTTTGCACATGCATGCATAAGAGTGTTGCATTTTTATAGATAAAGGCCCCTGTTATGTGATCTGTGATGATGTTTCTGGAAGAAAGCAAGGTTCCTGGAGAGTCCTGTCTCATGTTGCCAAAGACCCTATATCACTGTTTATCTGCTTTGGGCAAAGGTGTTTGGCTTTCCAGACCCAATATTCTCACTTCACATGATTAGATTTCTGTATTAAAAACAACCTGCCCTCCTTCCTGGAGTTTCCTTGATTTAAAAAAAAAAAAAAAGTCACTGAAGTCACCGGGAGGACAGTAAGGTTGCAGAGTTCTTAAATGACTAAAAATGCTTCAAAGTATGTCACCTGTGTAAGTTTAATTCTGCTCCTTTAATGTGTTGCAAATCAGTCTCTTCCAATTGAAGCGATCATTTTAATTCTACAGAAAGAATTGTTCAGGCTGGACAAAATGATGCACAACTGTGCAGCAAGCAGTGTTAGTGAGAAAGAATATGTAAGGGACTTTTCACTTCAAGCATACAGTCACAGCCAGAACCACAAAGATAACAGTTTGTCTTACAGTGTTACTGCATTTCCAGACACCATCTTTTCTGTAGAGGGAACAAGACCAGGTTCATATGGATTAAACAGCACATGATCAAATGATTAAGTAGGCTATCAGAGTGTATAATGCACAGGAAACATGATTAAAAATCCTGTTGGGACTCTTAATGTGGATTTCTGTGTAGGAAAACAGACAGGTGGTACTTAAGAGTGTGAATTAAAAACTACGTAATGCTTGCACATATATACACAAACTGTGTAGTGAAGAAGATAAATAATGGAGATGTCCAGCTGAGTAAGATGCTGCTGAATAAAAGTGTACAGCTTGCCACGAAGTAAATGCTTTGGCTGTGAACTAAATGATATTTCCCTCCTATTCTAGAATTGAGATTGCTGGGGAGAGGTGGTGACCGCCCTGTTGGTGTGTTAGTCTGAGAATTAGTGGAGAATCTACACAGTGGAGAATTACATCAGTGTTGCCTCGTCCAGGTCAGGTTTTATTCAAATTCCGGTTTAAATGCTAGTCACAACAGAGGAAAGTGTTTTACAGAACAGCTCAGCCTGGGGTCTCTTCCTTGACATCCTTGCTGACTGGCTATGACATTCACTCTCCTGGCATCCCTCAGTGTCCCCCTTGCAGACGTATGGGGTGTTTCTGTTTCTCCCCTAGGGGCTGGTTATGCTGGCTCCACTGTAGGAGCATGTGCTGATGCCTTCTGAAGTCTGTGGGCATCTGCTTATTTAAGCAAATGATTATCAAAGCAAACCCTCATCTCAGGCAGTTGCAGTGCTTCCTGTAGCCAGTGGGGAAGCATTAATTCCTGCTCTGGCAGTTTTTGGGTACCATCTGCCCAGCCAGGCTGTCAGAAAGTACAGCTCAGTAACCTAGCTGGTAGAGTTTGGGGATATAGTATGGCTAAACACGAGGGTTGCTTTTCCACCCTCAGCTACTGCTCCAAAGCTGCCTTTCAGGAGGCACTCAGCAGACATGGAAAATCTTGGAAGCCAAAGTAATACAGCAGAGAGTGGTGAATCTCCACATTTCCTCTGATCAGCCCCACCGTTCGTATGGAAACCCTGCTTGGGGAGGGAAGCGGGCAGGTAAATCCTGGCCTTGGCTGGGAACAGCCAAGCAGAGCCCCAGGTAGTGCCACAGGCAGATACATAAGCCAACAGGTAATGTTTGACTGACCAGACCTGAATGGATGATCAAAAAGTGGAAGCCGCCATGGCCATTCATCGGTTTTCTCTGTCTGAAACAGAATCCTTGAAACCATTTGAGTTTGAAGTGCTAAGAAAATTAGACTTTATAAGCCTAGAGAGAGTGGTGGGAAAAAAAAAAAAAAAAAAGATCCGCAGTTTTGATTATTTCTCTACTTATAGATTCACATTTCCGTGTTATGCATTATTCATGGCATCAGTATATGGTACTGCTGACATTTGTCACTGCTGGTTTCATTCTATGCAGATCTGCAAACCCCTTTTGTAGACACTACATGAGACTCTTTTTCGTTATGTGAAAGAGTGAATGTGTAATTAACAGTGTACCAGTGAAACCAGCACTTACTTGGCCTATCAGAACAGGAATCTGTTCTTTAATAGCATTTCCAGTTCATCACACATACCATATCTCCTTGGGATATGAGTAATAACCTTGCCTTTCTTGAGTCAGATTCAAATGGCTTTTTTTTCCTTTTTTTTTTTTTTATTGTTGTGAAAGGAGTCTGAACGCTGTTGTACATGTTAATTTAAGCTACCCCTGTTCAGATGTTGCTGGCCTCCACTGGTACATAAACCTCCATAACATCGGGCTTTCATTAGCCCTAAGTATGAAAATTAAGTTCTGAACATGGTTATCCTGATACATCTCTGGAATACATCCACTGAGAGCCACAGCCTGACACCAGATGTTGTGTTGTACCTGGGGTGATGGAGGCAGTGTGCCTTGGGAAGTGAGTCAAAGGCAACTGGTACCCTGCAAATAAGGCCCCTAGATTTATGTGTAAATAAGAGAGGATTTTGGCTCCGGAGTAACAAATGATACTCAGGGGAGGATGCTTTCATTGCATTCATTTAAAGAAAAATCTGCTATTGGACCAGGAACAATTTAACTCTTATTATGCTCATTCCTATGTGGCTCACTGAAATACTCCCTGCTTGAATATTATCTAGGGACTTATTACCCCCTGTATAAAACTCTTCATTTGTTTAAAGTTTCTTAGGTTAAAACCTCAAGTACTAAATAAATCACTATAGCAAATGCTTTCTATATTTCAGAGTTCACTGACCTTTCAAGCAAACAAAAAATATTGTCCATATCCCCTTCTCCTTTTCTATTAGGTCTGTGTTCAGTCTTCCAACACAGTGCTCAGGTTCCTATTTGTAGCTCTTTGCAGGAACAATGAGGGAATAAAGGAAAACTGGTTTATACACATTGTCCTTGCTTCACTGTGGAAGGAAAAACACCACAGTGCCATGTGTGAGAATCCCGTTGGAGCTGCTGCAGCCCATGTCAGGGCCTGAGTGGGGAGATTCAGACTAAGCAAGCGCACAAGGAGCACAGAAAAGCTTCACAAGTCTTTCTTCCTCTCTCTCTTGTTTCTGCAAGCTCAGCAATAGAGGAAGTAAGGACAGTGAAATTTAAATGTATGCCTTTTAAAACATCCAGTTTATATAGTTTTCTAGCCTGCCATGGCTGTGTCAGAAGGCAAAGCTGCACTCAGAATATTTGCAGAAATTGTTCAAAACCCTTTTATTCCCCTCTCTTACCTAGAATTTTGGTTTTGGCCACAAAGGGGTTTTTCACTAAAAATGAAAATGTTTCATTCAAAAGTCTTTACAGCAGAAAATCCTTTTGTTTGTTAAATTAAAAACAGAAACCACTTCACTTCAGAAACCCCTACCTCCCCTTTTTTGAAGTCTCCATGGAAAATACATATTTTTTTCACCAGCTCATATCACAGAACGTAGTAGACTCTTAGGAATTTATTCTATTGTTGTTAAAATATCTAAGCAAATTAAGCCTTCCCTAGCCTGTGATTTCATCTCAATACCTCTGCACACACTTTATTGTCAACTGTACTCAAAAGCTTTTCCCTGCACTGAAACCAAACTGAACCCTACCGTGCATCCTGCAATTCAGTGGATGAATTTGACCTCTGAAATCTCCAAAGCAATTAAGCAAACGTCTTTGCAGGATGGATCAGGTGAGAAATTGTTGCTGTTCTAGCTAATCTCATTCAATTTTCTGGATGAGAAGGGACCGAGTTGATCCTCCTGTTCAGCAGCAGGATTTTCAAGGCATTGTGAAGTTCAGATATGTGGAGGTCACCCACATACTGCTTCAGCTGTGTGCTTTTCACCTCCGGAAACAAGAGCTTCTCAAAAAAGGCACGATTGTTATTGCTACTTATACTTATGTCTTGAAAGAGCTGCCATTATGCAGTAAATTACAGTGTTTATATATGGGTTTGGGACCTTGAACAAAAATAGAGAGTTTTCTTAATCCTGTTTGTCAGAGGCTAAGATTAAGTGTAGATGATCCACTAAAAGAAAAATTGAAAGAGTGTCTGGATTTGATCCTAGCCTGACAGAAGTGCTAAACTAGGGATGAAGCTATTCACTCTTAAAGCTGAGCCAGCGATTCTCCTGGAAACCATTATGGCTAATGACAAATTCTATAGAAATCCTTAATGTATGAAAATATAACACGTACAACATCCAGCAAGATATAGATGAAGCCAAGCAGAATTCCTAGACGTTTCTGGCACTGTTGCACGGAGAAGTCTTTGTGGTGTGTCAATAAAATGTATTTAACCCCTGGCAAAAGCAGTTTGCAAGTACCGTACATTTCAGAGTAGGCAATGGCTTTACAATGTGGCAGAGGGAGAAACTGAAATTCCACCCACTGTAGTCCTAGCCATTCACCAGGGCTCGTGTGGTACATCCTGGACTCCTGAAGCATCTTTTGCACAGGAGCCTGATGCCATCGCTGGGAATGAGCTCCTCCCAGATGTGGAGCCCTGGGTTACAAGGTGCAGAAGGATGGGTGCAGCCATGTTAGTTGTGTCTTCTGGAGAGAAAATTGAGGACGATGATTAAATTATATAAATTTGGAAGTAACCAAGCTAAGGGTCCTGGGTCAGATCCCTGTCATTAGTAGAAGTCTGGGACTGCTGCTGTGTATGTGTAAAATAATGTGGATGTTCGTAAGACAGAGAAACTGGAAGAAAAATACAGCATATGTGCTGATCCTTTTGGCCTAATGTGAACAGGAGCTCTGTACCGGGACATCGTCCCTGTAACACAGCACATCAGAAGGCGGCCATGAGCTAGCCAGTTTATTCCAAGGAGTAAAATGAGAGATGGAAAGGAGGTGAGATTTTTTGTAAAAGTTTTTCAGTGTAGAAATTAAAAAGCTGCAGTTTAGATGTGTCTGAGCTATTGCAGGCTTCTGAGGCAGAAGCAAAGGGAGGTTCTTAAGCCTGGTTCTGATGCAGAGTGCTTTCTGCCACGTGTGTCTGTAGTAGAAATGGGTCTCCAAAAATGTACAGTTTCTGTCTCAGGATTCAGATCCTTTCTTGACATGTAAGAAGGACTTGGATGGTTAGATGAGACTTTGAAGGTTACAAATGTGTTTGTGTATGTTCAGAGCTCTAAAGCCATTTGGATTTGGGTCAGCTGTAGAAGTGAAGAAGTAATTTTTCTGCTCAAAGCATTTGAGAAATGTAACAGGAAGAGGTAAATGAATAACTATTCATTAAGAGTTTGCAACTGAAATTTACACATCTGTGACAGAAAATGTGCAGCTTGCTTATGGCTGAAACTCTTACAGCCTTATGGTCAGCAAATGCTGAAATACAGTGTATTTTATTGTCTCTGGAAGTGATCACTGCTCAGAGTCACTGTGATCAGCAATATGTAGCTTTGCTCCCAGCAGGAGAGGGAAGTGCTTTTTCTGCTTTGAAAAATTCAAAAGTTGACTTCAAAACAAATTGTTGTACATCTATTGCCATGCAGGAGTCATAGGTTGGCTACAACATGCTGTGCAAAAAAAAAAAGAAAAAAGAGATGAATTTTCTGTGATGCTCTGAAAACCTCTTCCTTTCCAAGAAAAGCCAGGAGCAAACAAAAGTGGAACAATATGGACAGGCTAGTGGTATATAATCATGCTGCCATAATAGTTCCCTGTTCTGTCCATGCAAACGTATCAGCCAGGCCTGGGTCATTGCTGTTTCATACCTCACAGTGCTCTCCCCACCATTTCTCCTGCATCTTTATTGTTTCTTTTAGCCAAGTGTGAAAACAGACCTTTACTTACTCTAAGGTGTCAGGAAATACACATATTAAGCAAACTGTGGTTTGTATGTGCAACTTTTGAAAAGGGGCTTTCTTCCAGAAAACAGGATGATGTTGTGACCTGTGCCCTAGATTTCCCTACCCCAAAAATCCAATTAAAGGTCTCCAAACAAAATTAAATTCATGAACCTACTGCCTCGTGAAATGCTATTCCAGGCACAGTTCTTGTCCCCCAAAGAGGGCCGCTGCTGTCATTCTTTAGTGGGCACTGACAGGATTTGAATGTCTCTAAATTGCTCTTTTCTATTTAACACTTTTCTTCCGCTGCTGGGCTCTTTCATTGTCTGTGGCTCAACTTTTGCTCATCTGTATTCAATTTATTTTGTGGTTTTGAGAACTGTGGTAGTTAATGCTGAAAGCCACAAAGGCTGATGAATTATAAATCTTTTCAGTAAATCCTTCTGAAATGAGCACAGTGCTTGAGAAAGGTCCTGAGCAGACAGGATTGGCACCTAATGTTCCTACTTGTTCAGGAAGCCCTACCAAGGCAGCATTCCCCATATTTTAGCAAGATGCTCGTTGCATGTGGCTGACTCGGCAGGACATGGCCCCACAGCTTGAGGGATCTGGCTGCTGTTTTCATCTCGGCGGGTGAGCTGCTGGCCAGCCCCACTACCTACCCATGCCTCCTCTTCCTCTGCAGCGTGGGGCCACTGGTGCTGGCCGTAACAGCACGCCTGTGGAAGATGCTCTCAGGGGAGAGGGGAGCAGCTTGACAGCTATTCAAGACCCACTGGCAAACAGCAGTTTGGATATGTGGGTAGAGCTGTCACGTTAGCCTTGCCCTGATCTCACCTGGACCATTTATAGCTCTGGGAAACTCTGTCTCTGCCCGTGCTGTATAATTCATACAATATTCTATGTCATTGGGCTAATAAATATATTTATGTATTGTAGCATGAGTACATGTGGCCAGTACTGGACTCCATGAATGCAATTGTTGCCTTTTGGTTACTCTAGAAATACATAGTAAAATATCCCATAAATGGTGGGGTGATGTTAAAATTCAGCTTCTAGAGTGCTTCAACGTAAAGCTTGTTTAGCTGGTAGCCAGAGCAGTGCAAGACAGCATTGCTTCTGAGTATTGCTATTAATTATGTATTATCATTTATTTATAATTGATACTGCTTTTTTTCAGATGGGCATAGGGTCTTGGAGCTAGCTAAATGTGCCTAAGAATGCGATCTCTACAAGAGGTCAAAATTAGCCAGAGTCACACTCGGGGATCAGCACAAATGGTGTCCTGCACCTTGTTGTTGCTTGTGACAATGAAGCTGTTGTGTGGGCAGGAGGGGAGGGAAGGGGAGGCACAGCCACAGCTGCAGTTTGCCTCGTGCACTCTTCCTACGCCCTTACTCTGCCTTGCAGCAAAGCTCTTTTGAAACGGCAAACTCACTATAGACGTGCTTGGTGCAGTGACACCATTTCATCCCGAAGGTTGCTCTATGAGGGTGTATTTCACAGTCTGCCCCAGCAACAGCTGAGCTGGGATGTGCCACCTAAAGGGACCGTGAACTGCCGGGTACCGGAGAAAGGCAGCGAGCTCCAGCTCAACAGGGAAGTGCTGGGATGGAGCAAGGTGCTTTGGTTAATACTGAATTACGATCCCAGCCTTTTCACTTGTGCTGGTGTCAGCATCGGTCTCTTTTTGCCTGATCCATTCAGATTGGACGAGAGCCCAAGCCAAAATCCCACTTAAGAGCACTGTCCACTCTTGCCTTGTTAGGGTCTGCATGAAAGGGGCCCACAACTCAGCTGTCATTAAAGCAATGTCTCTGGAGCTGGGTGTGTTATGAGTCTATTTCTGCACTGTCTCTAGCAGCCAGCAGATCTGCTGAGGGGCTGAGCTGGAGGAAATCCAACGTTATTGTAGTCTTAAAATTTGGCATCCAGAGATGTTTCTGTTGCCTCTTTCTTACAAACGTATTTTATAAAATAGTAGCCAGAGAGTCTCAATCAGGCACAGACTTCAAATCCCGAGCGGTTTCTCATGACTCGCTGCTTTGGTTGGTGACTTTTACCTATGTTGTGATAAAAATTCCCTATCAGTTTAAGTTACCTGTTTCCTTCAAGAAACTTAACAACTTTGTGAAACTATCTTAAATGAATGTCAACTCTTAAAAACACCCCGTTCCTCTTCTTCTGTAAGGTTCAATGATTTTTAACAATACAGGATACTAGAAGAGGTCACTGCAGACTTCGCTAATCACATATATCAAATATTCAGCATCCTTTCTTCCTGGAAGGAAGTGGCTCAAGCATCCTTCAACTTTGACTATATAAATAATGAGGGTATTGGTTCTATTTTTCACAAGTCAATATAATAAAGTGTCAAAAGAAAAATACACTATAAAAAATTTAATTTTTTGTGCTACAGGAGATTTATTACTTCACTAAGAAAAATATTTAGCAGTAATATTTAGCAATAAAAATATTTAGCAATAAAATGTTTATTTTACAGTTGTGTTAAGTGCAATAAATTGGCAGTACAATGAAGACAGGGTTTTCCAGGGCTATGAGACAACTGTGCCATAAGATGTTTTGAGGTAACAGTATAATGACGAGACATAAAAATATTATTATATTATTTATTATAAATTAATTTTAAACTAATATATATATATAAACTAATAAGACTTATTGAAGTCTAAGCTCCATGAAGAACCTGAAGAATGTAACCTAGAATACAAATACAGCTGTTATTTCTGGTTATATCCTTTCATGGAACTATGAAGTGTTTTCATGAGTTATCACGGGGCTTTGTTCCTTAAGTAAAAACTCCCACACTCTACAAAAGCACGTTATAATGCCAAAAGATGGTCATAGAGCCCTTTCAGTCTATACTATAATAACATTAGTATGTCTGCAACCCTTTCCCTGTAAGGACTACTCTAGCATCTCTTGAGGAAAAGCACTGTGGATAAACGGGGGTTCATAGCTTGAAAATGAGAATTGCTGCTATAGGTGATGGTATTTTTCTTGTGTTTACCCATCATAGGAAATGATTTTGAAGACACTCAGGACAGAGAGTAAAAAAACAAAAAAAAAAAGCAAAGAAAAAAAGATAGAATATATACGGAAATATTTTTGGATTTCCAAATTTGGTCTCACGACTGAGATGAAGATTTTTATTTATTTATTTTTATTTCTTTAATAAGAGCCCTGAAGACATTTTGCAGTATTTGGGAGCTGTAAATAGCTGAGCAAGAAAAGAACTTGAACTGAATAGAGAGCTGCAATAGGCTGCCAAAACTGTGGGTGGGCATTCCACAGAGCTAAAGAAATTAAGAAAAAAAACGGGAAAGTCGGCTGTCTCTGAGGGATTTCTCTCCAAAAAGCTTTTGTGTGATGGGAATTCATCTACCAGCTGTTGAGGAGGCAATAATGTGAATGACAAATATACTGGAAAAAAAATGTGGCTCGACTGGCATGGCATTGCATTTTCTGTGCTAGCTGCTAAAGTGCTTGATTTCTGTTTTCGTGGTTTTTGTTGTTGTTGTTGTTTTCTTTTTCTTTTTTTTTTCACCTGATGTCTCATAATTTGCAACATATTCTGGATCAGAGATGTTCATCCTGGTGCTGGACTGTGCAGTGGCTGCCTGTAGTAGTCTTAGCTCTTAGGGCTGTTGATTCACTGACGTTGCTGATTGTTTGTAGTAGAGCCCATCCAAAATAGGAGGCCCTTCAGAGTTGCTCATGATTACTAGATCATTGGATTATGGTTGCCTCAATTATTACTATGTTTTTACTCTATTATTCTGCTGTCTATGATAGTTGTGCTTTTAAAAGCCAGTGTCAGGTGTCACTTCTAGATGCCATATTACATGTCAGAGATTTTAAGACCTGTGTGGTAATAAAGGCCAATAAAACTGCAGTTTTATTGCTTAACCACTGAGCTCAGATTAGCATTATATGGGTCTTTCTTTTAAAACACTCACAAATGTGACTGCAGTGGCATATAACTGGGTTGTTTCCAAGGGATCAGGACACATCCTCCAATACTTGTGCAGAGTAGTTAGACCAACCCTAGGAGTGCTCAAATGCTGGAGTAGCTTCTTTTAGCGTAATATTTTAATGTGTAGGTCTCTGATAGGGGCATAGCTTAAAGTTAGGCTTTTCTGCTATAGCTGTACTCTTTAAGTAGGTATTTCAAGGGTGTTGAGTTGCTTAGGGGACCCGTTATACTTAGAGTGAACTGGTGGGGATCAGCTCAGCTGATAGCACTAGATGAATTTCGAAGGCATGTTTGTGTGACTTCCACTAGTGCTGATCGTTTCGAACACATCCAGGCTTTAAAATCTTGACACGTATTTATTTGCTAATCTCCAGGAGTTAATTGCTCCATTGTGGAAATCCCAGAACAAAACATACTCTGTATACTGTCCTTGGAGAGAGTCAGAATACACTTTTCTTGTCATACATTTCCTTTTCTGAGGCTTTTTCTTCCTTATGGTGTTGCTTGATTCAATTTCTTCAGTTCTCACTGACAGAGATGAATGAGGAAGAGGTAATGATCCCTCCTCAAACTTGCCATAGAAATCTGGCTGCTTTGTATGCCTGAGAACTGGCACTGAGAAGACCCAGTAAGCAGAGTGTGCCCGGGAGCAGCCCAAGCAGTAGGCCACCTTTAGGCAAGGTGGCTATCATCACCTCCAAAAGAGGTTCGTCATAGGTGAAGCACCTCCTGGACAAGGTCCCTAGACCGTCCCAACTGCTGGTCTGTGCCTGGTGATGGTTTGAAGAGAGTGTGGTTGGAAGTGGTAAATTTGTGACAGAGAGGACATTTGAGAAATTAACAGGTGGAGAGGAGCACATTGGGGTGCTTGGGAATGCTCTTGAATATCGTTTGTTGTTATGACCTAGATGGGTATGATGCACTGATGTTCTCTTTCACATGGAAACTGTATCGTATATGGTAAAAGTACTGCAACAGGAATTGGAAAAGCTCATATCTAATTCTACCTCAAAAGCAGATCTGTTGCTTGATCCTCACGAACCTACCTGTCACTGTGCCTCTAGCTGAAAACACGGGGAAAATTACATTTCTTGAATGACTTCCAGTCACATTGCTACTACTACTATTAGTACTGCTATTACTACTACTTAGGAGCAGTTTGTGGATCTACACAATCTGGCCGTAGCCACTGTTGTGGCTCCAGACAAGGCCTATTGCAATTTCGATGTCACCTGATGGGCGGGAAGCCAGTCTGACAATGTCAATTCTCTGAAGTTTGAGCACTCTTAGCATTATATCAACACTCACAAATGTTTGTAGCGGCTGTAAAATTATGCAGCCTTAAAAAAAAATCCAGAGACATGCCAGTTCTATTATAGACCCCATCTGTGCATGTACTGGTTCAAAATGGAAAAAATCCCTTGCGTAGCATGTTGATCAACTAATTATTATAAACTATATCTCGTAGTAACACTCTGTTTCAATGGTGTACAGCTGTTTCTGTCTCTGTGTTCCTTTCTCCTTTTTTGTATCTTTTCTCACGCTTCCTTCTCAGTGCTTTGCATCCAGTGGAAGAACTGATAAAGTCTTTAAAATATTTGATCTGAAGTCTGGATCTGAAGCAGTGCACTCAGTAACAGTCTTTCAAATGAATTCAGTGGACTCTAGATCAGTATCTAATCATAAAAGGCAACGGGCAATGAAACATACCCTCTGTCTTTATTTCTCCACCGAAGCTACAGACGCTATATCTTCTTTTGAAGGCCTGCAGGGATTTCAAACAGCTTTTCAGGCTGTGCTGTGGTGTGGCATGATCAGAGGGGTGCTGCAGTGCTGGCTTACAGGGCCCGGGTCCCTGTCGGGGCAGGTCACGGCTTGGCAAAATGTTGTGCTTGATCCATCTCTGCCAGCCCTTATTTCCTGTTCTCCTTTCCAGATGCCCCTCTCAGTCAGGCTAACACAGTGGCTTGTGGGATCCCACTCTGAATGGGATCAGGGAACCAGACTGGGTTATAACTCCTTATTCCCCTCCCAACATTTTCATGCCTTTTTTTTTTTTTCTTTTAAGCTGGACGCTTCCCCTTACTGGTCTTCCAGTTTGGCCATCCAAACAGACATGTTGGCAAAGGTGAAGATGAACAGCGTGGGCTGAAGAGTAGGGGAGTCAAGTGAATAACCAGGGAACTATTTGAAGGGTGTTTGGGTGTTTTCCCTTGACCATGCAGTACAGAAGCCGAGGAAGCGGAGTTAGCCCAGAAGACTAAAGTGGGAGGCTCCTGCTCATGGTTCAGCTTTTACTTTCTGAATATTTCCCCTGAAGTTGCTGCTGCTGCTCCCGGGAAGGAAGCACAGTCTAACGGCATCAGCCCCTGGCTCAAAGACAGGCCCATCTGGCAATGGATCTCTTTCAAACATGAAGTAAATTTGGACTGATCTATGCTTTTACCTAAAAATCATGCAGTGCTTCCAGAGCTGAATATTCAGTTGATTCTGAACCAAGCAGTGTTGTAACTGTGTTTATTTTAGTTGTTTGTCTTTGCAAATCAGCTCAGACTGAAGGCAGAGAAAGATTTGCATTCATGATTGCAAACAAAAACTTGCTGATTTCTCCAAACTCTAGTTAATTGACCATCCACCAACTCAGGGAAAAACAGATGTAAATCGTGGCCAGAAAAATAATTTAAAAAACAATCGTTGAAACACCAACAAAGAACCTGCAGCACAAGGCTATAGCAACACCTGCCTTTTGGGGATCCTTGGTGTTCATTCAGAACAGGGAGCAGAGCAAGGGCATATGTGACCCTTGGACTTCACTTCTTGTTGGCAAAGAGCCACCCAATGGTTGCATATAATAAACATCGCCTCCTCTTCCTTGGCACTGACAGGTTTCCCCACAGGGTGTCAATGCCAGCAGCACTGAAGGTTTTCTGAGTGCTTCTCAAAGAAAGAGGTTGTGTCTGAAAACCAGAGTCCAAGTGGCAAGCTGAGGAAAGGCCTCTGCAACGAGTCAGCTAGAAAAGAGAGAAAAGCCTTTGTCTGAGGAGGAAGCAATTTGCCCTGAAATTCAAAGAATATCTCTGAGGACATGCCTGTGGAGCCTGACATCATCCAAGGAATCCTTCTCCTGTCTTGTTACTGCATTTTGGGTAGCAATTCAATTGCAGTGTATAAAGCAAATCCAAGATCTAAGACTCCATTCCCTGATGGTCTCTTGGCTGTTCATGTAGGTGGGGTGACGAGGAAACATACAAATGTCCTTATTTGCACTTCTTGTTTGAAGGCTGTATTGTGCAAGTTCAGACAATGGGCGAGATTAGTCTGCCTGAAGTTATATATTGAAGATAATCTTTGGGAGATGCTTAGTGCTGGAGGAGAGGTATGAAGCCTGTGTCAATGCCTGAGGAAGAGAGAGAAGTCCAAGAAATAGCCAGGCTAGGGATGCGAATTCAGACATTTTGTTCTGCTTTTGGAGAGCTGAGACTGTTCAGTCGCCTTTGTGACTCGGGCAGCTGCTCTGCATCCACGGTGAGGATGTCCCCGTGCTGCCACGGCAGATGTCAGACACGGCGCGTTAGGGGACAGGGTGCCGCTGCAGCCCCAGCCAGGAGGCCGTGAAAGAAAGGGCACAAAAGCAAGGCCGCATCTGTTCGGGAACAAAGGACATCTGTCCCTGGCCCGAGCAGCTTTTGGCGTGATTTCACAAGGACAAAAGCTCAGGTTGGCTGCTACAAGGCTGGTACTCCATAAAACAAGCCATAGGGTCGTAGGCTGTCCAAATGTGTGCTGACAGTGAGACCGTGCTCTGGTAGGGGTAAGGTTTTGTTCCATCTAGGGGGAGAGTGTAGCACAGGATGAGGACCATCCTTTAACCACACATCTGCCCGTGTTTTGGAATCTCTTTGTGCAGTACAAAAACTAGACTACTATCAGATTATACACAACAGATGTTCTGTTCAAGTACATTTATGTGTGACATCCTCGTATCAGGAAAATTTCTTTTGCCTTTTTAGAAACTGAGTTCATCTGTTGCTTTCTCTGGGTTGTTAAATTTTTGTTGCGAGGGCAACTTATTTATTGAAAGGCTGCAAACCACAGATGCACATCTGCCTTCTGCATGAATGTGAGTCTTACAGGAGAAAATATTTTAGAAAGGGCAGATTTGTACTGTGCCTTCAGTACAGTGTTCTGGAATGAGCTGAACATAACAAATTCTAATTAATAGCTTGCTTAGCATCATTGTTCAAAAATATGCTGTACTTCCTTCCCTCTTCTGCTGGTGCCAGCACTGGCTGTAATGCTTTTTAGCTGGTGGGATCACAGCAGCAAATTTTGTATTGGAGTGTATGTGCATGTGTGCACGAAACTGTAATGCAGTGGAGATTTAGGAGACCAGTATCATACAAAACAAGAATAGTCTGGGTTATTCATTACCAAGATTGTGCTAACGAGATGAAAATATATAGTTGTTATATAAAAAACAAACAAACAAACATGTCCGGTACCATTTTAACACCTTCTAACTTTCTCCTGTGCCTTCCTTTTTATGTTCAGCCAAAGTTGCCACATGCCTGCCTCTGAGGGCATGGGGGACAGCCAGCAAAATCCTCACTGAGGGCTGCTGCACAAATGCAAAATGCACAAGAACTTTGTAATGCATTTAAGCATTTAAAAATGCCAAAATTTATGGAAGGTTTTTACATGGTACCTCTTATTCACATGCCGGCTCCATTGTGTTATTCCCCTGTGTCTGACAGTGTAAAGAAAGAACAATGAAGAATGATTTTAGCATAGTTTATCAAGTTCTTGTGGGAATGGACCCCACTGTCCTGAAGCTAAGAGCCTCTAACCTTGCATTTCCTAATCATAGTTGCCGAAACTGTTGGCCTTGCCCAGCTATTTAAGAAGCTGGTTTTCCTACTGCATCTTTGAAGAAAAAGAAGAGTATATTTACAGGAAACCAAGACCAGAGATACATGTCGTCACTCTGTTCAATGAATGGGAAATTTGAGCAAAAAAGGGAAAAGTATTTTGAAATTGTAACACTCTCGTAGATGGTCTGAGATGCACCTGCTGGTGCATCTTCTACGTTTGCAGTCGTAACAGAGGGGCGTAACGCAAAAAATGCCCCCTGGGATCCAGATGAGCTCTGTACACTGCCATGTACAAGGACCAAAACAAAAAAAAAAAAGGTGGAAATTGTTCTTGTGTATGCAAGAGTGTCCAGATAAAATTTCAGATGTCCAGCAAAGTTACGTGAAACTGCAGTAAGCAAATAGTTAAAAAAATACCTACTTTTCAACTGCTAAATGAAGATTTTCTTCTTCAGAACAATTTCTTACATACCGCTGTTTGATGGCTTTTGTGAGTGCACATTTGTTATAGCTTTTCTGGGATTTGAGCAATTTGCAATGTTAAAAGCTCTGTTAACTTCCTTTGGCCCTCAAAATGACAGAAATAAGTACAGAGACATATATGGAACGTTCACCTTGGCTGGTTTTGTTCACCTAGCTTAAAAGCCTAAATTAAAATTGCAGGCGTCATATGCAACCAGCGGGACCTCCAGAGAGTGACTGAGAATGCATCCATGAGGGAGGTTTCCTCTCTTCATTCCTCTCTCTGCTATACAAGCAGTCACAACTTGGGCAGTGAGAATTCTCCACTTGAACTGAGTTGATGTGCGGCATCCTGAGATATGCCCTGGAGTCCTTCTGTGTTGACTTAACCACTTCCTGGCCTCTTCCAGCCAGAGGGATGACTCTCTGCTAGCACATGTTGAGCACGAGAGATGATGGAGCCTCTGATCAACTCCTGCTGATCAACGTGTTTTCATCTGAACCTGCTGCCACTGGTTATTCAAGGATAAACTCTTTGAACGCTCTTCCTGGTTCTTGCGTGGGAAGCTGCTCTTACATTTAATTTGTTGCCTACAGGGATGTCAAAATGCTCCATCAGTAGGTGAGATAAAGGCATCAATTTTGGCATACAACTGATTGGTAGAGACTTGTGGACATAGGAAGAGAGCTTAATATGTCTACAGATGCTTTTCTTGCTGCTAGTGCCTGCTTTGGGGCCACCTGTCTCCTCATTTTGGTTTCATTCTTCATTTGTTGTACAGGTGAATCAGATCAGGGAATTTATTCAGATTAAAAATATCCTGATGTAAAACCTGGATCAATTCCCTGATCAGTTCACATTGTGCTTTTTATAGATGGGTTATATAACCACATTCTGAATAAACGCTTCCTAAGAGCAAAGTGATACCACCTGAGGTTTGTTAAATATGAATTTTTATTCAAGAAGTGTCCTGGCTCCCCTAAGGGGGTGGTGGAGTAGTGGAAATGAATAGCTGTGAAGGGGATGGGAGCTGATGGAGGTTCACACGAGCACTGAAGGAGACATCCAGAATCCATGGTCTGGGTGGATTGTAGGTGTAACATGCCCAGCAAAATGTATATTCCCGAGTTACTATCAATTAAGAAATGCAGGGATAGGTCTCAAGCTTCTACTACGGACCTGTACAACTTAATCTGCTGGAGATTTTTCGTTCCCTAAATTCCTCAAACACTCAAGAAGTTATATATAGCCAAGGTTGTTGGAAGGCGGCCACTTGTAAGGAAAGGGACAGTAGCTGGCACACATTGTTACTGTGGCTGGCACTCGGGGAAAATCTAGAGATATGCAAAATCAAAGAGGTGTTGTGTTTAAAGTTAACAAGTTCTTTAAGCAATCATTACTGTGAAGTGTTCACCCAAGAGGATGAAACACCAAAATTCCATCTACTTTTTTAGCAAAACAAGAAAAGCTGGAATTATTTTTTTTTCTGATTTTGAACTGTTACTTGGCCACCCCCTCCAGCTATCTGAAACAAAATAGAAGTCATTGTTTATTTACTGGTTTAAAGCCTGTTCTTTTACTGAACTTTTCTAAATCTGGTTTTGTAAGGATCAGTACTTTGCAATGTCTATTAGAGCATTTTAAGGTGTATTTTAGATTATGTTGTTTCAAAATTAAATATCTCAGGTGTTCACAGTAATTACTGAGATAAATGAAGAAAATTAATCCCTTGCAAAATGTAATTCCCACTCTCCTTAGTTAGCCTTAGCCCTCAGCCAAAATTTATATCCAAATTATATGCCACACCCCAAAGAAATACTAACATTTTCTTAAGAGAAAAAGAATGCTTTGGAATCGCCAGAATAAAAGGTTCCAGGATTATCTTAGTGATTGAGTCATAAGGAAATCACTTGGACATGGATGTATAGAAGTCATAGGGATTAATACAGACCTTGTGTGTTTGTAGCTGTTAATACTTCTATGCCACAGGCTCCAGTTCTGTTGTGGAGGTGAACAGATGCTCCAAATGCAGAGCGTGGGCATGCCGAGTACCAGAGACGTCCAGGTTTAGCCTTGGTTCTGGTCCCTGATGCTATGCCCCATTTCTATAGTCAGCCAAATCCAAGCTGTAGAGCCAAATATCTCAGTCTCTTGGACTGACACTGAGACCTCGACTACCCAGCTGGCCCCGGTAAAATCCCATGCCGTAAAAAGAGCCAGGATGGGACTGCAAAGAATGGAAAGGAGGTTGTTTATTATTGCCACTAGTAGTAAAAGAAATCCATTGTTTCTCCACAGAATTTAGCATCTGAGTAAACATGCCCTGGGTTATCTATTGTCACCAGAGAGAACTCCCCCCCTGGACTGGACAAAGAACTTTGCAGGACTCTTGCTTGTTTCTTGACAGTTTTGGGCATTACAATGAGCCATTTATTTTCCAGTGGAAAGTTTGAAAACGAACACTGGTAATTCTTAAATGAAAACATACAGTTTTAAAAATTTGATTGCTCTGTCCCTTTACCCCAAATTCCTCATCACTTGCAATTGCAGATGGATACCAGTTGGAAACATGCTTTTGGATTTGTTTTGTTTTGTTTTGTTTTTAACAGATCTTTCTCTGCAGTTTATTCTGAGACTTCCCTGATGGATGTGACAGAAATCTGAAAGCTGTAGGTTTTATTTATTTATTTACTAAGTTGCTTTGCTGTTAAGCTCCTGGAATGATCATTTGCTTTACTCTGAGGAGTTGTTAATTACGTAGCATTAATTATACATGGTTTTAGAGACCGCAAAAAGTTTCCTTGCACAATGGCCCCTGTGGTAAAGGGTAGAGAAGCCTCGTCATGGTACCCGTTAGCACTATTTTAGCTAAGAAGCTGTCACTCTCCATTATAACCCCCATTATTCAGGATTTCTGAGCAATCTATAAATATTTGCTCTAGTACAAAAGAGCCCAGCTGAAGAGCTCCTATTTTTAGCTGGAGGTTAGTTTTGGTTGTTTGTTGTTTTGTTTTTTCATCTCCTTTTAAAAAGATGCTCTCAAGGTTAATGGAACCATAATTTGACCTTCCTTTATTATACTGTGCCTGCTTGCCCTCTGCTTGTATTTCTGTATATATGAGTATTCCCCTGACAAATGTGTCGCAACATGAGTCACTGCAAAAGATGCAGACCGAATAACAAAGTTCATATTGGCAGTCTGTTCAAGACTGAATTCAGTAGTAGTCAGGGTACAGTATATCTTCTGTCACAAGGTTTTGAACCTTTGTTAGAAATAAAAAGTCCTGTAATTAATCCTGTTAATCCTTGATGCCTTGCTCAGTGGACTACTCATGCGATGGGATCTTCCTGTGCTGGCCTAAATGCTCAGTGAATGGTGTCGTCTCCTGCCCTGACCCAACAAAGTGTTTTAACAGGGAGAATAGCCCTTGTGACACATAGGTTTGCTGGGCTTGTGTTTTATTAAATGGTATGTAGGTTCTCCCAATGAAGCTGTAGTGGCGTTTTATTCTGATTGTTACTACTATAGGAAGTCTGTTAATGAGAGCAATCAGAATTATCATCAATCACAGTGAACTGAACTGAGCTCAGCTGTCCTTATTATGAAAGGCCCAGACCAAGTGCTTTAAAGGCCAAATCATATCTCATAAACTCCTCTGGTAAAGAATGCAGCATGTTGTGATTAGTGTTTATTGGTGTTCATCTACACAGATGGCATCATATACATAGATATAAACACAAAGAGGAAAAAATAATGTTTGGGCTTTGCTCATCCATGTATCTAATTCAAGAGAGTAAGGGGTTGGCCTTTAGCTGTCGAGCTTTTTGTTTTCAGTGTTGAATTCTACAGCAGGTTACAAATACATACTAAAACACGCATTGAAAAAAGTGTTGCCAAAGTCTTGCCCATGGAAACTGAGAAGAGCAAGAATTATGGTTGCAGTGCAATCTGAATTTGGCCCATTTGGGCATAAAGAGTAGAATAAAGTCTTTGTTTGCTCTTACAGTTCCAGTGCACGTGACTGACGAGATAAATGTCTAAAAGGTACAGAAACCAAAATCATCTAATTTCATGCTTACAGCTTCCCTGAGCCTACTAGCGGAGTCTGTGGGAATGTGAATGTTCTTACTTTCTGTAGATATGGTAGGGAGTACTAGGCAAATCTGACATATGGAAGTACATAGGACCACACAGGATGCACCAAAAGTTGAGAATGGAGCCAGCTGATGTCATTGTGTGGCTGCTCTCTATGCTTTTCGAAAAGTTGTAGCAATTGAGGTAGGTTCCTGATGACTGGGAAAAGGCAGACATCACCCCTGCCTTCAAGAAGAGGATCCAGGGAGTTATGGGTTGCTCAGACTCCCCTCAGTCCGTGAGAAGGACAGGGAAACTTGTGAGGCAACATCTGGAATACTATGTCCAGTTTTGGCCTCTCCAGTACAAGAAAAACATTGATATACTGGAGTGAGTTCAATGGAGGGCCACAAAAATGGTTAGATGCTTGGAGCACAAGATGTTTGAGAAGAGGCTGAGAAAGCTGGGTCTGTCACTTCCTGGAGAAGAGAGGGCTGAAGAGAGATCTTAGTGGTATCTACAACTACCTATACAATAAAGAGAAGATGGGGCCAGACTCTTCTCAGGGGCGTACTGTGACAGGACAAGAGGCAACAAACAAATGATGGAACATGGGAAATTATGATTTCATATGAAGATAATACTTTCCCATGAAGGTGGTCAACCACTAGAACCTGTTCTTAGAGGACTTATAAACTCTTCACCCATGGGGATCTTCAAAACACAGCTGCATAAGCCGCATAAACCTGATTTTACTGGATCTGCTTTGAGCAGGAGGTTGGACTGGAGACCTCTGGAGTTGCCTTACAACCTGGATGATTACATGCTGTACTTGAAGAAAATAAGATACTGTCTTTATTTCAGTAATTTCATGGGACAACCTTAAGTCTTGTGATTGGAGTTAAAAATAATATACTCTAGAGTTTTTCAGACCTCCAATCGATCACATCTGAGTTTCTAACTTTGCTCTCTCATAATAGGAGAGCAGTTGCTTTCTTGGAATTGTTTCAGATGGTGCCTAGCCGTGGGAGGCAATTGCAATGACACAGCAGAAAATTGTCATGAGATTGTCACATGTAGAAAAGGTTTAGTGATAGCAACTTAGGTCATGGCCAAACTTGACCTCAGAAAGTCTTTTTTTTTAGGTTCTTTTACCCTAACCATTCTGCAGGACCCGGTTCATCACAGCCTTTCTGGAGTTCTGCAACACAGCAGCTCCACTGTTCACCGTAAAATTTTATCAGTGTATATAACTGGAGCACGCTATTTAGTCTAGCGAGCCCAGAAAATGCCAGACACTTGCAAAATTGTACACTATTAAAACCATATGTGTAACAGCTTTTCAGTGGCAATTTAACTTCATAATTTTGTAAAAGGACTTAGGCTGGGTTTATACCAGTAAACTAAACACGCACGGGAATGTTCCCAGCCGTTGAGGCCAACTGGCGAGGAACAGCCTGCATCTATGCTGGTGCACTGGGTTTGCCTGTGCTAGGTGGCTGCAAGCAGAGTGCTGCTTGGGTGTGGTTCCTGGCACACTCCAGCTACCAAAACAGGTCCAGAAGTTGCTTGGGGAAGCACTAGTTGGAGCAGGCTACTTTCATGCCAGGGAACTCTCACTGTTTATTAGCATAGGTAACCGTGCTGGAATTTCATAGGCACATGGTGAGCGTGCTTCAATTTACTAGTAGAGTTTTATAGTCTAAGGCAGATGAGGTAACAAATCTTTGTGATGAGAAATGAAGGTTTAAACTCCAGCTAAGGACCTATTCCTGAGACATCAAGTACTGTCAGATGATCCGTGTGTTCTCCCAGTACTAGCAAGCTAGAGCCTTCTTGAAGGAAAGGCTCAGCCTTTTAAGTAGGCTTCCATCCCTTTGCCAGAACTTTTGTAGTTACAGCTACTTTAATGTTTTTCTCTCTGGCAATACCGAGTACGCTGGGCCTTAGGTCAAGAAAGTGTTAGTGAGAAAATTTAAAACTAAATTTGTTTTCTGCTTCTGTAGTGGTTCTCACCATGAATAAATACATGTACAGAGTCTCTTGCAAGAAAATAGAGCAGGCATGAGAGCCGAAGCCTTCTCTGAGACAGTGAATTCTCTGTGACTTCAGCCAATACTGGTGAAAGTGTTTCATTGATCGTCGTGCAACATCTTGAAAAATCTTTTGTGCTATAAACAAAATGTATGTTTCGTATATCTCCAAATGATAAACCTAGAAACAAACAACTCTTGTTCCCAGTATCATGTAAACCCAACTGAGCGTGCACTACAGGCCTTGGAAAGGCTTCAAGTTGGAAAAGTTAAAGCCCAAAGGAGTTGTTCCTTTCTGCTATATATGAGTAGAACACTAGCTTATGCCTGCATAAATCTAATCTGCAAAATATGTACAATTGGAATGAACCTGGTCAAACAAGGACAATAGCTATTCTTGAGAAGGAGGAAACAATCAGTGCTGAAGTGGAGCAATTGCTTGAGTCAGTCAAGACATATATTTCTTTTATGAACATTTCTGTTAAAAGTATGGAAGAAATCCTTCTGTTTTTTGATGGCTTCAAAAACAGCCTACAGAGAAGGTCAGACCAATACTCTGAGGATGTTGTTGGCACTATGGCTCCAGTGCCTGCATAAATTTCTTTGGTGGGAATCTCTTGGCTTTCCTCTTTCCCTGCTTGCAGAACGCATCTATGCAAGACAGGATGGTACCAAAAGGTGACACACGTTTTCCCTGGAAGGACTCCTACTGTGGCAAACTGACAGTATCTGCTGTGGTTGCATTATGCTGCCTTCACAACTGATGGGAATCCCTCCTGGGACTGCAGAAACAAAGTCACTGGAATAATTGCCAGGTGGAGCCTTTTGATTTTCAGTATGAGGGCATTTTTACATCTGGCCTGAGAAAGTATGTCACTAGTCTTTCAAAAACTTTCATTGAAAGCTTATGTGCGTGTCCAAGGAGGCTCCTAGGGAAGCATCCCCTAGACTTTGCTCCAGGGTACCCTCTGTGGGCAGAAGGCTACAGAAAATAGTTTCAGCTGGTCACAACGGTCGTGTGAGGACTTACATTGAATGTATTTCAGCAGGTGGCAAACACTGGGGCTGCAAGGATATACAGGGTCTTAAAACTGTTTGGTAGGCCATGCACCACACTCTACTGCTGTCTCTTTAGACATTTTGTGGACTTGAAAAAACCCATTGGCTCAGAAATTTGGAATCATTTCTCTGAAGCTGAAATCAGTCAATAGACTTCCACTTGAGTTCTTGTTTCCTCAAGCCTTTACCCCTACATTCAGGGACAGGAGCAATGTTACCATGACACAGTAGATATCTCACAAAAGTTACAATTTATCTTCTGCCAACTTGTTTTTGAGACTGGGATCAAATTATACAATTATACAGGATAGTAGCAGTGATCACCATTAGACCATCTAATCTTTTTTTTAAAGAAGCCACATAATGCTGTTCTTCAAGGCTTTCTCCACAAATGCATGGAGTGAAAGAGTTTAGTTCTAACTTGTGGTATTTTTTTTACAAGTTTTAAGCTGGTCTTCAAAAGTGATCCCTTTTCTCCCTGTTTTGAGTTAATGAATTTTAACTTCAATACCACACATAGTTCTGATCACTCTCACCAAAGAAAGGTGAATTGGAACTGGTAGATGCAAAATAGGGCAGTGAGAAAGATCAGACGGACAAGGATCCTGCTTTACAGTAGGAAATTGAAGGGAAAGATTTGTTTAACCTTGCAAAACAAAAGCAGAAAAGGGATATGTTTGCTGTCTGGAAAAGTATCAGGTGGGTAAATACCAGAGAGGAGAAAAGGAGCCATGGATGCTTCAGAATACAAATGACCAGGAATAAATTCAGGCTTAAAATTAGAAAATGGTTTCTAGGCATTCAAACAGTAGTCCCACAAATGGGATTCGTGACTGCTTTTAAGATAGAACTTGCTGTGGTTACAAATGGGGAAGGCTGGTGTGGTGCTTCTATTAGCAGTGGGCTAGACTGAATGACCTGGTAGGTCCCTGCTAGTTTTGTCTTTCTACCATTAATGCGTTGAAAAACTATCTTGGAGATAATACTGCGATGACAGTGAGACACACATCCAGCAGATTTCTTCCTTCCTAAGCAGTAGGTTCTCTTCATTATTTTAAATTGTCTTCTGCTATGGATTGCAGCATCTCCTGGTTTGACTGCTTGCTTTGGGTAAAAAATCCTAATCCTTCTAGAGATGGGCCTGATACATTCTGAGGACGGTAATTACCTGTTTCAGGGTAAGTCAGACAGCAAAGACAAGCTGGGAGGATTTTTTTGGTCCTGACCCACCTCATCCTAATGAAGTCAGATCCAGGAGCTGGGTCCCATAAAGACTTTTGTGGGAGAGAAACCTTTTTTAGTCCATCTTCCTTGGGTTAGCTTTGCAGGGGCAAAGAAACTGCTCTGCTGAGTCGGCCAGTACAGTTGTAGAGAAGGAGTAAAACTGGTGTGAAGAAACCTATTGCAGAATGCACTGTGAACAGATACTCCTGGGTATTTGAACAGATTCCTACCTGCTCTATCACTGATATTTTTTCCTGCATGGTTTTCAGCAAGCAGAATTACTATAGGGTCCAAGCAGCAGCATCCTCAAGAAAGCTGTTCTTCCGTGCACCTGAAATATTCCACACAAGGGAAATTTGGGATTACCTCTTCCCCTGCAGATCAAACCGTGCTGTTGAATTTCCAGCCATAGATGATGACAAGACAGATTATTTTGTGTTGTGGAAGAAAAACAGAGGTAAAAAGGTAAGTTGACACAGGCTGAAAGAAATTAAAGCAGATCGTATACACAGGAGATTTGGGTAGCCCTAAAAAGAAGACAGATGGGTTCCGGTAAGTGACAGTCCAATTTCATTTGATGTTCCTGAAGCTGTGGGAAGAAATTACCCTCTTAATGTGGAGTCAAGGCTCCTTGAAGTGGATGAGAAAATTGGCTGAATTACACCCAGAGGATGTCAGTGCCACAGTTTGGCAGAAAACCTGGACTTAGAAGATGTGAAGACTAGTGCCTTTCTGTGGAGAATGGAGCTGCTCTGACTCACAAGTAATGACCAAGCCGTGACACAACAGACCCGTATGACAGATTCATTTCATTCCCTGAACTTTGCTTGGGGGCTGGAGGTGGAAGAAATGGCTTAAAGCACTCAGTGGCAAAATAGCTGAAGAAAAGACCTCTGTGATGAATAAATACAAATTCTAGCAAGTTTTTACTGTATTTTTCTTGCTCCATTATTATTTTGATATATTTGTTTCTTGTAATCACTTCAAGGAGAACTCTTTCCTAGCAGAGATTTACCAGTGATGCTCTGACATCAATTCCCGTTTTGCTCTGGAACCTGTAATAATGGGCAACAGAGCTGCAATCATGGACGAGTTAATAATGACAGGGATGGTTTGGAGATGTTCAAAGGAAAAGGGGAACTTCAGGTATGGTGGTCCACAGGTACAGCTGTTTTGCACAGCATGCTCCCATAGTGGCAATTCTGTGGTGCAAAAATAGCCCTACCAGTCTTGAAACTGTTTTCATGAGCACATGTGTTGTAAATGTGCCATGGGCTGTGGGTCGGTTAATCCATTTGGGCAACACAGAAACTAGTAAGAGAATAGAGATCAGAACAGGTTACATGATACATTCAGACATGACCTGTCCAGTAGAAACAATGCCCACACAAGTCAGTGTTCCAAGAAAATAGTATTGGCCAATTTGGGATATGGGAGTAATATCAGGGTATAATCAATAAAACCTTCACATTAACGAGTTGGAGAATGTTTGTGTCATGGGGCATCTCAATGCTCACAGCCTGCCCCAAATGTGTAGTAACCTTCCATCACCACTACTGTCTAGATCAGTGGTGTACAGGGGAAAATGGGCTAGCTAAATCTCTCACAGGTCTAAATTGGTCTTGTTTTGGAGCACACCATGTTAAATGATTGGTGAGATATTTGGCCCTGAATGCAGTTTATTTCCTTGCTTGCTTCCTTGCAATATCGCTCCCACATTTTTTACAGTCTGTCAGAACTCTGTGATACCTCTCCTTGCTCCTGGTGCTTAGATAATACAATTTTATATGTAGTTCATCCAATCCACCTAACCTTTAGTTTATACTAACCTTTATACTTTTAGTTTATGCTAACCGTACATAACCTTTTTAGTTTAATATGCATCATGTGACAGATGTGAAAAAACAGTCCTTTTATTTTACTCATCTTTAAGTTCAGATTTATTGGCTGTCAGCAAAAATAGCTATTCTTGCCCTTGTCTTGTTGTCTGGTCTTTAAAATAGGGATAAGAAAGGTGAAGATTCAGATTTACTTCACAGGAGTTTTTGAAGGTTAATATAATTAATATTTGCCAAATATCGGCTGGAATGCGCTAGGGGATTGCGATGTCTTCCTGCTATTCCAAATGAGATATCTGGTGCCTAATAAATACCTACAAATGCACAAAATGGAGCCATCAGAGGAACTTTTTTCCTCTGGCTTTTATTCATCCAAATCAGCTTGGGATCCTCTCATCCCAACTTCAGTATAAGGGTTTGAGGAATATATGAAGCTATACTGAAAAATACTTGTCAGCCAGCTGCTGGTGGTGACATCAGCTTGGCCTGTAACAGGGAACAAAGCATGTTTTGCTAACTCCTGCTAAATAAAGCCAGTGACTTGTCATCGTTTTTCCTTTTTAAAGAGCAGATTTCCTTATGGGAAAAAAAAAAAAAAAACACAACACAACGCCAAGGCAACCAGTCTCATTCCAGTACTTTCAGGTTCTGTTTTTATTGCTCTCAGCTCTCTCCTACTTCCAATTATTTATGGAACAAGCTCTGAGTCACATGGTGGAGCCGGAATGATCCAGGAGTTTGTTGAGCGAAGGGAAACAGGAAAAGAAGGGCCTGGCAGTTCAGGCAAATGACATCAGTGCTTCGGCATCCCATCCTGGGCCTTGAAAAACTCAGTCCTTGCTGCTAGAAGCATTGTGGAGCAATACTCAGAGGCAGAAGCGGTTTGTTTTTTTGGCTGGCCTGCAAAATAACACTAGATGTGGTCTTGCAAGGTGTATGGATAGCGATGAGTCAAGTGGGAGATACGGATATGTAAATTATAGCAAGGGAAATAGCTGAAAGTATTTAAGAAAAAGCCCATCAAAATGGGCGATTGTGCATCTGCAAAAAGTACAGAAACTGTAAGGAGTGTCTAATCTTCTTTATATTTCTTAGTCGATTGCCAGCGCAGGTTTGCTTGGCCGGATTTTCTTATTTTTCCTTCTTGAAAGTAGGGATTATGCCTAGGTGACGATTCTTGTGTACTCTGCAAGTACAAAGCTAGCAAAGAATTATTTATTTTCCAGGATAATGAAAAGGAAGCTGCTAGACACTCATCACAGCCAGATATCCTTTATCCCTGGGTTCTTGAGACTGTGCTTCTGGTACCACGTAAGAGATTAGCTGGAAAATCTTGAGATGCTAAAGCAGCATGTTTGCAGTGACATATTTTCCTTTCAAAGTGGGGCTTTGGCTTAAGGACCACTCAATGGCATAGCTGATAAGACTCGGTGAAATCCAACACATTGCTATAGCTCAGTACACGGTGCCTAGGACAATGGTTGTCTCTGTAGCTGCTACAATACAAGAACAACACAAAAATCTATGGCAGTGCTTGGTTCTTGGGATGTACATTGATGGAAACAAAATCAAGTATATGTTCATGTTAAAATATTTTCTTTTTTAAACTTGATTTGCATAAATGTATGGGGCACCAGCACTGTTATTCCATTATTTGCTTACTCTAGTCCAATGTGTAGTTTTTAAGGAACATGTGTATATTTGCTGTTAGTAATGATGTTTTACTGACCTACTATCTAAGAAAATACACCTTGTGACAAGCTGGTGAAAAACCATTTTGTAAAACAACAAGCTCAAAACACAGAACGTATTTTACAACCCCACATTGGTTCTGTTTTCTGCATTAGGATTTTCTTGTTGGAATGACTGAAAGAGCCCTGGTTTAGCCTCTGCAGCATGACCCAGGTGTTCAGCTGTGTTCTAGAGAGAGCGAAACCAAAGCGTGGAGCACTAAAGACGGCGTGCCAATGCAGGCCGGGGATGTGCACGCTGCTGCAACCACTGCTACTTTAACACCTGTCACTCTTCCAGGCTCTGTATATTGCCCTGGGGAAGTGTGGTGTGGGAAAAGGTATAGAAGAAGGAGGTGTAGGCACTAAGCCTGCCCATCAGGTATGTCATTCCACCCTAAATGTGCTCATTTGCAGTAGACACGAGCGGCAGATAAAGTGAAGCAGCCTCAAGCTGCCCAGCCCCATGCTGCTGGAAGGGAAACAGCCACAGCAGAGGGGCTGGGCAGGTCGGGTAGCAGTGTGAGGGGCAGAGCCGTGAGACCACGTCAGGAGGAAGGAGGGAGAGCAGCAGCAGGCAGCGATAATGATGGCACAGCTAAAAACGTAACTCCTCAGCGGGAAGGCACAAGTGCAGGTGTGAGAGGTGAGGCCACGATGGCTCGCAGATGACCTGCAGTGGCCACAAATGTGTTTATTTTGGCCAGTGAAGCTCTCTGGCCCTGCCTGCCAAACATATTTTAGGAAGCTGGTTGGTGCTGAGGCCCCGCCATCGCCGAGGCAGCCTCTTTGGGGAGAGGATGCTCTTGCAGGAGGAAGGCCTAGTGAGGAAGTTGTGGTGCTGGACCCCACCACCCACACCCGTTGGCACCAGAGCCTCTCTGCCCTGTGCCCAGGAGCGGCCACAGGCACTGCACTTCCTCTTTTGCCTTTAAGATGTGGTTTAGTGAGGGGAAGAAAAAGGTAGCGCAAGGAGAGTAGCAAATGTCTTTTTTTTTGGAGGAGAGGTGAACATCCCCACAAGTCCTTTCCCTGCTAGCAGCTTCAGTGCTGCTGCAGCGGGCACGGCTGGCTCAGGGGCACAAAAATAAACGGGCGATTCACTAGGACGCAATCTCAGGAATGATGAGTGTTTAAAACAGCCTTAATTAAAGCCTTATATTTTGTCAATGAAGGCGCATGTTCAGATTACAGCAGTCCAGGTTAGCAAAAGGCTATACAGGGAAACACTGCAGCAGCAGAGGGTTTTGTGTGTGGGAGGGGAGTTAAGATGTTTCCTTGACAGCTTCAAGAGTTCACACAGGAGGACCAGAGAGCGCTCCCACAGCAGCAGCAGCCAGTCAGAAACCACCAGACCTTATGTGGGTTAGTCACGTCAGGTCACAAGATGTGACATTAACTGGTGACTCTTGCACATGCTGCAAATGGCTTGTTTTCCTATGCGGAGAGCAATTCATTTCCTTCTTTCTTGGGAAAATAAGCAGACAAAAAAACTGTTTTGATTGGATACAATATTTTGACAGCATCCAAGCTTTGCTGAGGCATTTAAATTTGTTTGAACCTCCCTTAATTCCCTTTCAAAATCACATTTGGTCAGGTTTCAAAATAGAAAAAAATGATATTTGAAGATGTCCGAATAATGATTTTGGCTGTCCTATTTTTTCTCTCATTCTTTTAGCTTAAACTGTTCTATGATTTTTGTTCCGAATGTGTAGGTCACTTCTCTCCCCCAAGAAACTTCATGAATATTTGTTATTATAGTTATAAATATAGCATGTTATATATATGTAAATATTTTGACTATTTTAAACGTAATACGTGGCCAGACCAGGTGTGAGCAAGCATCATCATCATTCCTCTCATTTAGTCACCTTTTTCTGAGGAGGAATTCAGGTTCCTATGCATGCTTCATGCTTTTTTTGTCTCCAGCAAAATCAGCCACTGTGAAATTCCCAGGAACAACTGTCTTGGTTCTTTGCTTTAAAAATCTCACACTTTGCCTACAAGTGACTGGATTTCCAAAGAGTCTCAGGTTTTTTTTTCTTTTCTGTAAGGAATGGTAAATAAGGCTATTTCTAAAGAACTCTGTGGGCTCACACTGACACAAAACTTAGAACTCTGTCTGCAAAATCTGTTTCAGGGGAAGTCCCTAAAAGCAGAGCTATTCCAATTATTATGAAACTCTTGTGAAACAGCTTAGTTCTGACACAGGCTGAAGGTCTGACCTGTATTTAAGACTAGGTCTTGATGTGGAAGCTGGACATTTTCAGTGGTGTTACGAGTTACATTTTGGGATTTGCTCTAACAGCACTTTGAAGGAAGAGACATAACTAAAGGGGAAAAAAAAAAAGCATCATATAGTTATTTTGCATTTGAAGCCTACCATCCAAAAAGAACTGGATTTTGCCTTGAATGTGTACATTATTGAAGGAAATCTGTTCCAAGTTAAAGGAGTAAAATGTGTTATGAAAACTGAAGAATATGTGGATGTTTCCTGTAAACAACAGTGTGAAAGAGGAGGATAGAAGTTGAATGGTTCCTGTGTTTTCATCCATGGCCCTGGCAGCTGAGAAAATAAATGGCTGATTTAGTGAAGCTGAAGTCGGTTGCAATAAGAGAATAATTGTAATTACCATTGGAATACAAAGCTTCCACACAAGGCCAATTACAGATGTCTTGTAACACCATGACTATTTTTAATTACTTTGTATGTGGGAGAGGAAAAAATGTTCTATTTGGGTGTATCATTGGCATCAAAAATTCAGGAAACATTAGCTACATGACCCTTAAGCCAGATGAGTGAGCTTTGCCCCTTTCTCTCAGACAGTAACATGTGACTTTAAAGTATTTCCTATGGTCTGGGTTTTTCATTTGTAAATGCATTATAGACTTTTTACTGCCTCCTGGTAGCTTCAGTTTCATTCCCACAACTCTGTTAGACACCCTCTGTATTCCTAGAAAGTACATTTTTGCTTCGTATGGGTGATATGTGACATCTGCTTGAACATGGAGGGTAGACAACCAGCTCAGATGCCCCAAAACTGAGTTTCTTCAATCCCATGGAAATGCCTTTAAGAGAACCAGGAAAATTCTTTTGTGGGCAAACACACAGATATTTTTTTCTTTGTTTCATTAGTTCATGCATGTTCTGAAATTTTTTAACAGGAACATTCAGAGAACTATTTTACTTCCTTTATATGCCTATGCTATAGTGCTGTCAGCAGACACAGTCTGGCCTGTGGATTAAAATAACAGAGGAATATGAGTGCATCAAGATCTCTGCCTGAAATAGTGGCCATATAATGGTGTAGATGAAGATCTGGCTACAACTTTTCAACTTTCTTCACCAGCACAAATTCATATACGCATCCGTATTGAACAGCTATGTGCATGTAAAGGAAGAGTTGTTAAAAGAGTGTTTGGGGTCTTGTTATGAAACAACAATTCCCAGGAAGTGAGAAGATGAATGCAATAAAATAATATTCTGACCACTCTACTTCCAAAGTATTTCATAAACATTAGCTTGTTCTCAAAACACTTCTATGAGCTACAGAAGCTTCATCCCCAGTTTACAAAAGAGGGATCTGAAAGGCAGTGAGTTGGAAATTTCAGTGAAGCTCCTGACTATCACATACTTGTCTTGGCTCGATCCAACTGGCTTTCTCTCCAGTCACTGAAACATTCAATGCTTCCTATAAAAACTACACTGTGGGCCTTCTGAGCCTGCAAAACCAGCGTCCCCAGTGCAGCCATGACTGTTATAACAATACTGACCTATTATCAGGTGCTTGGCAGCCATTTAAGTTTTTGAGTAATTTTTCTTCGTGACATGGCTATGATAGACGGATCTTTGTCATTCTGAAGCTAGTCCCAGAACGTTTTGCCTACTGACTACAGGTAAAGGCATCCTAGGTTAGTGCCATCCCTTCTTGCCAAGCAGCAGGTTGCTCAGAACAATTCTCACCTCAAATCTGACATTCCCTTGGATGTACAGCCAGTGGTATCCTTCAGCCTTTTCCCAGAACTATATAATTAGAGCAAATATAGTTGATTCAAGTTAACTCACCTGTTTGGGGTTGGATTTGTTTTATATTTGTTTTATATATTTGTTTATATGGGGCTATGTTTTATAGCAAAGGCCCTACCCACAATAACTTTGCCATGATTTGTTTGAGACTGGAGCAGAGTTACATGACTGCAATCATTTTGGTCTGGTCCTTGTGCCCTACAGAAAACAACTGCTTTGGAGCTGGGGAAATACATGAAACCTTCTAAGCATTCGTGAAAAGTTTATTTCCCAGGGAAACAAGCTGTATTCTGGCAGTTTCACTTTTTATGGGTATTGTTTGGCTTTAGCTGTCATTTTTCTGTTGAAATTAATCCTTTCCAAGGCATGTGATACCTCTTCCTCGTGGCATTTCCATTAGCAGGATCGGCTTCATTGCCTCAAATGGCCTTTATTCAGGACTTCAGCATATGCTTGAAGTAATAGGATGCTTTGAAAAAAGCCCGGGCCTTTATATGAAACTGTAGCCGTATCATATTTGGTCCTTGTGCTTCACTGCAGTCCTGCATTACGTGTTTTCCCGATTACGGCCTGTACCTTGTGAATGCCCATGGCTGAGGGTGTTCCTCTGAGGCAACAGCCTGCATCTCTCAAGGCCCAGCATTTTGCAAAGGATGTGTTTTTATACTTTGTTTTAGCAGGGCTTTTGTACAAGAGGCCTCGAAGGGGCTTCAGGCTTCCACTGACAAACTGTGGGCAGTCCTCCAATGTTTCATACAATTACTGGGAAACTTGTGGGGGGATATTTTATCGTACTTCTTGCTCCTTATGTATGAGCTGCAGTAGAAGAGCCCTGGAATTATGACTCTTGTGGAAGCAGTGCCTCTGGAAATTGGGACCAAATTCCTCCACAAAGGTAGCAAATTTTCTGTAGTCTGAGATGTTTTCTCAAAAGATTTTTGAGACTCATCTATTATAAATCACATGCTTTGGCCATTTTTTCATGTTTGAAGGAACATGTTTTGTTTTGTTTTGTTTTCCAACTACAACCATTTTCTCAAAACAGCCATGCTTTGCTTATCTTGCAGAACTCTCCTGACATTACTATTTCATGTTTTATTGAATAATCTGCTTACCTAAGTGACTAAATTATTTCTCATGCACCCCCTTTTTCTGTCACCCAGACACATAAAGGAATGCTTTCCAAGGAGTCTTTGGAGACAACAGGGATATGTAAAGATATTTAAAGGATACCTGAAGATAAATCACATTTCCTTTCCAAACACTTGTAGCTCCAAAGTAAATATTCTGTATTATTACTAGTTGGCTCACTATTTGAAAAGACCACTCTGCCTTTATGTTCCAAATCCAAG